>NC_056732.1:1449948843-1450201343 GCF_019279795.1 Protopterus annectens
ATGCGGTAGCATGACCCATCCGACAGATGTGGCTACCACAACCCAACTACTCATTTGTAATGCAGGGTCTCACTTCTCATGTATCAGCCAGATGGGAGAAGAGTGTATGGGGAACACACAAATATGATTAATTTACTGGACAGGTAGCTGATTCCGTACAGTTGAACGCCATGCAGTCGCCTAATGGGCAGCCATTCCCGATACTGTAGTCATGTAGTCCGATGTGATAGGCATTACAAGGTGGGAGCAGATTGTAAGAGGAACACACAATTATGAATGATTCACCGGACAGGCCACTGATTCCGTACAGTCGAATGCCATGCGGTCGCCTAATGGGCAGTCATTCCCGATACTGTAGTCAGGAGTGGCCTTAGGTCAACTGGTGCCCTAGGCAGAGGGCACACCAGCACCCCCACCACACCACCCAGTGCCCCCATTCTGGTCTACCTACACCAAATAAATACTGGTAAAGTGCCCCCACTAAAGTGGTGCCCTAGGCGGCCGCTTAGTTGGCCTATGCCTAAGGCCGGCTATAACTGCAGTCATGTAGTCCGATGTGATAGGCATCACAAGGTATGCCTAAGAGGAACACATGAATATGAATGATTCTCTGGACAGGCCGCTGATTCAGTACAGTCGAACGCCATGCCGTCTCCTAATAGGCAGCCATTTCTGATACTGTATTCATGTATTCTGATGTAATAGGCATCACAAGATGGGAGCACATTGTATGAGGTACACACAAATATGATTGTGTCACTGGACAGGCCACTGATTCCGTACAGTTGAACGCGATGCCGTCTCCTAATGGGTGGCCACTCCCAATACTGGAGTCATGTAGTACAATGTAATAGGCATCACAAGGTAATATTGTGGTCCTCGCTCACACCCAGGGGTGTGAGTGACAGATGCAAGCACCAATGCCGGTGCATTAACAAGTGCGGGATCGAGCGGGTGTAAGCATGTTTGGCTACCAGTATGCGAGTATTGCATTGGTTAAGCAATGTAGAGGCTAATCGAGTGTAAGAGGCTGTAACCAGAGGATATCATACAGCACAGTCATTCAACAGTATAGGAATGTATCCCATCATGTAGATGTACATGTGAGTGTTTATGTCCAGCATATAGGTACATACGTATATAGAGATGTATCAGGGTCGGGACATACCATGTGGCAACAAAGCATTACAAATGAATGAAACAGGAAACACCAGTGACGCCTATATTATGTAGTGGTGTTGCTCTATGTGATCACAAAACTCCCTCAGACAGACATGTGTCAGTCATACACGCAAATAGTTGTACATTGGCCATATACATCACTCTGTGCATGTAATGTACTTTAACACAACAGTACCTGTGGTGCAGGAGTAGCATTGTCACCTCACAGCAAGACGTTGTCACGTTCGATTCTCAGCTAGAGCGTCTTCTGTGTGGAGGCATGCGTGAATGGGCATGCCTTCATTGAAGGTTGTGCATCAGGGCTGGTAACTCGGCACTTAAAAATCCACTACCAAACATTAGCAGACCAGAGTTTCACTGTGGCGACCCCTAACCGGGATAAGACGAAAGACACAACAACAACCTGTCCAATCATTATGTGTGAACAGTACTCCTGCAATGTGCTGTGTGCAACATCATCATCATCATAAAGGTAAATGGGGTAACCATAGAGGGACTGGTAGTGTTTTGTGTACAATTGGGTCATCCTCCTCACATGTACCTGGACCGTGTAGGAGTGATGTGCATACCAGGACTGTGCACATGAGGGACAGTGGTGAGGATAACAGTAGTATGTTATGATGCATATTACAAGGGTTTCATGTGTCTAGTGGGCACATGTGTGTAATGGACAGCTATGTATAGGGCAGATGGTGTCCTAGGAGCCGAATGGCCTTATGTGTCTGTACGGAGGGTCAGATGTTGGGGAAGGAGTGTAGATATGGCCGTGGAGGATAGGTAGCAGCACAGAAATGAAAGCATACAAGGTTGGTATATGACACATGGGGTGGATACACCCTGGATGGGGATGGGTCTTCAGCATTCAAAAGCCCATGGGAACAGTGGGACGGAGGTCTCCAGCCATGGGCAACTGCCACTGCACCTACACAGCTGCAAAGTAGGCAGTGCTGGGGGCTGTCCAGGAGGTGCAGCATCACCCTGTAAAAGTAACACTCCACCCTTGAACTGGTGTATCTGTCTTCGTAACCCCTTAGGAAGCCACCTACACAACATGTCCAGGACCGCACAACAGCAGATATGTACCTGTCTGGTCCCACTCCCATCCTCAGTGGTGGTACCACCAGAAAGTGGTGCACAGCCAACAGAGGTTGATGTTAATGGCTGGGCCCCAGATGTGCTAGTGCCCGGTGCCATGGTCAGCTGAAGTGGGACAGGATGATCTGCCGGGACCTACCAACCCATTCAGCCTATGGTGTTGCGTTTTAAACCCACATATGGCTTAGTGATAGACAACAGCATGCAGGATTACCTACGACAGTATGCATAGATATCACCAGCAACCCAACACAACAGATGGTATACATTTGCAGAGGGAGCACAACACATGCATATATACCGCATGGCAACTGTACAATGTGTAGTAGACATGTGACCGCAGCTATGAACAGTTGCTCATCATTGGCCTGTCACTGGGAATCCCACACAGTGTCAGTCATACCACTGTCTCATGTGGCATATGTCCAGTCAGGGATGGGATGGCAGTAACACATCCCTGTCATCATGTACTGTCTGCAATCCCCACACCATGCTTCTGCTGTGCACTGAAGTGTGTTCAGTGTGTAACACAGGAAACAAATGGTTGCACACACACACTGACCTGTTCACAGATGGCCCTACAGATGGGCTTCCCTCATGAACAGAGTACTGTCATGTCTGTATTTTAACATGCAGAATAGTCATTACCACACACATGTTAAACAGGCAGTAGTCTCAATGCAGCATAGCTACACTTACATGCTGTAATTGTGTTGCACATCACCCTCCTGTCATTAGGCTATTTCCCACTGTGGAAAATGATTGAGGTACATCCACATATCATCTGCGATGCCGTGTCAGAACACCACATCCAGGTACCACTCACAGCGACTGGCATGGCCAGATAATAACATGTTTCCCTAGATAGTGTACTGTGTTTATCATGCGGATGGCTATGGGAACACCATCACAGCTGTACCACAGGCAATCAACTAGAGGAGAACTGCAATAGGTGCAGAGGCCATCACCTGACCATTTCCATCTGTTACAGTACACATGCTGCTGCTGTGCAAGTGTCCAACTTCACATCCACCAGAGAGTGTGTGTGCGGGACAGGCAATGTACACCAGGGAAGGGCTTGGAGACTTAACCATAAGCATCATCTGCCACATGCTGAATAGTGCAGGGGCAAACACCTGACTACTCATTACTATTACATGTGCATGACGTTACTACTTGTGCCACAGAGGTGGCATGCTGCAGTGCTGTAAGAACATGTGTGTAGGTGAGTGAGTGCCATCTGCAACAGATATAGTAGACATACATTAGGTGTGGCACACATCAGTCCATGTGAATGGATGCCATTGTCACCACAACCACACTTTAATGGACATGCATTGACACCTTTTCCAGGGCGGCAAATACACAATGTAACTACTTAGTTTGTCACACCACAGTAATGCGTAGGACCACATGCACATGTGAAAGTGCTTGACAACTGTTGGTATGCCAACGAGGTTTATACTGGAAGTGACTGTGGTTGGGAGCATCACAACCCCCATGCAGACACAGGGTGCCAGTACTGTCATGCAGGTATGCATTGCTCCATGGGTGTGTAGTGTTTGGCTGTGCAAGATGGCTGTACAAGGCTGGGTGAGGGGTAATCCTTGCCATCGCGTCACCCGACAATGGTGTGCAGTGCAGGGGTGTAGTGTCTACTATGTCCCACACAAATGGGTACTGCATTATCTGGCCTGACATCCTGGTTACCAATGTGTAGGGCCATAGCTTTGCAATGCATGCCATGTCTATGTTTGATAGTTCTTCACATGGACATTGCCTGGGATGTGCATGTCCCACAGTACTGTACAGTGACATATACAGGTGTACCTGGTTTGGCAGACACATGTAGTGTACACAGCCTGTTATACCCCGATATGCCAATACTGGCCTGGTGTGGCGAAACCTGCTTATAGTGAGCAGATTGGCCCTGCACCTGCATGGATAGAATGGACAGGTATTCCGTGGTGTCAGTGGCATAGGTCCATACAGGGCACATGTGTACAGCATTGTCTGGCCTTAGTGGATCACATATGATGGCACCACATATGTTGCAGCCATTCAGTGTGGAACATAGTGAAGGCACAATGTCTGCATATATGTGCCTATTGTACCGCTGCACAGGGTGCCATATCCTCTGCAGGCCACTGCGGTCACACCATGCCTACTATCTGTCCTCCATGTGCATGTTACTAGCAACATAGTGGGATACCCTAGGCAAGGTTGTATGCGCATGGCACATGGTTGCGGGACATATATCGGGTACTAGTAGGACTGCATACTTAGTTCACCAGCCCTTTTGCCAGATGTATGGGTATGGCTTGCCAACACAGTGCCATGGCTGACTGGCAGCTGTACTCCTCGTGAGGTGGCCAATGTGTCATAAGATGAATACTGTATAGGAAAAAACCCACTCCCAAACATGTCCAATGGTAAGACAATCACGGCCACCTCTACACGCTCTGACAGACAAACACACACTTGCATGTCCTGTATGCAAACCCCTACCGTATCACACTGCAGCAACACGCATTTAGGGCACTCACTACAGCAAATACTAGAAAGCACTATACTTGTCTCACGCAGGCAGGCAGGCACACACACACACACACACACACACACACACACACACACACACACACACACACACACACACAGTTGGCATGTCTGGGATTAGAACACAGACCTATCTACTTTATATATAGTCTGATGAAGCAATTCCTTTGAATGTGAAAGCGCTTACTGAATTTTAAGTCTTTGGCCTTGTTGGATTGTTTTTTCATTTTATTTCTAATAAATAGTTGGCTTCTTATTGTCGTGTTTTAGCTGCCTCTTTCAGTTCTGTTTTTTGGGATTTTATGGACATTTGCTGTAGTTGAGGAGCCTCTTCCTTGTCTTGGAAATTCTTTTTCAGTTTTGACCTATCTACTTTACTACACTACAACAGTACGCAGTTACAGAATGTGCTACCGAGATTACTGCAACACAGCACTCCCAGAGGTGTATTTGTAGATGGTTGACATCATCAGCCTTGATAACGGTGGGTATAAGAAATGTATGGAGCGTGAGCAGTATAAAAGCATTACTCAGTCCTCAGGCAAACGGGGACACACACACACATACACACACACGGCAAGTGTGGGACTAGAACACCAACCTAACTACTTTATTACACTACAGCATTACGCAGTTACACAATGCGCTACCGAGATTACTGGGACACAGCACTCCCAGAGGTGTATTTGTAGATAGGTGACATCATCGGCCTTGCTAATGGTGGTTATAAGAAATGTATGGGGTGTGAGCAGTATAAAGGTATTACTCAGTGCTCAGGCAAATGGGGACACACACACACACACAGCAAGTGTGGGACTAGAACACCAACCTAACTACTTTATTACACTACAGCATTAAGCAGTTACAGAATGCGGTACCGAGATTACTGGGATAGAGTACTCCCAGAGGTGTATTTGTAGATGGGTGACATCATCAGCCTTGATAACGGTGGGTATAAGAAATGTATGGAGCGTGAGCAGTATAAAAGCATTACTCAGTCCTCAGGCAAACGGGGATACAAACACACACACACACACACACACACATATGGCAGGTGGGGGACTAGAACACCGACTTAACTACTTTATTACACTGCAGCATTACGCAGTTACAGAATGCGCTACTGAGATTACTGGAACACAGCCCTCCCAGAGGTGTATTTGTAGATGGGTGACATCATCAGCCTTGCTAATGGTGGGTATAAGAAATGTATGGAGTGTGGGCAGTCTAAAAGCAATTTAGAGTCCACCGGCAAATGGGGACAGACATACATACACACACACACACACACACACACACACACACACACACACACACACACACACACACATGCCAGTGGCAGGTACGGAACACCTGCCTATTTACAGATTACTATTACAATACTACATACTTACGAATCGCGCCACACAGACTACACATGTCAAGGCTGTCATTATGGCCATCTGGGAATGCGGACATCAACAGGGATGCTGGCAGTTAAGATGTACATACCTGTGAACCTGTGTGTTTAAAGTAGGAATCCATCCTGACATGGAGTATGCCCATCTGTGGAATGGATAACTACTACCACTATACAGGGTTACAATGGCCATGCCCATACACAGAGGCACATAACCAACACAAGGTGTTACAGGGGGATGCTCACACACTTAGTAGCACATGGCTATTTGGAATGCACTATGTGTCCATCTACACAAGGATATACTGGGCATGCTCATACACTTAGTAGCGCAGGGGGCATGCTCACACACTTAGTAACACAGGGCTGGTCGGAATGCACTACTATGTGTCCATCTACACAAGGATAAAATGGGCATGCTCATACTCCTAGTAGCACAGGGCTGACTGGGATGCACTCTGATGCTAAACACGGAGTGCCACAGTGGCCATGCTATTACAGGTAGATGTAAAGAACACATTGTAATGGGCTCTGGTGTTAGTAGTTGTCATTGTTAGTGAGAACGCTGCTCTACATATATTTGACACCGGTCTTTTACACATCAGCTGTCATTCTGGGATGACATGGCTAACAGTAGGCAGGCCTTTGTCACATATCACATGCATCCATGATACAAGGGAGTGTGGATATTACCCAAGTTGCATCCGCCTACACAGTGCCATTCCAAGGCAAATTTCCTAAACACAGGTTAACTCCCATACACCTACAGGACAACTGCATTGTTTTCTTATGCTAACCAGTGCTAGATGTGTAGCATCCATATTCATAGCTGGTCACTGTAGATCCAACAATGGGGAGTACTGACATCTGTGAGGAATACCTGGCTGATGTCTCTGTAGTGCACAATAGCACTACCACCATATACCTCAGAACCTAGCACTACCACCATATACCTCAGAACCAGACATGTGGGCCATAACACAGGTACGGACAGCTCCAGGTGGTGTACCCACATACATAAAGGCCACTGACATGTACTGACCAGTCCCCTCATGAAAGGCATCACAGATGAGCCATGTGCAGGACACAGTGTCACATGCTGCATTCTAGGATGTAAACCGCAGACACCACCATGCCCTCGGACCACCAACGTGCAACCATACATGTTGTATGACATAGACGAGTACACCACCATGTGACCCTTGACCTGTGTACTGTACTAAGCTCTACATCAACTGTAGAGAGTACATATGTACTGACACAGTTGCATCATGTGTTATGCAATGCAATGATACCACTATCTGTGACCAGGCAGCTGTACACATATGCCAGGGGCCCTCAGTACTTTCCACCATTAGCAGATGTCTGTTGCTGTACACGAGTTCACACCCTCATGTATGGATATGACATACATGTATGGATATGACATACATGTACCTGCCCTGTGTATGTACATGCCACACACACAACATACCTGTAAATAGCATAGCTGTTGTAGTCCTTTGTGCAAACAGGTGGCTACAGCCATTACACACATGCACATGGAATGTAGGTCCATGGCTGCTGAATGCTAACAGTACATAAGGTGTGATATCAATGTTGACAGAGGTAACATCCCCTCTGTACTGGTCACCCATCATATCATACAACAGTCCATGTGTCATGTATGTCGTTACACATATCCACCAATTGCAATACCTACAAACATGACCAAATGTCAGGATTGTAGGACCTACACACCTGTACATGTAGTGTTGTGCATTCAGATAACATGCATGTGCAGTTGCTGATGTACCACAGGTATGGACAGATGTGTTGAAATAACTAAGTGGTGGGGCATCTTTGCAGATGGATGTTTGCTGTGGACAGCTCACAGGTGTGTCACTAGTGGTCTTACAATACCCTGTGTAACTGGTAAGCAATGGTTTCATTAATTGAAGGACATAACACACAAAAAAAAAAAAAAAAAAACTAAAACTGCCAAACAAACTGATGAATACGAAAACCCTGAAGGAAGCAGTCTGCAGATTTTAGTCAAATAATCCAATAAATGAATGTAATCACTGTAGTAAATAACATAACACACAACTTAGACAGCGGTCAGGGTGACAGTGAAAGTAAATCACTTGACACCTGTTAATAGATATGACGACCCTAGTGCATATATCAGCACTGTTGGCACAGGAAGCATCAGTACAGTTTGTAATGTGTGCAATACTGCTGTACATATGACATATATAACATGAGCTAGGCAGGTCTGAGATTCACAGTACTGGCATGTGTGGTTGCGTGTGTGTCTATATATGTCACGTATTGTGGGGAATACATCTCAATTGTTACTCACTCTCCTGTACACTAGTGTACACATCTGTACAGACTGCAATGTAGAAAGCAGGACATAGGCAGGGGCGTGTATCTCACACATGTGAGGTATCTATATGTGCATGACATAGGTGTTTAATTACTGAATGCCATAGTGTGTGTATGTAGGGCTGACTGGTCCCTGGGGTGAGGATGTATGTTATCATACTGAACTGATAAGACCCCTCCCACCATCCAGGTGATGCATTCTACTATCCGTGTTGATGTCCCCAATGTTATGATGTATTGACTACCTGTACATGTGTATTCTCTGTGGCGCGTCATGTAGGTGCATAGTACTGTAATGATGATTTGCATATAGGCAGGGGTCCTCATCCCACCAGTAGCAACTGTGTACAAGTCTGTGTTACTGTGTCAGTGAAGCCGTGAGTGTGTGTGTGTGTGTGTGTGTGTGTGTGTGTGTGTGAGTGTGTATGTGTGTTTGGGTGTCTGTGTGTGTGTGTGTGTTACAGTGTCACTGAATACATGTGTGTCAATACCTGAGTGTGTGGGTGCAGTTGTGTGTTGGCATCCTGTCATGGGAACGTGTATTACTGATTCCCTTTGAGGCATCCCACTTCCCTCTGGCCTCTACCCTTGTAATCAGCAAGACCACTCTCTTACCTCACCACTCCATTTAACTGTACCTGTGATGTCATCCTTTATGGATGTCACGTCTGTGGCCACAGTAGCTTAATACACAGCTATCATGCTGTTGGAATGGTAGACATGTTTGTAACGTGGGACATTCTCACTGGTATGTGACAGCTACATGGTGCATGCTGGTAAATTCATACATACCTGTGAGTAGTCCACATTGACATATGGGACACTTAACTTATCTGCTGCCTGTCAACAGTCCTCAACATTTTGTAAACTACATGTATCATCCTAGTCTGTTCACCCTGTGCATCAGACCATATGAGCATGTCCCTGCACCGATGGTGTGGATGTCAGGGATGCGGCACAGGCATCATCATATGCACAGGGTGTTAATGTTTGCCAGAGGCCTAGGCTGCACCATTGGATGACATCATGTGTGTGGATTTGGGCCTTTGATCTAATTGGGCATGTGTGGATGTTATGCATGTGTGTGTTGCGGTGCCCTACATAAGTGTCCAGTGTGTGCGTGTATGTCTGCCCACAGTTCTCCCATGTGTCTGGCCTACACATGGGGTATTATTGACAGCTGCAGACTGCACAGGTGAGGTTTTACAGTTCACGGTGTCCAGCCACGGACATGTGACCTGTGCCTGCCAGGGGTTGCACGGGCACTACCAGACAGAGTTGCAGATTGGGTACTGTCTGATGTCACTTATCCACTGGAACCATGTCCCTGTTGGGACCATCCCAGGCCACATGCATGTGGCCTGCTGTGTCATGGTGTGGACAGCACAGCACCAGATGCACTGCTGCTGCTACTGCCACTATGGGAGCAGGCATGTGAGGTAGCTCGTACACGTAGACCTGACAGAGGTGATGTAGCAGGCTTATGTCCATGTGCCTGATGCCTCACTCCGACCAGATGTTCCAACACAGACAGCTCACGCTCGCGGATTGGCATGCCATGGTCAAGGACTACAACCATGTCACCCAACCGTCTATCCAAAGCATCAGCAATCTGCTGTTGAGCATTTACCATTGCCTGGATGCTGTTGTTTAAAGAACGGACAGCAGCCCTCTGTAGCCTCTGATATTCTCTGTTGTGCCATTCAGCACATGCCTGTGCCTTCGTTACAGCTGGAAACATGTGTCTAGTGACAGCAGCTGCTGCACTCTGTCATGCAGAAGCATGTTGGCCAGAGGTCCTCCTATGAGCAGCACTGGCGCACCACCAGTAGTTTGACTGACAAAATGGTGTGCAGGCACACCTTCCATAGCCCCCACACTTTCCTGTTCCAAGCTACCATGCACCAACTGTCCTTCCTTTATGGGCACTGGTGATGGGGTATGTGCAGGCATGGGATCTGTGTGCTGGGAAGAGGTGGATATAGATGGAATGGCAACCAATGGCACAGTTTCAGCCCCTGACAACTCTGTCTGTGTCCCAGTTATACGTTCATCATCACTGCTAGAGTCTGTGGGGACACTAACATCTGATGTGCCGCAGGAGGGCAATGCACCTACATCACCTGTGAGGGCAGACAAGAACTGTACATTACAATCTATACAATAGACACACACACACGCATGTGATATGACAGAAGGCATGCAACATGCATGTGATACGGCAGATGGCATGCAGTGCAGACAATAATAGTTGCAGTTATCATACATCCCTAGGTTGCACACAACACCATGCATGTGTCGTAGCAGATGGCATGCAAATTACACAATCATACTAGTGGTTAGCGTACATCCCTGTGTTACACCATGTGGACCAGAACAGGTTAACAGTACACCTGCCTGATGTGTGGCATATGACCTTGATAATCACATGTAGTATGACATGTGATCTGCTGACATGTGCAATGACATGCATACATGTTTAACACAATGGTGTCCTGACAAATATACAGTGGGGTAATGGTGTACCAATTCAGTGTTGTCTGTCCGCCCTACAGATATACTGCAAATTTAGCTGATGTGCATGGCCATTGCAGGGAATCATGAGGCATCTCTAGTGCTATCAGTGTGAGTTACAGACATGACTGTGTTCAGATACAATACATATATACTGTGGAATGTGACCCACATCACTGAGGTGTATACACACTAAATCATGATATGAAAGTTGTGACACAGGTCACTGATGAGTATACGGATGACACCCCTGAACATCTGCAACCATATTGCTGCAGTCTGGAAACTATGGCCAGACATGGCAAACACGTCAGTACACTATGTCCCACATGACATCTGTGTATCACACACACACAGACATGAGGAGCTAGTATGGCATTTATGTCCAACACCAGCAATGGGAATGTACTGTATCTGTGGCCTGATGTGGATACTGTACAGGTGACTGCTGTCAAGTTGCAACACCCTCATGATATTCAACACATCTTATGTGGTGGATTGATGTTATGCCTATACAAGATGTGCACAGGCCTGTAGGATGTCTAGTGTTTTACATATACATTATGACCATTATACAAAGGCCATGGTTGAACCATGTGTAGCCATTGCATGACAGGGTGTACCCACAAGCAAAGCACGTCTACTGTGTGTGTTGATCCATGTCTCTGGCCATCCTCCATGGCCATGTGTGTACATGTGTTGTCCAAATTATTGTGATGGGCATCTATTTCACATGTCTGTGTTGTCCCATATGACATATATGCTCCACTGACAACAGGGTTATGCAGATAAAGGGTGGTATGTGGGATATGTTTTCAGGTTAGGTAGGCAGTGTAGCATCCAGGCCAATAGATGTCATAGACATGTCAAGATAGCACATCACATTGTGTGACATTCATAGCAGGGCTATGATCCACACTGGTGAAACCTGTGTGCTGGCCATACTCCAGCTCACTGTGTAGTACTGTTTGTATTCACCACATGTGTAGATCAAATCTGTTGTACGTCCCTAAAGTGAACAGAACCTCAACCATTGTATGCACAGCTGTCAACACATCTGGCAATAAAGTTTGTGAGGATTCATGTCGGTGAGATGAGGCACATAGTTTGCAAGTGTTGCACATGGGTACTCATTGTGATGCATTGCAGGTCTGACCTGTATATTGTGACAGGACCATACATTATGTGTACATGTTGTGAATGGCCACATGGCAGATAGATTTGTGCATTACGGTTCCTGATAAATAATAACACTCTCACCTGGAACGGGCGGCTGTCGTAGCGGAACACCAGAGGTACATAAATAGGAGTAACACAGCAGTATGAGCATAATCCACCCCTGTATAAAGGCTACAGGGAGCAATGTGCATAACACATACACCAGTACATTAGACTATACTATGGTGTATGCACATGTGTGCATACACAGAGTAGCATACTATAGTATGCGGCATGTGTGTATACATGCCTTGCATATGATGTTACATTACATATTGTACAGTGACACATGCAACTATATGGAATATAGTTGTTATAGGTGCAGTACTGACTTACCAGGCAACTTCAGACTCAGTGGTTGAGAGACACCCACCTCCACAATATCGGCTAAGGCTTGTGGATATGGTTCTGCAGGTGTCCACAGGTTGGCCAGTAGCTCCTCGGTACGTGTGAGTGGGGGCTGGGTTGGTGGTCCACCACCTGTTGCACCTTGTTCCCTGGTGATTGCATTCGCACACTGTTTTGCCCATCTAATGAGGTCTGTACAGTGTCTGCGCACCTGCTGGTATGTGCGGTTGTGGCCACCCACATCATTAACCCTCCTGCGAAGTTCCATCCACAGGGCATCCTGCTGTTGTGCATCCTGTGGCACATGGCTGAATAGGATATTGTGATTGTTGAGTAGGTATGGGATGAGGGCCTCATCCTCCAAGCATGTAAAAGGGAGAAGCCTTGCACGCGGCATACCTGGAAGACATAATGATGGAGACAGGTCATAGTAACTCACAGAGACATACGGAGCTACAGCTGAACATACATGTGTATTGCATTAATTCAGTTTAAATAGTTGTATTTGCAAACCTACATGACACTGACGTGTTTGTGTCACACACATGTGACACTCAATGCTGAGTGGATATTATCACCATATATGGGTGTGTGACACCTGATTACATTGATCATACTCCATGTGGTTGCTGTCTTGATGTGAGCATGTCTGTTTGCCTGTACTGGTGTTCCTACCTATCAGCACATGGCTGGATGTGTCCACATTAATGCAGTCAACCTTGATGCAGTGTATATGTTACATATAAGGACTTACACTGCATTAACAGACATGACCTGTGACCCTGCAGACATGCTCACATAAGGTTTTACATGTATGTGTTCTGCCATATACATCTACATGGCACTGTGCAGCGATTCAACATCCTGCCATGTATCACCTGTGTTGCACATGTGATACATATGGGACACTGGCTAGCCAGATGGTATTTGCAGGGATGGATATCAACTATAGCATGTACAGTCAAAGTCAACTAGTGGGCTATATGCCATGGGCCATGTATGAATCTAGAATGAAAGGTTACCTGGCAGTAGCTGACAGGTGGGTCTGTGGGGCCAGGGGGAGCTGTGCAACATTACTGATCCACAAGGTTAATGATACATATACCATGCGGTCATCACACCATGTCTAAGAGGGGAGCAATGTGCAGCTTTGGCAGACAGGAATGCATAGTATGGCAGGACTATGTCAAGTGTATGGGACAAGGATCTGTCCAGCATGTGGTAGGCGGATGTCCATGAAGTATGTGTTCGAGATCAGGATGAGTACGTGTAGCATGTCCAACATCACTGGGTTGGACATGGATTTATTCAGGGTATGCATCATGCTACATAGTAGAGATGGGAAATGGGAAGGCTGGTGTAGGCCATCTGCAAATGGCCAATACCCCTTAAAGGAAATATGTAATCTGATATGGGTCACTTGAGTGTTCTGTATGGCTGGACAATGATCTCTATATTCATGAATGGCACCCTATCATTATTAGGGTTGCCACATATGACTACCTGACAGGTGTGGTGACGTAGCTATCACAGGAATGACAACTGCCCAGCTGCATCCCTCACACACAAGTGTCCATTATGTTGACCGCTGCCTAGGTGGTTGTTCATGGGTACAGGTTATTAACATAGGGGTGACAATGCGAGTCAGCGATTGCTCCTAGGTCATAGTCATTCGCATACTTCAATAGGCAGATGCCTTCTGTTTGTCTGTGAGGTATGGACTACAATGAGAGGGAATAAAATTCATTAACCCTGACATACTGTAGCTGCCACTGGTGTGATGATCACGTATTATTCAGACACCTTCTGTAGTGTTGGTTCTGCCAGCAGTCCTGTTGCAAAACACTCCTGTGACATAGGAATGTACATCTAGTATACCGAGTGTAGGTGGTACACAGTATGGGTGATGATGTCCTATGACCTGGCAAGGTTATGATATGCAGTGTGACATCAACCATGCTGTCATCTACATCTGTACTGCTGGCATCACTTAAGTGATCAAGGTTCATGGCCTTCCAGACCAGACTCAGCAGGGTAGTAGTAAAGTACTTCCCATTATCAGTGGTGTCTCCCCCTTTGTGGGTTGTGATACCTGTTGGTGTGCACCATTCAGTGTGTACACAACCTGACATGGAGCTATGTTTTACATGATGTGTACATGGAGACCATCTTGTTTTGTCATATGTGTATGATACAACCTGTGATGAGGGCAGGTCCCATGCAGACTGAGTGCAGCTTGTACCTGCACAGTTGTGGGTACATGGGCCCTGTGGTGTACATGGATATATGCTTGTGTACCTGTTGGGGGGAGGGGGCCATGTGTTTATATTATCCAAGACCCTATCTGGATTGCTTATTCATGCTAAGCACTTGTTCAGGACTTGTAAACACTATGTAAGCTAATAATTACTATAACACTCAATCTTCCTCATTACCTACAGGTAAGGGTGAACAGGTTTTGTACATACCTTTCTCACTTGCGTAGAGTAATGTAGCTCTTGTACTCACTTTCCTCACTTATCTAGGTGAATGTAGTTCTATATTCAGGCATGTCCAAGAGTCAACTGCCAGTGTTCTCACCTGTCTATCTGATGAATCTGGGCATCTTGAGCCAACGTACACATTGCCTCATGTACACAGACATGCCTCTCCACCTACCACCCAACACTACAACCTGTGAGAGATGCACTCATCTAGCCAAACTGGAGGTAAAGGTCTCTCCAACCAAGCCTGACCCTGACTGTCATGTGGAGAAGGTACACAGTCACACAACACCACACTCATCACATAAGTCTCACTGAATCTACCACACCATTAACTGTGAAAACTACTTGTGTACCAACACATTAGCTCAATGGTTTCTGGAATTCATAAACACCAATGCCCTGACTCAACATATCCACACACCCACCAGGGGCAACAATATCCTAGATCTAGTCATTACCAACATGAGTGACTGGTGCTCCACACATGAAGCCAACTGCTCATTGGTCCGATCAGACCATGTGCTGAACACTGTTGATATCCACATCCCGCACCTACCCACATTAAGGGAACCACAGTATAATATGTCTAAAAGGCCAACTACATGCTTCTTAAGACAGACATGGTGGACGTCATGACACCCATGCAGATGGACAGTACTGTAACAACTGCTGAATCCTACACAAATGCACTCTATAAGCACTTACAGGAGTGCATGGCTTGTGCTATCCCAAACAGAACCAGGAGGCTATACTCCTAATTAACTAAACCAATCTGGTGGTCCCTTGCCATAAACCTATTGTACTACAGGAGGAAGACGCAGTTGCAAATGAGAGTACAATACCATGCATGGAGGAGATCCCAGGAAAGCCTCAGTAAGAAGGTGAGATCCCTTATAAGATCCTCCAAAGCTAGCTACGAAAACTGTAACGCAACTAATACCAACAACAACCACAAAGCATTCTATAGCTATATCACATATCTCGATGTCAACAACCAGATCTGCTCTGAGTTACAGCACAAAGGCGTGAACATTACAGAAACAATTAATATTGGCAACATCCTGGCAGATCCCCCTCAAAGCTGCACACTCTAAAGGCAATATCACAGCATCCATGGGACCAGACAACATCCCAGGCTGCATTTTACACAAACCTCAGATCGTACTGTCTCCCCACCTATGCACTATGTTCAATAATAGCCTCACATCAGGCATAGTGCCCCCTGAATGGCACACAGCAACAGTTATCCCACTCCACAAAGGTGGCACCGCAACGGACCATGGGACCTATTTCCCTATAGGCCTGTCTAGCCTGGTCTGCAAGGCTATGGTGCATATCATGGATCACTGTCACAGAGACATTGGGTACCTCCCAACCTTTGACCCCTCCCTGTTTGGCATTGTTAAGGCCGGACCATGCCTCCTAAACCTGGTGGATGTCTTAGAGATAGTTACCAAGGCATTAGATGAGGGTAAGGAGGTCCACACAGCCTACCTATATCTCTCATAGGCTTTCAACACCATTCCTCCTTCTGGTATTATCAACATACCCATCCGCCTGAACATTAACCCCTACGTCATGTGATGGTTTGCAAAGTGGCTCATGGACAGAACCCACACAGTGGGAGTTGCATACCCTAGGTCTGACTGCATACCAGTTACAACTGGCGTCCCTCAGGGCTTAGTCCTAGGACACCTCATGTTCGGTATATACTTCTCTGACGTACAGACAAGCAAAGGAGGGCTTTGGCTGAAAAGGTTTGCAGACGACTGCAAACTAGGGGACATAATTGTTTCCCCAGCTGTTACAGACACCCTCAGGAAGGGTCACACACTGAGATGGATACCTGGTGTTAATATCATGGCGTCAAGCTGAATGCCTAAAAGTGCATAGTCATCCCCTTTGGATATAACTAATTACCTGTGGACTACCACATAGGTGCTAGTCCCCTACATACAGAAAAGGTAATATGGGATCCGGGAACCCTAGTAGATAGCAATCTCTCCTTCGATACCTATAATGACAAGGTGGTTAGAATATCCTTCTACATGGACCCCCTAATCTCTAATGGGTTCGCATCCAGATCAGAGGGGCCATTGTGACTCTACACGTGTCATATTAGACCCATTAAAGGATACAACACCCCATTTGGGATATACCTTACAAGACAACTGCAACAGCTTGGAAGACCACACCAGTACCACACCAAGAGGATTACTGACCTCAAACAGATGACCTATGCAGCCCAACCTACGAAACTCCAGCTGTACTCAGTTGCATACCGCATACTCACAGGTGATCTCTGCTTGACATACAAGGCCCATGTCCAACCCTGTATTGCTGGATATGCTCCACCTAAACAGAAGACCCTGAGAGCCACATGCTCTGGGGATATACCCCTAACCACAACGATGAGTAGGACGTGCTGGACAGATAGATTCCTGACCCAGACACTCCCTATGCTTTGGAACATGATTCCAATGTATATCAGGCAGGGCCCCTCATGAGCACTCTTCAAGGGAAACCTTGACGTGTGGATGGGAGACAGACATGTACCTCAGGGATCACTGCAGTGGCTCTGCTGGACAGAGGCACAGGGAACTCTTGGCTCTGCCGTTCAGAGGCACAGGGAACCAACCTATGGGGGTGGCGAAAGCCAACACACGCTAGCTAGGCTTACAGATACCCTTGGTAAGACAGCCTAGTACTTACCTTTGCACATATTACATGTCTTATGTGCATGGATAGTTAAATAGCTCTTCCATTTTACTTTGCTATCATGCTGATAAACTGTCAGCTCACTAAAATACATATGTATCCTGTTATTGTGTATTGTAAATGCCAATTGACATAACTAATGTTTGCCTAACATTACAGTAATGCTATGTAGCTTGTAATACATATCTGCCTACAATACTGTACATTACACAGTTATTGGCAAAATATCCCACAATGCAAATCATACTTGCACAGTGGCCCAACCTTCCACATGTTATTCTTTGTAATACACCCATAAATATGGCTACAGTTACAATATATCAACATATACTATCCCCTGTTATAGCACATACTTGTTGGACCAGCCCTGCCACTGACATCGGCTGGTGAGGAGTATTTCTGTTCAAAGCCCTTATATAGCATCCCTTGTGGAGTATGCGATGTTTGCCTTGTGACTTACAGCAGTACACACA
The DNA here is from genome assembly GCF_019279795.1 of Protopterus annectens. Classification (NCBI taxonomy): domain Eukaryota; kingdom Metazoa; phylum Chordata; order Ceratodontiformes; family Protopteridae; genus Protopterus; species Protopterus annectens. The sequence goes on from NC_056732.1 coordinate 1,449,967,203, forward strand.
AATACTACAAGCGTTACTATGCTCAACAATACATCACTACAAGATAACTGTTTCCACTATATGTTTTGCGTGCACTTTAAATACTACAGAATAGTACTACATACACAGACATACTGACTGTTCTACATACCTTATTAGTAACTCGAAGTGTCGTTAACTGTTGATTGAATCCTTTTCGGTTTGCGTTTCAGTGTTCTTTGTAACGTTCCACTGGTATATACGGATGGTTTAAATGTGTGATAACACATCCTCTTCTAGTTACATATTGGTAACATGTGGTATCCTGTCCACCAATTGCTCTTCCAAAGTAGTTAATTGGATGCACATCAGCTGTGCAGCTACTCTATTAGCCGATACCATGGCAACAGTAGTGTATAAGTGAGTACTCCTTTTGGGCGTTGTCCGTTTGCCTTACTTTTGAGGGAGACAGCCTAGATGTGTTATTGCGATATATTTCAACAGCTATATGGAGACACACAGAGATATATTAGCTTCATGGCTCCCGTGGACTGTGTGTAATGGCTAGACTATTTAGTTCTACATGTGAGTACAGCTGTTTTATTTCAGAACAGTGCTACTTATGCAGGGTTTGTTTGTACCTGATACGTCTGCAGATGCTTAAGTCTGGCAAGGATGTTTGGCCAGCTCAAGGCCGTATGGCTATGCATGAACTGTTATGTGGTGTACAGTGTGCTCACCAGACATCCTTGATTTGGTGTACAAGTGTAGCATACTGTGCTGTTACTAATTGCTAACAAATCCCGGTGTACACACAACCATCTGAAATGGGATTAGTGCAAACAAACCCTATTACATCAGCAGCTGTTCCATTGTATAACAGCAGCTATTTCACATAGGGCCATGTTAGTGTGCCTCTGACAAGGTATGTTAAGGCTTCTGCAGATGTCGTACAGTGTGTGAATGATTTGTGATGTTATTACAGTTTGTATTGTAATATGTTTGAGTGTGGGGGTGATGTTGGTGGGTGTGCTTAGCAGATGCAGGTGTCTAGGAACTGCTTTTATACATAATCGCTATGTGCGTGAGGGCTCCTTCCCTATTTGAACACCTATCCTTTTGTGGACTAATACAATGGTAATTGCAGGCTGATTCATTAAGGCACTGTTATGTGGTTCCTGTATAGCATGCAGGTGATGTTAGTCCTTGAATCCCTTCGGTAATACATCTGAATGTAATAACTTATTGCTACATGATAGCTGTGTATTTCTGTCATAGGTATTTGCAGTCATTGTAGTTGTATTAGTGACTGACCCTCTTTGGCTAGGGTTGCCACCTTTTCATATGTCCATAGTGGGTCCTTTTCGGGACACACATCTGATTTTACAGGCCGACACAAACCCATAGTCAGTACAAGGGATAGAACTTTCCTTTCTTGCCCAATTATAAGCTTATTCTTGTAGCAGTTGAGTAGCTTATCCTGTTTCCTGTAACATGTAGGTATTTTAGATACAGAAATAACTATTGTATGCAACTACTACAGTACATATGGGACATAATTATGTCCTACAATCCCAGGACATTTGCCACATTTAATATAGTTGGTCTGGACTCAACCACCCAAAGAGGGAGTGTCCCTCGCAAAGTGGGACAAGTGGTAACACTATCATTGGCTCATGTCCATAGCACATATTTGTAATAGTGTATAGGCATAAACTCTCCATATCGTTTGTTCATAAAGGTTGATAGTGGCGGAATGTGTGATTGCTATGGTCTATGTTATACACATATATAAACACTTCAACTGCTGTATACGGGAGACCTATGGAATCCCGAAACCACAGCGTTCCGACACACACAGTACCGGGACCAGACTGCCATACCACACATTACCGACATTGACAGTAACTCGCGAAGGTAACATGAACATGGAACACACACATGCACACACAGACACACTGCTACCCAACACATCCAAATAAACCATCCTACACTACGTATGAGCAGGTGACCAAGCCCCCCTACACCCCCCATGTAGGTGTCTGCGCCCCCCACACCACCCCCTACTTTAATATTCTACATCCTAGGTCACGCAAACAGATGCACAAAGCTAATCCACAACCACACATTACAGTTCCCCAAGAACACACACCACACACAGAGCACACACTTACACACACTACAGCCCTAAGAAATACACGTACACACAGTAACCTACCCAAACCGCAACACCAGAAGCACTGACTGTTCATTAACATCGTGAGTTTACACCTCGCGCATCTGGTGTTTCGGTACTGTGTTCTTTTGGACCTTAAGCCTTGGGATTACACGCGTCAGTATGTAAAGCAGTCGGTATGTGGTGGGTATCCCATTTATGTGTACCTCCATGGTTATGTAGATGTTGTTAACCTATCTATATATCAACATATATATGTATATCCCCATATACTGACATATCTCTCTCTCTTTCCCTCTCTCTCTCTGTATATATGTATATATATATATATATATATATATATATATAATGATGTGTGTGTATATATATATATATATATATATATATATATATATATATATAATATGTGAGTATGTATATATATATATATATATATATATATATTATGTAGATATATATATATATATATATATATATATATATATATATATATATATATATATATATATATATAAAACATACACCTTTCATTGGGTACATGCTGGTTTGTCCTATTTCAACACATTCCTACCTTTTGTGTTTTACCCTGTCAGTATACACAGCTGCCATTGGTACATCTCAGGTAGCTTAGTGGTATGTTATTGTGAAGATTGTGTACATGGTTGCGTGTTCTAATCCTGGCAGTGATATCTTACCTCTCAGAGCAGACACTGGTAGTGCAAGGGTGATTAACGCACATTTCAGCAGTTGTGTGTTCCACATGTTTATTATTCTGTGGAGAGCTACCTATGTATGCAAGCTGTGTTTAAGGTATACTATGCAACATGTAAACATCTGAGAAGATTCCTGTCAGGGATACTCCCCATTATTTGGAACTACATCCCTGATTACATTATACAAAACCCCTAACTAACACTCCAGGGAATCCTTGTAGAGTGGGTGGGGAACAGTGTCTACACCCCAGGGATCCCGCAAGTGGCTCTGCTCCACAGAGGGACAGTTAGTTAATCAATGGGGTGGTGACAGTGGACACTTTTTGACTATGCTTATGAGTGCCCTCGGCGGTTGGGCATGTACCTACCTCTGTATCTATGAACCTGTACATACAGTATGGACACATGCTGATAGCTTAATTTACTGTTCAGGTATTGACTTACCTTGTGCCAATGGCAGTTGTGTGTACAATAGTTGTGGGCTACCTATGTAGGATGCACACAGTAGACCACCTATACATGACAATTTACAGGTGGTCGTGTGTGTGTGCCATCCATGTTTGCTGTGTGTGCAGGTGGAGAAGGGTGTCAGTCCATGAGTGCCTACACTGTCAGTGTGTGTGCTATACATTCCCTCTTTGCCAAGGCATGGGCATACTGGGCACGCCTCCATCTGCCTACTGGGGCTAGCACAGGGTGTTCATGGTCTGAGTCCCTCTGTGCCTGTGGGTCACTTAGCAGTGGTGGTGGGCTGTGAGGGCCTTCACCATTCTGACCCTGCTGCAGCTGTTTCCGCAGGATCATATTGTGTAGCATGGCACATACTATGAAGATGTGGGCAGACATTCCTGGAGAGTACTGCAAGGCTCCATCAAATATGTCCAAGCAACAGAACCATGATTTCAGCATCCCAAACACACATGATGATTCTGGTTTCTGTGTGTGCCTCATTATGGCGTTCTTGCATGGCTGTGTGTGCATTTCTGATGGGAGTCATCATCCACAGATCCAGTGCATAGCCAGCATCCCTCACCAGGTGGCCATATGGGATGTCCCCCTGGCAAATACCTGATACAGCTGTGAGGCATGCCAGATGTGGGAGTCATGATAGCTTCCAGGGCTGCCAGCACACACATCAATGATAATGCCTTGGGCATTGCACACAACCTGGCAGTTGATGGAGGGGAATCCCTTGCGGTTTATGTAGCACCTACCCTGCTCAACAGGCGGTGACTTGATGTGTATGTGCATGCAGTCTATTGCACCCAGTACCTCCGGGTAGTCTGCCACACGGTGGAAGAGACGCATATTGCTGGCCAGCTCCTCCTGTGTTTGGGGAAGTATATGTGCTCATTGGCATGTGGTAACATGGCTTCCAGGAACTGGTGGAGTACCCTGGATGCTGATGCCTGTGCGATCCCCATGATATCCCCAGTTGGCCTTTGGAAGGTACCTGTGGCTAGTATTCTCAAGCTTACACATACCTTCGTGTCCACTGGGATGGGTTCCCCTCTGTTACTTCTGGCTCTGAGGCATGGCCGGCACAGCTCAACAAGTTGCTGTATGGTGTCCCTATCCACCCTGTAACACTACTATCTCCAGATCATGTATCCCCTTGTAGGCAACCCTGGGTCTGAACACTTGTCTCTTCCTCCGGTGCTTGAGATGGTTGTCAGCATCATCTTCCACACCACCATCAGTCTCCAACACATGCTGGTGAATCAAAGCTATGGAAGCCCCTAACATATACATATTAAAAGTTCCCTGTCTGTATACACCAATGGTGGAGAGTGTCTGGGAATACACAAGTGTGTGTGTGGAGCTTTCACACCATATACTATTGTGCAATGGATGATGCTAGTGTAATTGGGTGTGTTTGTGCTATTCCAGCTGCAGGGTATCTTAATTATTGGTTTTACAGCAGGTACTGCTATTGTGGGGCCTTTAGTGTTGACTTACGTTTGTCTGCCGTGATTCATCTAGTGCCCTTTACTTCTATTTTCTACCCGATTCACCTCCCATTGTCAGGCGTACATCCAGCTGCTGCCTTTCTTGTTTTGTGCTTCCACAACCCAGGATTGTGTTGGGAAATGTGTTATGTAGCTGATCTACTGCAAGTTTGCTTTGTTCTGCTGTGACAGTTCTCTTTTCTTTGTTGTACGGCACCTCCCCTTTCCTGTTCTGCAGGTAGCTGCTAGCAGCCTTGTTAGTTGTTGTCTATGGCCCACTGTGAGTTTCTAGGTGTTAATTACTCATTTGTACTCCAAATACCATGCTGTAGCATTTCCTTATTGTCTTCCTGTATCCGTCCTGTTTCAACTGTGGTGCGTGCCGCGCACAGCCATTTACTGGGTTTCGTGCGCGTTTTCATCCACGTTCACATGAACTTTCGGTTACCTTGTGTACTGTCAGCTAAGCAAATCTATGGCTACTTCCACACCCCTATCCAGTGGCTTTGCTTAGTAACATGCAACATGGATTAGCAATGATCCAATGTGCTTACAGCTACGGTGGTGTGCCCCTCTCTTGATGTCATGTTTACCTCCAGGCCACTCCTCGGTGTTGTAATGCTATGCCGTGTGGTACATCCTTACACCGGCGGGGCATTTGCGATTCAGTATTACTTAACTCATTTGCATGGCATTGATTGCTATTTCCTAGTTACCGCATGGAACACTGTCACAGACTTTTAGCAACCCTTGTGCCATGGTTGTGGTGTAACATGCATGCCATTGACTATTATGGGGATATCATGAATTGCATTACATTACAGTTTTATGACATCTAAATATATTTTCCTTGTGATCCCATTTGCGCACCGATGCACTGCGGTTTTACTTTGCGTTGGTGTGGCCATGACATTAAATGTTATTTTTTATATGTCATGCATGTTGTTTTATGCCATTGGCTATATATTTTGCCATTGGCATATATTAACATTATAATACGTACGTTTGGTCCACTTTCATGGCTCCGATTTTATGTTTGACAAAATGTAAACCGTTTTTTTTTGGTTTACATTTCTACATGCTTACGCTACGCCTGCACAACTTCATGAATCACTGTATACCTTCATTTGCATGCTACACTGCTGCACATGGGGTAATTAGCATACATGCACCGGGAGCTGCGCAGCTGTGGCGTACGTTGGTAGTGCACATGGAAACAGCTCTTACCTGAATCACTCGATGGCCATATTTGGCATTAGATCGCCAACGCTATTCTGGCACATGACGCAAGCTTCATGAATCCCAGGGTAGGTCTTTTCAATGGATTAGCCAAGTTATCTTGTTGATTACAGAATGCTAGCTTCAGTGCAATATTTCTCGCAAAAAGCTTAATATCAATGACAATGTCACTAACCTGTGTAGGGCAAACAGGTACAAAACTTAGGCCTATTTTAAGGAGGCTCAATTGCGATGCTGTCAATTCAATCAAAGATAAATTAACCACTAACACAGATTCCTCTTAACTGTTAATTCTTGAACCTCATCTACTTCTAACCTTGGTACTTAAGTCTTCCATAAATATTTCCATTTGTACTCTTTCTTGATTTCCTGTTTTCTCTGCTTTATACAAATTTTCATAACATTTCTGAAATATCACTAATACTGCTAAGGATCTCTGTTTATTTTCCTTATTATAGGCTCCCTAAGTTTAACAACAACCCTTTCTACTTTCTGTTGCCTAACTCGTTGTGCTAAAAGTTTTTCTCCTCTGGAGTTTTTATCAAAAACAATTGCTTAACAGCAATCTTTCTAAATTCATGCATATTTTCCAGATACTCCCTTATTTCCTGCTTAGCACTCAGCAGTTGCAGCTCTTCTTGTTCTGTGAGATCCCCCCTTATTCTGCAATACCTTTGTCAGCCTCTCTGAATATCTCCTGTTACTTCTTAACTATGCCTTTTCTGTTTTATTTCTACCCTATTTTAAACTTCACTTTCATTTTATCCCACTCACTAGCTATAACCTCTGAAGAAATTTCTGTCTTCTCTAATAAATCTTGAATAATTTTGACTACCCATTGCTTAAATTCCTCTGTTTTTGACAGGTAGGTGGGAAAGTGCCAGTGTCTTGTGTTTACTTCATTACTCTGCATTTTTTAAACAAGAAACATCTTTATTAAATTATCACTTATGACATAGGCAATAATACTCTGCATTGTTATCTTAGTTGTTATTGGTGCATGATCTGAAATAGTTATTGGATGTATGCTGAAGCTTTCAAATAAATTGTCATGTTCCTGTGAAATATAATTTGTCTAGTCAAGCTCAATTATTGCACCTTGGGGAATAATATGTAAATTTTGTCTGAGCTCCTACTACTGAATTCATATCTTCCCTACTAAATATTTTCCTAACTTTCTTCAGAAATCTTCCAGTTTTGCTATATTTCACTTTTAGGTCCCCCAGATATATCCTCACTGTTGCAAATCACATTCCAGTCTCCACCTTTAAGTAATATTCCCTGTTGCAAGCTGATTATTTCTCCCAAAACTTTCTTAAGCTCCATAATATCCATTTTAGGTGGAATGTAAATACATGCCAGCATAATCCTACCTTGCCAGTAACCCCTTACTACCACAGATCTACCAGTACTATCTTTTTTACTACTTATATCACTATTAGAACTCTTCTCACAATTAGTATAAGTATTCCCTGTTTCCTTTGTCCCTGATATTCTGATGAATATCCACCCTGCAATCCTTTCTTTATCAAATTCACATGCTTACTTCTTTCCAAATGTGTCTCATGTAGTACTGTTATTTGCAGTCTGCATTTCTAAATATAATTCAATACTCTTACTTTTTTGTCAATACCTGTGAGGCCATTTACATTCCAAAATAATATGAACAGTGTAGCCATTATGACAAGACGTTATTATCTCCACTTATTATATATTTCCAGCTTTTGTGTTACATGCACCTACTAATGTTTGGCAGGTTGATCTTTTATATAGTTGTTTCTTGTCATCTCCTTTTGAATCTGTGTCACATTTTACAAGACTTTACTGAGTACCCTCAAACAAAAACAATACACCCCCAGAAAACTCACATAACCTATTAACTTAAAACAAACACACAAAACTATGTACATCTTCAAGTAATGAAGTTTAACCTCAAGATTGGAGCAATTGTCCTAAATCAACAGTTGTACCCACTGGCAATCCCTAACCTAAAATTAAGGTTATCCATGCTAAGGCGTATGCTATAGCCTGTGTGCCTACTTAAACTAGTGGTTGTCTGTTGTTGTCTTATCTTTATTTTCCTCCCAGATGTGAAAAACAGCTTGTATGCTTTCAATAAACATTATCTTTTAGCTTTATGAAAAAGTGCACTGCTTATCTTTAAATAAATCTAAATTATATACTATTCTAGTAAATGCACTGAAGTATTTACATACCAGGAAAGTTGCTATCTCTTATTCACTTCCAGTAATTTCATGCTTTATTTTTTTACTAAGCTGCTTGCCTTTGTGCTTTTTAATTTTATGATTCCCTCAGTAACAGTACACCCCCTTGTAACCAAGAACAATTTTTTCAAGGCAACATCAATGGTAACGATGATAGGCATCAACAAACTGATAACAACATTATGGATGTTCCTACTGGTAAAGGAGATCAGGGTTTTGGGTTTGGCCAGAATGCTCAACAAAGGAACTTGAGATCGAACCCAAACCAATCGAATACGAGGAACAAATGGAATCAGAGACGCAAGTAACACAAGAAACAATGCCTACTATTATTCTTAGTTCAGAGGGTGACTTTAAAATCTACAATTACACCTCTCTAGTTATAGAACAAGACATGGCAGATTTCTTTTCCAAAGGTCTCACATTTGTTCCTGACACACACTTTGATTTAGTAAAAACTATTATTGATCTGAAGTTGTTTGTCAGGAAGCTTAATTTAACATTTTTAATGGGCAAAGGGTCTTCAGTTACTAACCCTTTTAGAATAGCGAGCTTATTTAATCCACCTTTGATCGACAATTTAAAAACTTTTGAAAAAATATGTGAACTTGATTTAAGAGCTTTAGCACTCAACCCACATATTAATTCTGCTACGCTTAATATTTCAAATTATCAGCGTAACATGATTAAATTGCTCCAAGAATGCAAAATCAGAATTATGAAGCCCGATAAGGGTAGTGGTCTAATATTTATGGACCATTATATGTATATTAATAAATTAGTGGAGCAACTCAACGTGGGACCTTATCAAGAAGTCAGCACAAATTAAGTAAACAAAGCCTATGGTAAAATTAGGTCCATTTTGGATGACCTGTTTCTAGAGAAATATATAGATATTGAAGTCTTTAGATATTTGTCTATTTCAGCACCTAAATTGCCCAAATTCTTTGGTGCCCCTAAGATACACAAATCTATTCTTGACCCCCCATTTAGAACAATAGTAGTTGGGAGAAACTCTATATTATATGCTTGTGCCAAGTATGTTGACAATATTCTAAAACCTTTTATTGATAAAGAACTACAAATTAGTAAAGATTCTTGGAGTTTCTTAAGTCACATCAACAAAGTGCCCTTCAACCCAGATTTTGTTTTGGTAACTATAGATGTGAGAGACCTATATACGGTGATCCCACAAAATTTAGGACTTCAATGGGTTAGAGAATTCTTGTTAAAAAGGAGAGCTAGCGATGAGATTATTTACACAACTGAGACCCTTTTAGAACTTGTATTGACTTATAATTTTTTCGGATTCAACAACAAAATGTATGTACAAACTTCTGGTGTAGCCATGGGGTCTCCATGTGGCAGTGCTTTCGCCAATGTGGTTATGGCCCAATGGGAAAACACTTTGTTATTTAATGAACAACTGCTCAAAAAACATGTCGCCTGGTATACTAGATACCATGACGACATGTTTCTATTATGGAACGGCCCTATTGAAGAGGTCGAATTATTCATTGATAATATTACTCAACTTACAAATTTTTTGAAATTTACTTATGAAGTACATGATAATAATATCAACTATTTAGACATTTCATTATATAAGGATAATGCTAACAAGAGGTTCAAAAGTAATATATATAGAAAACCAACATACTCTAATGGGTTCCTACATTACACTAGCTGCCACCCCCTTCATCAGAAGAAGGCTGTAATAAAGGGGCAAATGGTAAGAGCAGCCAAGATGATTACCGACGAAATAGATTTTATTGAAGAATGTAAAAACCTAAGTACTATGTTTTCTAACAGGGGCTACCCATTAACCTTAATAGAAGAAGTTTGTTTAGAAGTATCTTTCAAAAGGGAGACAGGTTATTTTAAACCTTTGCTAAACCAACAAAAACTAGAGCAGAGTTCGCAACTTGGAATCCCCCCAGTTAACATCATTCAGGGCCAGGGGCCAAATGTTAACATTAGATTTCTATGTACCTTCTCAGTGGACCACCATTATATCAGAAATATCCTTTGTAAAAATTGGAGGCTAATAACTGAAGATAAGCACCTTTTGGCATTATATGGGACCCAACCAAAGATCACATATAGGCGGGGGGTCAATTTAAAGATGTTATTTGAATCTTGTAAGCCAAATACATCAAAAAGAACAAAAGGCATGTTGAAATGTGGCGCTTGTCGCCAATGTGTCTTTGTGAAAGAGGGCACCACCATCGAGATCAATCAAGTTACATACAAAATAATTGGCACCTTTAACTGCATGACTAAGTCAGTAGTATATGCAGCTAAGTGTTTATTATGCTCAGCCTTCTACATAGGGAAGACTGAGCGTAATTTCAAAAGACGTATCTATGAACATCAGTATGCTATTTCTAAAAGAGACACTAACAATGCATTAGCATGCCATATTATTGATTATCCTGATCATGTTTTTAAATATACTATATTGAAACAAATCAACAATATTATATATTCAGGACCATGGCAAATACTCCTTGAAAGGGAAGAACTCTTTTGGCAAATAAGAACTTGCGCATATATTAGCCCAGGGTTGAATGAACACGTCTCTTTGTCATGTATTCTTAAACATTTAGCGCTAAAGAGATGAAGGATTGTAGGTTAAAATTTAATTCGTTGAGAGTAGATTTAGTACATTTTTAAATACTAGCTTCATTTATATTTACTTATTTCCAGTAGAATTTAAACATATGAGATGTTTTGTTGAACATTATTCATAAATATCCATGTTTACATTTACATATTTAAATTCATTTAAATATGCTGAAACATATTTCACGGAGTTTATTCAGTATATGAACATTATACACTTTCTAACAAGACTACTATATGTATGCTTATTCTTATTTCCATAGAATATTCTGGCAAAATCTATATATGAATTATTGTATGAAGTAATAAATTCATCTTTTAAACGAAGGTAACAGTAACACTAGTATTAACATTAATAAATGTATTTGTATTTTTATTTTGTATTTACTTTATTTTATTTTGCATTTTTGTATTGGCGTACATTTTTTATAAACATATATTTAAATACTATTACATTATGATTAATATTACATATTATATATTACAAATTATATATACATGTTTTACATCTTGTAGTTTACGTTTGGAATGTAATAAGTATAAAGCAAATATATAAAGTTTACCACAACAAGGTTTTTTGAGCGTTTAAACAGTCTGTTTCAAAATAGTGTTCAAATTAGTGTTTTACTATTGTGTTTTAATATTATTAATGTATACACAACATAATGCATAAACAACGTGGATACTTTAAAAGTATGTAAAAAGAAAGCATCTAATTAATTAATTATTTAATGAATTATTTTGGTAATGTGATCACATGATTAGAAAGCTTATTTAAGGACTACTATTTTTGTAAAACTGTTTGTCTGAAGAAGGAAGAATACTATTTCTTCCAAAAGCGCTTATACTAAAGAGTTTCGTGTTTTTACATTTCGGCAGTGGATTTTGCATTTGGGCTTCATATCTTCTGGCTTTAATTTCAAATGATTCCCTCAGTAAACAATGACTAGAACTCTCAAGATTTATTGTTTGCATCTGTAATCAGCTTACTTCCATGGAATAATAAGAAAAGAATGTATAGTTGTCCTCAGCTGCAGACTTCTCAACTCACACTGAACATTTATTTGCTAAAGGAAAACATTTCATTACATTCACTTTGTATTTTAAGAAAGTACACATGCTTACAAAAAAAAAACTTATTAGATTATGCCAAGTGCATTAATCCAAACAGAGAAAAAAATCTCTACTCTGCATGTATTATAAACAGTGCACTTTTACACCCCATCTCCCACCCCAACAGCCCAAGATAACAGCATATTAACTTAAACATGCTTTTGTCTAGCCTTTCTTCTCTTTTTACATTGTAATATCTATATTTCTTAAAACTTAGAAAGAAAAAAAAAAACGTGTTTACTTTAGTATCTTTATCATATACAACCACTGAAAATGCTTTACTATATAACATGCTGTTTATATCATGAAATGTTCTATACAGATGTTAAGAACAAAAGTTATTTAACTTTTATTTTATTTTATTTATTTTATTTATTTTACATTTGTTGACCGGGCTAGTCTAAATGGATACATATCCATTTTCACTAGAGGCCCGGGGAGATAAGCTCTGTCCAAAAAAATAACAAAAACATTTATACTTACAATTATGTTACAGGTTAATACAGAATTATCATAGAGGTCTAAATACCTCACATTGCAAAATGCAGGTACAATACAAAATGCAGGTAGAATATATACTATAGTCTGGGGAGATAAGGTCTGTGGATAAGAAAAAATAAAAACATTTATATTTACAAAGAAAATTCCAGGTTAATACAGAAATTATCAAAGAGGGCAGAATACTTCACAGTGCAAAAGGCAGGTACAATGCAAATTACAGAGAGGGCAGAATACTTTGCAGTGCAATAGGCAGGTACAGTGCAAAGTACAGGTAGAATACAGAATATAACAAAAAGTGAGGTATATTGTATAATTATATTAATAAAGAGTTGTCACACTATATGTAAGCTCAGAGGATGAAAATAAGGTTAGGTATAGGAAAAAAGTATTGTGGTTAGTAAGGAAAGTAGAACTTGTTATTGAGAAGTAATGGGCAGGCAGTGCCTAGTATGAGTAGAAAAATGATTAGTCAGGTTTAGTACAGGGCATAACCAGTGTGTTCTCAGGAAAAGTTTCAGTCTGTTTTTGAAAAGTGATGTAGAGAAAACTAAGGAAGATATACTTCAGTTACCTTTTTTTCTTTCTTCTTTTTCCACTTTTAGTGTCCTTCTAAACATTAATGACATGAAGTGAGGTATGCATCTTTTAGTTCCCCCACAAATTTATCAAAGATTACAAAAGTCGAAACTTTTTCAGTCACATTTCCTTGTAAAGCCATTCTTCACAAATATGATTGATGCTTTTATAGTCTCACATTCATTCACTAATTTCAGTAATGCTGGTCGTCTTTGTGTTCTTCTCCATCAACCAACTCCAGACTCTTGTTCAAGTCCAAGGTATTCCCAGTTTTTCATGTCACCTCCTGTGCTTTTTTCTGTGTCTCAAGAATTTTCCTTGAGAACATTGGAAAATGTTTCACTGGCAAAGTCTCTGTATGAGCTTTATTATCAGAAGAATGAGAAGCAGAGTCCCCTTCTACTTGATGGCTCACTTTTTGTTGGACAAACTTTTATATTTCCTCCTTAGCCTGTCCTGCATCAAAAATAATTGTGATTCTTCAGAGGAAAAAATATTATGAAGGCATCTGGATATAGCAGTTTGAATCTCATACCTGTCTCACAATGTTCCTTGATTGTTTGGATACATTTGCTTCTCTTCTGCCTGGTGTACAGTGAATAATTATTTTCCACAAATGCTCTATTTCTCCAACTGCTAATATTTTGCCCTTTGCCACAGTTTTGTCAGGATCAACTCTTTATGCTCATATGATTGCATCTTTACTAATACATGTTTTGGCTGCTTTCTCATGGCCAGGTTTGGAGCAGATATACAGTGTACCTTTTTGATTAACACATCCTGCTGTGGAATACCAGTCCAGTTGCTTTTTTGTGCCTTCATAAAATTAATCAGTCTGTTCCATTCAGTTTCTCTGGTGCAGCAGAAAATCTCAGGTTTCCTCCGAGTGCCCTGCCATCTAACGCTACCATTTTTAAATACCTATTCTTGAGCAATCTCATACTTAGCAGTTCATCTGAATAGCTATTTGACACTTCTTCCATTTTTTCTAGCTTTTTGTTATTTGAGTTGACTCCTTCAGTGTTTTATTTATTTTAATCAGCTCTGAGAACATTTGATTTATTTTTCCTCTATATTACTGGAAGTCATGTCTTGCACCAGAGCTGGAGCTTGAACTGCCTTTTTGCTGAACAGCTGCATGCTTCTTCCTTGTTAGTGTTTTCTCTTGGCCTTTTCAGTTGATTTTCTTTTAGGGTCTCTAAATTTCTTCTTTGCTGACATCCAGGCAGTGAACTTACTAACCATTAATTTAATTTTACTAAATTTGGCTGAATTACTAGCCCTTATCTCCCAGTTTTCAGCCATCTTCTATTTATGCCTAGTTCTGAGAGTTTGTCAACAATACCTGAGTGAGTTATTGTATCAAATGCCTTGGCCAGGTCAAGGTAGGCAGTATGCACCATTTCCCCTCATCCATAGTCTTGGTGATCCTCTCGAAGCAGTATACCAGGTTTAGTAGGCAAGACCTTCCCTTAACAAAGCCAAACTGGGAGGAGTCCAGTGTCTGTATGTTGCCATTGTCCTTCTTCATCAATTCCATGATAATTCATTCCATGACTTCACATATTAGATTTGTCAGACTGATTGGTCTTTAGTTCCCAGAGTCAGTTGATGGTCCACCCTTATGTAGAGGGATGACATCTAGCCTATAATCAAATAAGATAGGTTATTTTGAGCAAAAAAAAAAAGGGAAATTGGCAAGGCTTAAAATGGCCCACAAGGGCAGCTAGCCTAGTACTTACCTGTGAACCTATAACCAAAACTCACTTCCTACATAAATGTCAAAACTATAAACTTGTGAGTCACATTTGGGTTGCATGACTAGGCTTATAAAGGCCGTAGTGGTCATTAGCCTAGTATATACCTATGAATAATATGCACTTGCACACTGTGTTCAGTACTCCATGGGGATTACAGAAATTCCTAAAAATGAATCACATGACTCCCAGTGGTATACAGTTCCATTCCGTTTTTATGAATGATGCTGTAGATCACCTAGTGCTCTTTTGCTCGGAATGAAAGGTAATGTTAAGAAGCAAGACAGTGTTACAAGTAGTCACTTGGTAAAACATATTATATCTTCACAAGCTACTTTACGTCACTGCTGTGTGGTCAGCCATCATGCCTGACTCTAATCAATAAAGGGATTAAATAATAAAGTCACTAGGCATAGGAGAAGACCAGGGTTCAGTACAATATTATGCTAATGAGGAAATCTAGTGCGATGTGAGCTCCCATTGGTGTGAGCTTTCCAGCATCATAGAGCTGTGGTGGGAAAAGGTAGTGTGTGCTTCAACATTTGCTTGTACCATAAGGATGTCCACTGCCAGTAGGGATATTCCTGCCATGCAACAAGGCTGTCTGATGTGCAACATTCTAGCAGGTGAGGGGGCTAAATTTGTCCACAAATGGCACAAAAGACATTTACAGTCCACTGAACTCCCATAGATTATACTATTGGTACCAGATTGTATAGTGGTGCTGTACCATTTATGAAGGCAACCTGGCAAGCTGTTAACTCACTTATGATCACCTCTCACAACTGCAGTCACAGATAAGGGACAGCCAGGATTGTGGACAGCATTCTGAAACAAAAACACAGAAAAGCATTGTTGGAGGATGGCAAATCATTTGCACTTCTACAACTCCTGTTGGTTATACATAACAACTCTAAGGTTGGTCTGACATGGAGAAAGGAGAAATCCTCAGCACCATACCTCTCAACTGTTCAGTTTTATGTATACTGTCCAGATTTCTGCCTCATATTTTTGGTCTATTCCTCATAGAGCTGGCACCTCGGTGTTTCATAAAAAAATTCTACTGCCAATAATTAGTGGACCAGAGTTCCGCTGTGGCGACCCCTTACCGGGAAAAAGCCGAAAGATAAACAACAACAACCTTATAAAATTTGAGGTTTTCTAGCAAATTACTGTGGATTGAACTCACTAAATAACTACATACGTTTGAGTTTCAGACTTCATACTGTTCAGAAAATATATGCTAACACAAATCCTGTTATTCCAGAAACTTCCTAAGTTTATAAGATTAATATTTAAAATCCATCACTATTTTGGTGGCTGGATCCCCCATTATTTTAGGCTTTGTCCAAGTTTCTTGTGTCAGGAGGTTAAGAGGTATGCTTTCCATAATGAAACAGGAGTGCAGACTGGGTCTTGTTCGACTGTGCAGTCCATTTTATGAACAGCATACAGCCTTTATGAATATTGCCCTAAGCTGCTGACACAAAAGGTAGACCATTAAAACCTCAGTTCCTACTTACTAGAACAATGTAGAATAATGCATGCTAGGTATGTAAATTACAAGGTAATGCAGTAGGCTGGAAAGATGGGCCATCTGAGGTATATACTGATAGCAAACTAGCACCAAAATTGACATTATTTTACATAGTTTGCTAATGCAGTACGGAGAGTTAATGCTGTGAGCTGGTAACAAGCTTCATCCTGAAGTGCTGGTTTTTGTTCCATTTATAGTTAACATAACATTTTGCTAATAAGCACTACAGGTTTGCTTTTAGAAACTGACCCCATTTGTGAATAATAAATTAACATAAAAAAACTATGAGATAACTCATTAATTAGAAAAAAAACTACTAGAGAGAACTCATTATTTTAGTAATATAACAAAGGTTTCTAGTAGATACTAAAACTGAATATATTACTTGCCATAATAATAATAAAAACCAAGTGACAGATGCATAATTTCTCATATGTTATGTAAAGTAAAATGTACTACAAATAAAGTCTGTCCTGAGCATAGCAGTAGCATGTAAGTGGGGTTCAGGTGACAATTACACATGGATATGGGTATGTGTTGCTTTGAAGCTTTGGTGAGGAAATAAATAAAGGACATAAGCTGTACCAGGAAATTAGTTTTACAGAAAGAGAGAGGGGAAGTGATGAAGCAACCCGATTAATATTCTGGTACCAGAGAATGAACACACTGCTGCTGGCAAGGCTGCATGCTTGAAACAAGGGGACCAGGAACAGGGATGTACTTATCTCTTCTCAGAAAAAAAAGAAAAAGAAAAGAATAATTTCTAACGATGCTAGTTCTGCAAAAGGATACATTTTGTTAGAATAGTGTGAGAGCACTTCACTGCTTTTCCCATTGCTTTGAGCATTCTGCACAGCACTTGAAAGCCCTGCTGATCTAGAAGTAGAAACACTGTGTCTCGTTTTATCTGCTGAATTAGCATGCCAAGGGCTAATGGAAGTAAACATGCAAATACCTGAAACTAAGAGAACTGACCTAATCAAACAAAGTGCTCAGAGATGACAAGTTAACAATGACTTACTTAAGTGGTGCTCAGTACATGATGAAGAATGTGAACATCCGTTCCTTCAACTTTCACATTTCTGACAGATGATCCAGAAAAATCAGAAAACTCATACTGTCACTGAAAGGCATTGGCCCACTGCTCCATTTGGTCTGCAAAACAAGCTAATTAAATGTCTCACACAGTCTAAGATCATTTAATTTTAGTGTAATCAGTGAAGAAATAAACATGTTGCTCAGTGTTGAAAAAGGCCATGATTTCTGCTTAATATATTCATTAATTTTCTGATATCTCTTTATAATATTTGTGGTCGCAGGGGAACTGACACTGATCCCAGAAGGATGTAAGACAATGAACCAGTCAGGGACAGAATGCGAGTCTATTTCAGGATGCACAAACACATGTATATATATGTGCACACACACACACACACACACACACACACACACACACACACACACACACACACACACACACACACACGTGAAGGCCTCTGGGATAAGGGAGCAAATCGGAGTCCCCATTAAAATCCTTGGTAAGCACAGGGAGAAAGGACATGCTAATTCTTTACAGAAAGGAACCCCTACCTAGGAGCCATAGTTGGAAATGACCTCCTGTGAGGCAGAACCTCTAATCACTGCTCCAACGTGATGCCCTTACAACACTGGTGGATCACATTGCAGGACATTACTGTCTGTTTTAGAATATGCTGTTATATATGAAATAGCTTTTATTATTTATTTTTATGTTTATTTGCTGATAAAATTGATGCACTTCTGCCAAATCAGGTTAACAAATTATCCTAGTTATTGCAATCATGGAAACATGTAGTATTAAAAATAGATAACTTTAATGACTCACCAGTTAAATTGGGTTTAATGTTCCAGAAGAGGTTCATTATAATAAGGTTTACCTCTCAACTGGACAGGTTTTTGCAGAATGTCCAGATTTCTGCTCATATTTTTGGTGTGTTCCCCCTAATATCTGTCCCTTTCTGGCAAATAGCCGAGAATTGGAATCATGAAATAATGACAAGCATTCGAGTTTAAGACTCCACATCCTTTGGAAAATTCATGCTAATGCAAAACCTATTATTCTATCAACTTTCTAAGTTTTTAAGAGCAATATTTAAAATCTGTCCCCCCATCATGTTAGGCTTTGTTCAGATGTTTTGGTCTAAGAGGTTGAGAGGTATATGTCATGTCTACTTAAGTATCTATTTCTTCTTTCACTATTTGCAGTATCTATCTTTCAACCAGTCAGTCTGACATCCATTAACAACTATTAACCATAGACAACTCGTGCTGCAACAGCTACAGATGATATACAGTTGCATTTACGTAGTGGCTTCTTACAGAAAATGGTTTTCAGATTTTTTACAACTGCTTCTAGTTGTAGATTCTCAGCAGTTTTCTTACTGCCCATTAAATGGAGTTAGCATCTTCACAGTCAGAAAATTCTGAGATAATCTAAGGACTTTAGATCAGCAGGCTCAGACAAATTGCTACCGAAATTCATGAAACTTGCCACTCATGCATATACCTGTCACCCTAGTCTTAAAACAGAAGTGCCAGAGGAACGTATAATGCCTGATTTGCAAAATGAAGCACATATAGTATGTATACATAAGGATGGCACAGCCACCAAACCTAATACATACAGGCCAACGGGTAACTTGAATATACTGTCCAAAAAAACTATCATACAGGCCAACGGGTAACTTGAATATACTGTCCAAAAAAACTATAATGAGTAATTAATTAGTCAACAACTAACTCATCATATTAAGGATTACATTTTATTCAGTAATGTTCAACGGTGTTCTGTAAAGCTCACTCCATTAACACATTCATACTGATCATCTCTGACCTAACCAGGGAAAATCTCAACAAACAGGAAGTAGTTGCAAAACTGTTATTTTTTTTTTTAATCTTTCCAAATTCCCGCAGTCCTAATAAACCTATTAGGTTTCTACCCCAGGTCATTAAATGGCTCCATGGTTGCCTAGCAAAAAAAAAAAATACTGCCTACTGTGGAATAAGAAATACCGAGATTCAGACTTACAGATTGTGAGGCATCTTCATGCAGGGACAGTTGGTTGAAGACACATGGGAGAATTACAGTTCTGCTGCAGAAAAAAAGACCCACAGAATCTTAGGGGTGGACCCTGGGAAGACTATCTTGATTTTAGAGAATTGTTTTGGCAGATTAAATTAGACGCTACTACCTTCCCTGGCTTGAATGATGCAACAAATTTAACTAGCCTGCTCAAATTGCGAGCCTATGAAATTTAAAGTTGTTTAAACTTTTAATATATTTATTCTTTATTTTTTATTACTTATTGTTAATTTTATATCACATTATTCTTAGTGTGTAGAGTTTGTGTTTACATATTATGCTGTCTTTTCATGGCTATGCTAACTTTTATTGCACTTGGCACTTTAAGCATATAGAGCTATTTATTCGATTGTTTAATTGAATCAGGTGATGCCTTTATGCTATAAATTAAACATGTTTTTGTTCTAATCTAGTTCTGATGAAGTCAGCTTTTGGTTGCTGACGAAAGCACTTAACTGTTGTGGTTTCCCGAATAAAAGTTTTTGAGCACAGGACTGTCAGCGTTTTTTTGGAATTTTGATAACTATTAACCATAGACAACTCATGCTGCAACAGCTACAGATGATATACAGTTGCATTTACGTAGTGGCTTCCTACAGAAAATGTTTTTCAGATTTTTTTACAACTGATTCTAGTTATAGAGTCTCAGCAGTTTTCTTACTGCCCATTAAATGGAGTTAGCATCTTCACAGTCAGAAAATTCTGAGATAATCTAAGGACTTTAGATCAGCAGGCTCAGACAAATTACTACTGAAATTCATGAAACTTGCCACTCATGCATATACCTGTCACCCTAGTCTTAAACAGAAGTGCCAGAGGAACGTATAATGCCTGATTTGCAAAATGAAGCACATATAGTATGTATACATAAGGATGGCACAGCCACCAAACCTAATACATACAGGCCAATGGCTAACTTGAATATACTGTCCAAAAAAACTATAATGAGTAATTAATTAGTCAACAACTAACTCATCATATTAAGGATTACATTTTATTCAGTAATGTTCAACGGAGTTCTGTAAAGCTCACTCCATTAATACATTCATACTGATCATCTCTGACCTAACCAGGGAAAATCTCAACAAACAGGAAGTAGTTGCAAAACTGTTATTTTTTTTTTTAATCTTTCCAAATTCCCGCAGTCCTAATAAACCTATTAGGTTTCTACCCCAGGTCATTAAATGGCTCCATGGTTGCCTAGCAAATAAAAAATACTGCATACTGGGGAATAAGAAATACCCAGATTCAAACGTACAGATTGTGAGACATCTTCCTGCAGGAACAGTTGGTTGAAGACACATGCTGCAGAGACACAGCACATTCACCACAGGCACAGAGAAATGCATGGTGCCATGCCCACAGCTGGAACAATCAAGTACAGAGGAAAAAGAATATTCATGGCCTCTGAGGACCCTAAGGACAGCAGGCAGTATGGAAGGTGTCCACAGCAGGATACCCAGTAGGCCTGCCAGTGGCATAGAACATGCAGTGTGCTATTGATGCTAGACATTTCTAGGATATGAGTAAGAATGCCACTGAGTCTTTCAAATAATTTGCCATTTTATTGTCTGTAAGATTTTTTTGTAATTACATAACTGTTATAGGATATAACATTGTACAATCTCTTTAACTAAAAGAAAGAATGCAGTGTTTTTTACAGTATCATAAGCTCAGAACAATCTATGATGTATTTACTAATATTTACATTATAATATAAATCAGAGATGATGAGGTCATGCTAGCCCCTAATAACAAAAGGAGTGTTCATGTTCATTTCCTGTTACCAGGCAAGCAGAAATCATGCTTGCTGAATGACGAGTGACAGCATGATGGTAGTTTAACAGTTTATTGTACACCTGAAATAGCTGCTTCTGCATGCACATTCTACATCTTACTTGTAATACATGCTCAGTATAACTGGCTTAATACCGCCCCCCCCCCAACCTGGAAAGTTCCTTAAACTACAGTGGCTGATAAAGTACAGAAAGCATAGTTTAGCACACTGTTTTACATCCTCCCTCTTTACTTTGTGCAGAAATCTGCATTGACATTTCTTGAGACACTTTCAAGAATTAGACTACAAATGCAATTTATTGTGCATATCTAGGATTAGGTTTTTCAGACTCTTCCTGCCCTTGTCACATATAAATGTTGAGTATTATTAGCAATGCAGTCTATCTCAAGAGATTTATTTGACACAGAAGCATCATTTGGTATATCAAAATTATACGAACAAGACTGTCCACTTTCTGGAACTTGATCAGTTAGTGATTCAATTAATGAACTGGATAAACTGGTACACAGTCTGTTGTGGTTTGGCTCTGAGACAGACAAAATGTGTCTGTGATTTCTTCTGTAATCAACACCTTCAGATTGAATTATGTAAGACCTTGATTCAACATAAATGTCTTTTATGATTCCCATGTGATCATGACCTTTCGAAGTTTACATTTGGACAACTTCACCTTGCAATAATGGTCCAAGAGGTTTGCTAGTTTTGTCATAGTATAACTTTTGTGAATAACATTTTTTCAATAGCTGAGCCCTGACTACCGCATTCCTCTTTGCAATTGGCGCTAATAGTCATTTGTCGATTGGAAGAGTTGCCTGTGTTTGTCTTGACATCAGTCTTTGAGCAAGTGAACCAAGCATCTGGTCACACAGAATGTTTTGAAGATTCAGTAAATTAAGAAATACATCGGTTCCTTCCCATTTGGACTTTTCCATCAAATTCTTTGCATTATGAAGGTAAGCCATTAGCTTGTGGATACTCTGGACTACTGGTTATATGAATGAAATCCCATTATCTAGCAAATTCTTTAAAACGTTGACTAGTAAATTGTGGACCGTTATCTGATATGACTTTATGCAGACTTCCATGAACTGATAAATGTCTCTTTAATTTCGTGATCACTGTGATAGACAACAAGTTACGAAGTAAGTTAACTTCGAACCAACCAGAGTATCAGTCAACTAGTACCAGATAGTCTTGACCATTCCATTCAAAAATGTCTACAGCAACCGTGGACCACGGTAAATCAGGGATTGGATGCAGTTAAAGAGGTTCTTTCTGCTGATGAGGTTACTACTGTTGCAAACTAAACAGGAAAGTGTCTCTCTTTCAATATCTTTGGACATTGAGGGCCAAAACACAATACCTCTTGCCCTATTTTTAGTGGATTCAGTACCTGGGTCATCTCTGCACAGGATTGTTGTGTATTCCTTTTGCAATGATTTAGGAACTAAAACTTCTGGGCCTTTCATAATGATACCATCTTCCACAATGAGTTCATCTCTGTATGGGAAATACTGTTGAATTTCAAGTGCAAACTTGACTAACATGTTGGTCATCCTTGGTTAATAACGTTACAGAGTCTTTGAGAAACTGGGTCTTCAGCAATATGGTTTCTTAACTCATCAAGCCATGATGATGAAATGCATTCGACTTCCATAACCTTGAAATCTGCTGTCTCATTTTTATGCTGCTCACACATCTTTCTGGCTGCTCAGGATAAAGCATCTGTGAGATACGTGTTTAACTTTGTTGTAAACAATACTGAAATTAAACTTTTGCAATTTTACCATCATACGTTGCAATCTTGCTGGAGCAACATGTATTGGTTTGTTCAAAATCTTTACCAAAGGCTGAGGATCTGTTTCAATCTAACTTGGTCATTGTATATATAGTCATTGAATTTGGAACATGCATACACAACTGCAAGAAGCTCTTTTTCTATTTCTGCATAGTGCATTTCTGTTTGATTCAGAGTACAAGATGCATATGCAACTGGAATGCCTTTCTGCAGACATGCTGCACCAAGACCATATTGCAAAGCTTCACAAGTGATAGTCACTGGTTTATGAACATCATAATATCTCAGTGTAGGCGGACTGGAAATTCTGTTTTTCAAAGTATCAAATGCTTCTTGATGCTGTTCATACCAAGACCATTTTACATATTTGCATGTTAACTCACGTAATGGTGCAGAAAGCTCACTAAGGTTCGGAATAAACATTCCCAAATAGTTAATCATACCCAGGAAATGCTGTAGGGATGCGACATTCTCTGCAACTGGCATTTCGCTGATTGCCATTACCTTCGATGGACCAGGTTGAAGGCCTGAACTTGTGAACAAGTAACCAACATAGGCAACTTCTTTCAATTTGAATTGACATTTCAAAGGATTAAGCTTGAGGTGACCTCACATGCATGATCTAGAACTTTCCTGAGGTTTCTGTTATGTTCTTTTTCTCCATGGCCTCCAGCGATAATGTCATCAACTATAGTGGCACAAGAATATACTTGTTCCATGGTATGTTGGAATACTTCATTGACAGAACTGATCCCAAATGGTATCCTCAAAAACCTATATCTCCCAAATGATGTGGTAAAAGTCATTGGGTTCCTATTATGTTATTGAAGATGCATTCTTTCGAATGCGTCTTGATCGAACTTGAAAGTACGAAATGGCAAAATATCGAAACAGCATATAAGCGATTTCTTTCCCCTGGGAAATAAATCGCGTGGCCATTTCCATTACTTTGCCATTGTCGTCACTGTAGTGCGATCTTGGAGTTGGTATATTTAAGTGTGGGGGGGCACAGCCCCTCACATCGAGGGGTGTGGTGTAATGTTTTAAAGTTTTTTTTTATCTTTTGTGGAACAGCGATTTTTCCCTTGGAAAAAAATCGCTGTAATAAGTGTTCAAGATTGCAAACATTCACATACATGGAGTCGATAAATCAGTGTTCGCTTTTTTAAGCATTCACTGATTTAATATAGACCCAAGTCATTATGATTTGTGATCTAACAAAATTTGCCAAATGGAGTTCTTAGCATCTAGAACTAAGAAAACAGTGGAATTCAGCATTAATGCTGCAACCTCCTGTACTGTACGCATTGGGTTATGAGGATGTCTAAGAGCTTTATTTAAGTCAGGAGGATCAATACATATTCTAGTATCATCTGAACTTTTCTTATGGGCTACTACCATAGACTATGCCCATTAAGTAGGTTCTGACACAGGCATGAGAACACCAGAAATTACTATTCTGTCTAAATCTGCTTTAACTTTACTCTGCATCGCTACTGAAATCTTACGTGCTGATTGAACAATTGGGTTTATCTCATGAGTCAGCTTCACGGAATATGTAACTGGAAGCATATCAAGTTTATCTATGAAGAGATCAGCCTACTATTTGAAAATATGTTGTGAAAAACTACCATTTTCACCAGTATTTAAATGATGAATTTCTTTACTGAGTGAAATCAAGCCCATATGCAGGCTGTCTCTGAGGCCTAGTAATTAATGATTATACATCTCTGCGAACTACATAGAATTGCAAGTCATAGCTGTTGCCTGCAAAATGGAAAGAAAGAACTACAGTTCCCATCTGGCTGAATTTCTTTACCACCATAAGCAGCTAATTTTGTGCACTTCATGGAGTCAAATTACTCTCCAGCTTTTACGTTTGCATAAGATTTTACTGATATGACAGTGCATTTGGATCCAATGTCCACTCTGAGCTCTGTTGGTTTCCCATTGAGTTGCACAGTACAAAATATTTCATTCTTTGCTGACATGCTTGAATTTTCTGTGTTAACTGTTACACCAACCACAGAAACACCGTCAACATAAAAATATTCATCACTGCCATCTAGCTTGTCACAGTCTCGATCTGATTCATTGCTTGCTTCAGATTAATCTTACTATTAGCCAGTGTTGATTTGCAAAACCTTTTGAAATGATTAAACTTTTTGCATTTGTGACACTACCAACCATAAGCTAAACACTTTTCTGGTTTGGATTCATGACTGCCCCCACAATTGGGACAATTATCAATGGGAGTTAATGAGGTACAGCTTTTCGGTTTACACTTAATGAGACTTTGTTACCTTAAAATTCTATTGCACACTATCGACATTTGCAGTTACAGCAAGCATATTTGTATGTTTTTCTGTAAGCTCATGTATCTGGCAAACTTAATAGGTTTGCTCAGTGTTAATTCACTATCAGGCAGTAGAATCTTCCTCACTGTATCATTATTTATACTACACACAAGATGGTCTTTTATTAAATCATCTTGCAAGTCCCCAAATTTACGTTTTTGCTTTATTCCATAAGTCAGTAACATATGCTTCAATAGTTTCACCATGCATTTGATTCCTTGTGTTAAATTTATGCCTTTTCATGGTGATATTTGTCTGAGGGTTACACAGTTCCCTGAATTTACATTATAAACAGTCTGGATCTTCCCACATTTCTGCTTGAGCAATAATAATGTGGTTTTATCCCTCACCACATACACAGCAGTACATTGTCGCTCAATGGCCTTTGATCCAGCAAAATTGAGAAGTATAAATGTTCGGGTGCATAAATCTTAATTAGAATGTGCAGCCGCTATGAAAATATTATATTCTTGTTCAAATACATGCCACTTCTCTGCAACATTGCCTTCAAACACTAAAGGTTCGGGTCTGCAAAATCCATCTGACATGCCGTTAAAGTACATGTGAACACCTTATACAGTTTTCAGTTTACAAAATTCATTTGCTATGCTGTAACAGTAAATGCAAGTACCTGTAGCACTTTAGACATTCATTGTACCATGGAGAGGCATATGTGACTTACTGCGGAACATTTGTTGCAGTTTGAAGAGATTTGTACAACCTTGGATATTTTTTTCTACTTTGAAAAGACAAACAGCTTCTGGCACTTTCTTACACTTAAATGACTTTGAATCCTACTTCTTACACCATGTTGAATGACAAGTGAAGGCATGATGGCAGTTTAACATAGTCTGTTCTACACCCGACATAGCTGCTTCTGCATGCACATTCTACATCTTACTTGTTACACATGCTCAGTACAACTAGTTTAATACCACCCTCCAACTGAGAAATTTCCTTAAACTGCAGTAGTTGATAAGGTACAGAAGGCACAGCTTAGCACACTCTTCTACAATGCTATAGTAGCTCTTTCCAATAAATAAAAATATCCACTTCATACTTTTCATCTTTTGAATTTATATATAGTGAAATTCTTATACAGACATTCTCTCTGCTAGAAGACTACATTGTTGGCTTGTTCCTAAGTATTAAATATATTGAAAGAGATCTTGATTTTATTGCAGAATCATTTGTATCAGCCTGACTTCTAGTTGCAGTTAGGAAAAAAACATGCAAAATATAGGTCAAAGAGCCAGATGAGTATTACATTGCACATGAAAGTAATATTACATTTAATATATTGTAATAATGGGCAATGCCTTTATTAATGTGCCAAGGAAAAGTGATGGGTGTTGCGGCTGGTGTACTGTATATGTTCATGTAACTACAGCTTGCAGGCTTGCACAACAGCAGAGAAGAAATCCTGTGCACTGCTGTAGTAACATTTTTGTCCCAATACATGTATTAGGCGATGGTACCAAGACACAGCGTCTCTTCTACTGGGAGTAACAGACATTTTCCTGTGTAGGGCATGCATTAATTGTTGTGTTTTCTGCAGCATGGTAAGAAGTACAATAAGACATAAGCAGGCCATCATAGTAACACTTTCAGCTGCTCATGCCAGGCCTCCATCTGATTTTTCATTCGTGCAAAATACAGGTTGGACAGATCACTTACATTCCAGTCTCTACCCCTGTAATTAGTTATTCTAGCTGTGGCCATGGTGTTGAAAGCTTCTCTGTGCCCAGGATGAATTTGTTGTAGCCATGTGTATCTGCAGCAAAGTTGCAGTTTAGCCATGTGTCCTGAACTAATTGTCCAAGCAGGGAGATGTCTTGCAACCTATAAGCCCTAATCTAAGAATATTCACTTGCAATATGGATTAAAAGGACACTTCCAAAGATTCTGTTTTAGTGCCCCTAATATTTAACCTTTATGTGAACCTTATGACAAGGCACTACAGAGTGTATTAGCACAATATGCTGATGACACAGCATTATTCTGCTCCACTGACAACTATACTAAAGCCAAGCTCAACTTCAATAAGGCTTAAAAAACTGTTCCAAAACTCAGAGCTCATACTAAACACCTTCAGAAATTAAGAGTATATTGTTTTCTACTGAGTAGTACTAAAATCATGGCACCACCCCCATGACTAACAAAATCAAATACCTTTGAACTCTCCTAGATGGCACACCATTTTAGAAGAGCAAATACACACAATAGTAACAAAATGCAATGGTTTACTAGAAATTCCATACAAAATAAAATACTTCCTAACACCTACTACCAGAACAATACTTGTCACTATCATGGGGTTAATTTGAATTTGTAAGATGGCTGCACATTGAGTTACAGCTTAATTCTAGCTCTCCCAGTGTGAAAACAGAAACTTAGCAAAGAAAGTCAGTGGATTCATATTTCTGGGTAAATTTTAGTAATTGGCTAGTAAGTGCACTACCTGGATGAGGACCTTAAAGAAAAATCAGCTACAAAAGGTGAGGAAAAAATACTGACTGGGAAAAGTACTGCAACTCTTCAGCAAAAAGCAGTGTAAGCTCCAAACATGACTTCCCGTAACCTAGAAAAAAGTTTAAGAAACTGCACATAGACCTGATTAAACACTGATGGAGCATAACGAAACTGTTGGATTACCCTTCACAGACTTGTTCTTTGAGGTGCCTGCCTTTTAGTGTTTTTCATTTGTTTCAGTGTTCGTGTTTTTTGGAGCATATTAACTTGAACAACAAAGGGCGGCCACGGTGGTGCAGTGGTTAGCATTGCTGCCTCACAGCAAGAGGTTCTCCCCGATCCTCGGCTCGGTAGCCATCTCTGCGAGTCATCATGTCCCTGTGGTCGGTCGTGGGGTTTCTCCTCCCGCTCCCCCCCTTCCTCCCCCAAAGACATGACATGCTGGATTGGACACTCTAAATTGGCCCTAGGTGTGGGTGTGCGTGTTGGGCTTCGTGGGAGGCTGGCCGGCTGGCAAAACTCGACACCCAAAACTCCACCTCTCACTATGATGGGACAAGGGACAGGGTGATCCCCCGCTAACGAAAAAAAAGAAGAAGAAGAAGAAGAAGATTAACTTGAACAACAAAAGGCTGGAAAAACTGGAAGAAGCTTTAAAAAGATATTCAAATGAGGTGATAAAACTGCAAAAATCAGAGGTCAAAATGAGGAAAAGGCTGGCTGAATATGAGACTGGTCAAGAAGAGATGTTCCAAAAATAATAGAATTAGTGGACAGAGCACATAGGGAAAACCTGAAATTTTTGATGTAGCAGAGAAGCTGGAAGGAACAGACTATTAATTTTATAAAAGCACAGATATGTGACTGGACTGGTATTCCACAGCAGGAGTTGTTAATTGAAAGGGAAGATCATGTGTATGCTCCAGACCTGGCTATGGGAAAGTAACCTAGACCTTTAATAGTATAGACACAATCCCACCAACAGAAGGAGTTGATTCTGACAAAATTGTGGCAGAAAGACAAAGTACTAAAAGTGGTAGACAGCAGAGTATTTGTGGAGAATGATTACCATTGTATAATAGGCAGGGGAGGAGTATATTTATCCCACTATTTAAGGAATGTCAAGAAGCAGGCATGAGATTCAAACTGCTGTACCCAGCTATCTTCAAAATATTCTTCCCTGAAGGGACAAAATCATTTTTGATGAAGTACATGCTAAGGAGAAAATACAAAAGTTTGTCCAACAAAAAGTGAGCTGTGAAACAGAAGGAGATTCTACTTTGTGTTCTTCTGGTAATAAAGACCACAGAAAGACTGTGCCAGTGACACCTTCTCCAATGTTTCAATGAAAAATGCTTGAGAGAATGAAAAAAGCACAAGAATCAATGAGAAAAATCAAGAGTACATTGAAAATGAAGCAGAGACAAACTTTGGAAGATGGAGATAAACAGGAATACAACCAGTAACTTAGAAATTGACAAATGTCAGATTACAAAGCAATAATTATATTTGTAAAACATGACAAAACAAGAAAATCTGGAAATATTGGACTCTTTTGGACTTTGTTGAACTTGTAGGGGACTCTAAAGTTTATGCCCCACTTCCTGCCATTAATGTTTAGAAAAATACTTAGGAGAGTAGAAGAGGAGGGTGAAAGTTAACTGTAAGTAAAAAAACAAATTTTTAATGGTACTATTTGTATGCTGCATGATTTTCCTTGCATTCTATAAAGTAAAGTTTTCTCAGTTATTTTTAAGTGTAATGGGGATATTAACGTAACCAGGTGCTCCTGTTTTTTTATTTATTTCTTTCTCCCTTCTCTCTTTCCCCTTGTACAATTTTAAGAAATATAGGCACCATAATGTCAAAAAAGAAGAAAAGTTTAGTTAAAAGCATGACAAAAGAACAATTGGTGTGCTCTTTCTCATTCTTGTGTAGGGTGAATGACTGGATTAAGGCCCTTAGCTTGATCTAGTAACATGTTTTAAGTGAAAACAAGTAAATGTAAAAGAATATTGAATATTATAAGCCTTTTTCTAGCAGGTAAATGTACACTTTTATTTGGTCCTTATGTCTCCAAGAGACAATCTGATAAAGAGAAGTGGCTAGGAGATAATATTCTCTGAAAGCATTAATGTGTTTACTCAGCTGGGAGAGCTATAAAGATAAGACAGAACAGAGAGCACTTAGTTGAAACACAAGCTGCATCATACATCATAGCATGGATAACCTTCCTTTTAGGTTAACTCAAGTCTCTGAGTGTGGATGCCTGTTTGGAACATTGGTTTCTATTGGGAGGCTAAAACTTCAATATATGAAGATGTGTGTGTGTTATTATTAAGTTAATAGGTTTTAGGGGGTGTTGAGGTGTGGGATTTTTTGAGGGCTTTCAATAAAAGAAAAAAAAGTTTTATAAGCTGTGACATAGGCTCAAATGGATATCACAAGAAACAACTGTATAAAAGATCAACCAGCCAAACAGTGTATGCAGGCAACACAAAAGCTGGAACTAGAGATTTAACAAAAAAGCTGTTATACGTAAAAGGTGGCAATAAAACTTTTTAATACAACAATGTTTTCTGTAATGTCTTTAAATGTCAATAGTCTCACAGATAAATACAAAAAAGAAAGAGTAGTGAACTATATTAAAAATGTAGAGTGCAAGCAGCTATGCTACAGGAGACGCACTTGGAAATAACTGAACATGTGAATTTAATAAAGATAGGGTTTCAGATTGGTTATGTAGTGGAATACCTGGCAGAAAGGGAAAGAGGAGTACTTATATTAATTGCAAAAGGAGCTCCAGTAGTGGCAGAAGAAGATGAAAAAAGACAATAAGGTAGACTTGTAGTATTAAGAGGCTACTGACAAGGGAGTAAGATTACACTGGCATGTATTTATATTCCACCTAAATCTGCTGTAATGGAGCATAAGACAATTCTGGAAGAAATAATCCGCTTTCAGCAAGAAAAAATACTTATAGGTGGAGACTGGAAATTGATTTACAACAGTGAAGATGTGTCTTGGGGGCCCAAAAGCAAAAATATAACAAAGGAATGCAGATTTTTGAAGAAATTTATGAAAATATTTGGCATGGAAGATGTGATTTCAGTACTAGGAGTTCAGGGTGAATTTACCTATTATTCCCCAAGATACAAAAACTAAGCTAGGCTAGACAGAGTTTACATTTCACAGGACTAAGTACATTTAATTGAAGGTCTTGATATGCACACAATAACTATTTCAGTTCATGCAACAATAATAAGTAAAATAAAAACACAGGATAATGAAATAAAATGAGATGCTGGTGCTTTCCCACCTATCTGTTGAAAAGAGAGGAATTTAAGGAATGGGTAGTAGAAATTTTTCAGGAGCTATTAGAGAAATGTCTTCTGAAAATATAGCTAGGGAGTTGGATAAAATTAAAGTGGAGTTTAAAAATAGAGTGGAAATAAAACAAAGGGAGATATGGTTATGAAGTAACAAGAATAATTTAGAAGGACTGACAAATGTTAAAAGTATTGCAAAATATGAGAGTAATCTCACAGAAGAAGAACAGGAGAAACTGCAGAATACTAAACAGAAAATAAGGGATTACCTTGATAATATGCATGATATTAGAAAACTGCTGTTGAGTGACTGTTTTTTGATAATAACTCTAGAGCACAAAAACTTTTAGCACAACAATTTAGGCCACAGGAAGTGAAAGGGATGTCATCAAGCTTAGGGAGCCTATAACAAGGAAGATAACAAGAGATCCTGTAGAAGTATAAAACTATTTCACACATTCTATGAAAGCCTCTGTAAAGCAGAGAAATATGGAAATCAAGAAATGGTACAAATGGAAATGTTTATGGAAAAACTGAATATGTCAAGGTTAGAGGTAGATGAGGCTCAATTACTAACAGTTAGGATAGCAGGAGATGAGAAAAATAAAAAAAATAAAAAAAATGGACAGAAACCCAAACCATAGCAACTGTTTATTACAATATTAAGTGCTTTTGTCAGCAGTACATCTGACTTCAGAATAAAAAAGATCTGGAAGGTTTTGTTTAACAGCATTTTAACAGAAGGAGAAGTACCAACATCCTGGAAGAAAGCAGTGGTAGCTGTAATACCCAAGGAGGGTAAAGATCCATCAGTTCCAGCTTCATACAGGCCCATTTCAATACTAAACCATGATTCTAAAGTGTTTATGTCTATAATGGCTAAAAGAATAGCAAATTTGATGCCAAAATTGATAGATATGGATCAATGTGGTTTTGTGGAGAGGAGGCAAACACTCAACAACATTAACAGAACATTGATGAGCCGAAGGGAAGCAGAATTAAAGAAAATGCCACTGTTGTTGGTGGGCCTTGATGCAGACAAAGCATTTGACAGAATAAGTTGGGACTTTGAGTAGGGCAATGAAAGCATTTGCATTCCCTGATAAAATTATAAGGTTGATTAGTATGACATATGAGGGATTGGAGGTGAAAATTAAAGTGAGTAGGATCATCTCTGATAATTTCTGCTTGAGCAGAGGAACCAGGCGGGTTGTCTTCCTTCTCCTTTGTTATTTGCATTATATTTAGAACCATTGGCAAAGAAAATAAGGGATTCCAAAATTCAAGGATAGAATTGGTATGGCAGTCAAGAAAGCTGGTTCTATCTGCAGATGATATTATTTTATACCTGATAAAACCAGAAAAGGACATTGCAGCACTGTGGAACATTTTGAGAAAGTTTCAAATCTTTTCAGGTTACAAATTGAATGAAGCTAAAACAAAAGCAATAGCAGTAAATTAAGTACCCACAGATGAATTGGTTCAGCAATATCCATTTTTATGGGAATGTGATAAAATGAAGAATTTAGGAGAATGGATTAAATGATTCTGGTATAGCAGCTAACAATATGTGGGAAGAGACTAAACAAAAGATAGTACAAATACTGAGAAATTGGAAGCTCTGTTACATGGATATGGATAGTAAGATACAAGCAGTTAAAATGTTTTTAGTCCCTTTAATCTTATACACAGGTCAGGCATATTTTTATCAACCAGAGGAGAAGTTGTGGATCGCAATTAATAAAGAGCTGAAGGATTTTATCTGGGAGGAGAGATGGCAAGAGTCAAGTGGGATAAGCTAATTCTTCCAATAGAACAAGGTGGATTGGGATTACCGACTTTGAAGGGGAATTTCAGAGCTACACAGTTAATGCTCCTATACATAGCATGAGAAGAACTGTATAATTCAAAGTGAAAAGTGATGATGATGATGAAACAGGGGGGAGGCTCAAGAAACAAGGAGAGATTGGGATTTTGGATGGAGACCTCTAAGGAGAATAACAATAATCATACAGACTATTATATTCATAAAGTAGCAGAAAGTATTCTAAGAACTAGGCTGACACAAGAATGGACAAAAGAGATTCTTCCAATAGGGATGACTGCAATTAGGAATACAGACAATAAGCAAGAGGGGACTGGAATTTATTGGTGAAAACTGGCAAAAGAACCAAGGTATTGGGAGCAAATAACTAGAGAGGAAAAGGTAATAGAATGGGAAGATGGTAAGAATGTATTTGTACTGCAGGTTAGACATTGCCTTCCCTATAAAGGATTGATATCCGTGTATAGGCAAAAAAAGAAATAGGGGGGTCCTAAATGAAAGGCCAGCACTGGTATAGTTTTAGCAGACTCTAGAATGGAAGCTGCTGTTAAAAAAAGGAATAATTAGCAGAGCAAATAAAATTTTGCATGATAACTATAAGAATCAATCATAGGAGGCTAGAAAGGATTGGGAAGAGAGATTGGATAAGCAATTCTTATATTGATTATACAGTAACTACCCCCAAGAAACAATTGTTCTTGGGGATTTCAACATTGACTGGAACACTTGCTCTTGTGAAACCTCCACAACCCACATAAACCTCTATGGATTTACTCAAATCATAACCTCCCCCACCAGGACAGGAAAACCCAATAACAAGGAAAGTACCCTAGACAGGATACTCATCAATACCCATCTTCAGTCTTATAAATCAGGCACTTTGCCTGATGACCTAAGTGACCACTGTCTCACCTATGTAATCAAGCTCAAAGTAGACTGCTCCTACCAACCCACCTATAGAACATTAAGATACAACAAGAATTTTATTCTCACCAAGTTTCAAAATGAACATAAGGCATGCAACTGGTCAGTACTAAAAAGTCTCCCCCTAGATGAAGCAATAGCATACTTTAACACCAAATTCCTTGCTATTCTTAACTCCCATTCTCCCAGCCGCTCTGTTAGAACCAAAGTTAATATTGCACCATGGTCTTCTAAAGATACCAAAACCAAAATTTCACTCAGAAACAAAGCATGGGCCACCTACCGAAAAAATAAAAGCTCCACTTGATCAACTAAGATTCAGACAGCTAAGGAATGACACCAAAAAATCCATAACCTTAGACAAAAAGAACCACTATTACCATCTACTGCAAAAATCACCAAAACAAACCTCAAAAGTTCTGGGCAGAAATAAACAAACTACTCCATCCAGGCCAAACCGCCACTCCACCCCCCTCAGCTTCCCAACAAAAATCCCCAGTAGACATCGCTAATAACTTCAACAGCTTCTTCACAGAGACTATCCAGTCTCTAGCCAGCCAACTCTGTCCCAATGGCTCTAATTCTAATGTAGCCACACCCAGTACCCAAACATACTTTACCTTCCAACCTGTTCCTACTCAACTTATTCATGCCCTACTTAAGAAACTAAGACCCACCACCCTGGCTGCCGACCAGGATGATCCTCATAGCAGACTCCTCCCAGCAGACTATCTGCAAAAGGCTGCTGATACCATAGCATACCCCATCTCAATCTTGATCAACAGAGCTATATCTGAAGCTACTGTACCCACTATATGGAAAATATCCCATGTCATACCTCTCCATAAAGGAGGCAGTTCCACTGAACTATCAAACTTTAGATCCATAGCTATTCTGTCACCGCTAGCTAAAATTATGGAGAAGTGTGTACACATACAGCTCATGCACTACCTCACACAGTACAAGCTGTTGTCCAACTTTCAGCATGGCTTTATGCCACACCACAGTACTACTTCTGCCCTCATCTCTTTCTCTAACATTGTTAACCACAACCACAATAATAACAAACTATCCTCAGCACTCTTTCTAGATCTATCCAAGGCTTTTGACATGATTGACCATAAAATGCTTATAAATACTGTGAAGGCATTCTCCTTAAACAATCATGCACTCCAATGGTTTCAATCCTACCTGCAGGACAGGCAACAGGCAGTCCTATGGCAGGACAAGCTATCATCTGGCCTACCCATCACATTAAGAGTGCCTCAGGGCTCGATACTAGGAACCCTTCTTTTCTCCATCTTTATCAACGACCTTCATTCACTCATCCCAGATGCTACCTGCATTCAATATGTGGATGTCTCCACCTTCATTTGTTCTGACACCTCACCAGCTACTTTATTCACATTAACCCAAAATGCCTTCAATACTGTGGAAAAATGGCTCTCCAATCAACATCTAATCCTGAACCCCAACAAAACTAAGTTGCTCCTCTTCTCCCCCACATGCAGAACCCCCCCTGCCATCCTTCAACATAACTGCTAACAATAGCACTATCATCTCCCCAGAAGCCCATACTAAACTACTGGGTGTCATAGTTGATAACCTGAAGTTTGATGCACATATCAATCAAACTATCAAAACCATTAATAAAAAACTTGGCTGTCTTTACAGAATCAAACCGTTCCTTACCCCACTTGCTAGAACTGCAATTGCTCGTTCCCATCTGCTATCAACTCTTCTCTACACCTCACCTCTATTCTCCAACTTAAACAAAATGGATCTTAATAAACTATCATCCTGCTATAACCACATTGCCAGATTTGCTACTGGAACAGCCTACCGGACACACCACTGTCACAACCTAAATCGCCTAGGATGGCTTGAACTGCCAAGCCTACTGCAGTTCAACCAGCTAATAGTGGCACATAAAGTCCTTTACCAACCAGAAAATACACCTGCACTAAAAAAATATTATCAGCCCCTACACTAGCACCCAGCCACTGTGATCATCCACTAGACTCCTAGTTCAAACATACAAATCCAACTACTCAGCTGGGGACTCTCTGTTTGCCAACTCTGTTGGAAACATATGGAACAGACACCCAGCTGACTTGACCCTAGAACTCTCACTAACTCAATTCAAAAACAAACTCAAGAAATACTTCAAAATTCATTGGTTATGTCCTTGCACTAACCCCGACTAGCGACCTCTCTATTTCTTAGGTGCCTTGCCTTCAACTACTTCTAACTTTTTTTTTCTACCACTCCATTTCAGGAAGGGTCAATTGTATAACTGCTGCTCAGTGTGTCTTAAACCTGAATGTAATGTTATGTATGTTTAACTTTGAAAATAATGTTATGTTTTGTAAAGTGTTTTATAATAAGTTAGTACTATATGTGCTAAATGCTGGTATTGCTTATGACTGTAATCTGCTTGAAACTAGCATTTACTAAATGTTCAATGTGTATTATTATCTTCGAGCTTTTCTCCCCGGGCCGCCGCTGAAAATGGATGTGTATCCAGTCGGACTATCCCAGTCAACAAATGTAAAATAAAATAAATAAATAAATAAATAAATAAATTCACAATTGGGAGGGAAGTATGTTTGTCACCCAAATATGCATCAAAATCTGGAAGATTTAGGATGTTTGCTTGGAAATGTTTACATAGATATTTTTATATCCAAGTGGACTCCAGAGAATTTTTCCTCAGGTAGACAGCAAATGTTGGCGGTGTGATGAGGAAGAAAGAGGTAATTGGAAACATATTTCCTGGAGTGTAATGGGTTGGCAGACTTTAAAGATTACCTGCAGACAATTCTGTCAGAGATACTGGGCATACCTCACAACCTGGAAACATCAAAAATCTGGACAAAGGCCCATTAAAAGTAGGTACAGCTGGCCAAAAATCAGAACACTGATTAACATAAAATTTGCAAACATAATTATGTAACCACACCTACTCCAGTGGAATTGTGGGGTACCATCAGCATGCATTTTCTGCACAGTAGGTTATGAATGTCTAATTTGATAAAAAACAGGTTTTCTTTAGATCTGCAGGTAGTCTACCCAAACCTTGTTAAATAATGGCAATAAACCTAAAAATTATAACCTGGTTTACAGATTATTTTTCAAAAATGCACACTACCAATCAAAAGTTAAGGAGGGTAGTATTTCAATTTTAAAGGGTTAACCTATGTGAAAAAAAGCTGGTCCATACTGTCAACACAAACATTCTAAGGCAACTGTGAAGTGCATTAGTTTGGAACCCCCCAACACACACACACACACACACATACACACACACACACACACACACACACACACACACACACACACACACACACATTTGTTCCACATTATAAGAGACAGTGTTCCTCATTTTGGAGATGGAAGGTTGAGAACTATGTTGTAAAGCACAGTTTTGATATCATGACATCATACTATTCCTGTCTGGGATAGATTTTTGAATTACTTAGTCTATTTTATTTGAAAACAGCAAACTCAGGCTATTTATTCACATTACAAATCCCTGTCTGGGGCAGATTTGAATTATTTACTGCAGTTTGTTTGAAAAGAAGACCATTTATATACATTGTGAATTAGGCTATAACGGAGAACACCAGATTGAATGTAAAACTTGTGGTTGTATTCCTAGACATGAGTTATGCTCAGTCCAGTATTCCCAGTTATCATCCAACATGCAATAGAACTAGTCCTGAAGCCAGTATGTGATAGGATGCAGCACAATCCCTATGGGCAAATTCGCAAATGAGGGTTCACTCCGGGATAAAAAAAAAAAAACACGAGTATTGCTTGTAGGCTGTACACAGAGTAAAAATATTCCAAATGAGATCTCAAATTCCTTAACATACTGCAATGAAGACGGCATGTTCTCTCACTCTCCTGGAACTAACTTCAAGATCAGTTTAAAAAAAAACTACTATTCACAAAAAAGCCCATTTCTACTCTCTCTGTGTATTCTTCCTGGTTACCAATAAAGAAAATGAAAAAATATAAAATACAGTTAACAAAGAGATGAATTAGGATAATCAACACCAGTCTACTTGCATGCAATTTTGTTCTTATGCTTTGTTCTTGTGTTATTTCCCAATTACAGTAAGAGTTGCCTTGATTATAACAAGCTGCAGTCGCATGAAAATTTTAGGACATAGATGATGGATTTCCTTTTACACTAGGATGTTGGTAATCATATGACAAATGTCCCAAATCAGAAACACTTCAAATATCAGAATGGCTGACTTGAAAAGTGATAGGATATGAGGGTCTGAATTAATGTGCATTGTCTGAAACAAAATGTGTAAATAGCTTTAAAAACTGTAATTATTTGCTGACTGTTATACACCACTTTTTGCTTAAATCACCAATCTTAAGAGGGAGAGAGGGAGGGAGCAAAAATATGAGTTGATGTCAGAGATTTCA
This sequence comes from Protopterus annectens, assembly GCF_019279795.1. Lineage (NCBI taxonomy): Eukaryota > Metazoa > Chordata > Ceratodontiformes > Protopteridae > Protopterus > Protopterus annectens. The sequence continues at coordinate 1,450,005,642 of NC_056732.1, forward strand.
GTGACAGTTAGGGGCAGTTTAGCAGTATGCAACTGTCTTTTTTTACAGATGTTCAAATGCAGCCACAGACTGCTCTTTCTGTACTTTTCCAGTTCACTGCACTTAGGGTTGCTATCCACCCTGTTTGGGCAGGAGAGCACTGGCACTGACTAAACAACTATGATAAAAAAATGAAAATTGGTTGACTGCCCTGGTGTCTGAATATGCAAGCAATAAGGTAGGTAACACATGGTGGGCAACTGAGTCCCAACGACACATATTCCCCAATCACTCACATCACCTTTTAACTTCTGATTACAGTAAATCTACACCACCTAAACTACCAGCAATTCTGAAGCCAGAAAAACAAAAAAAAAAAAAAGTACTTGTAATTCTGATGTAGATGGGCTGTCAAGTTTGGAAAGTGTGCAGTCTTGTCCCAGAACAGTTTCTCACTTCACATTGTTTTACACAGTCTTTATAGACCGATTCCCTATCCCCATGCGACCCCAACGAGGTTACGAAGCCACTGACTACTGCAATGACCACCAGGAGTACCAGATGTAGGCTGGGCCTGATTTTGTGCATGCTGTGGCTCTTGGGCACTTGCAACCCACAAGGGACCCTGTCCCTGGGACTGCTGCTCACCTAATAGGAACTACCTTAGACATACGCATTAACTACCGTATACTAACTACGCTATCTTCTACCTATCGTTACTGTAGCAACTAGTTCCTGGTAAAGGTCACGGTTATTCTTTTTGTGTCGCAGCTTATCCTACACACTAGCCTGCTTTAACAGAGAATGGTTCTGCAAGCTCTAGAGTTTTCCTGGGCTCATATCATTTCTTATGCCTGCATTTACACTGTTGAGAGAGAGTCCAATATGAGCATTGTGTTATCAGACCAATAGTGTTGCTCTCGTGTCATTAAAAAGTCAGTTTTAATATTTCCATCATAGTTCTCAGGGTCAAATCTAGAAATAAGCAGGGGCACTTAAAATATCAGTACTATTAACATGAGACATTAACAGAAAAAGAGACTGTAAATTAACATACATGTTCCAAAGTAAACATCTGTAACTCTGTTGTCATTATTTATTAAGTGTAATTTACCACCTCATTACTCGTGCCAAACTTAATTTATAAAGCACAGTTCAGTGAAGTAGTGGAAGTCGTTTGGGTCTGTTACGGTAATGTAGCAGTTTGGACATTAATTTTCTAAACACACTTCCAGTGTCTTAAGATGTCTTTTCCTAGTTTTTCTACAACGTTCTGAAACTGCTGTAGGCTTGCTTAGTGGTTGAAGTCAGATTTTGGAAACCAAAAACATATCTTGCCTGGAGAATACGATGTAAATAAAGAAAAAAAAAATCATGATTTCAAGGGGCTATGCAGGAATTTATGGCACCACATTATTTTAGCCCCAAAACCAGGAAACTCCTAGAAATTTGTAACAGTTGAGAGATATGATACTGGGTGAGCAAATTGGTGTGACTACGGAAATGATTTTTCTGAGCTATGCTACAGAATCAGAATTGCCTAGACATAGTAAAGCCTTGCTGAGTCTAATTATGGTGGCTGCCAAAAAAGCAATTACTAGAAAATGGAAATCAAAATCTTAAACCAACTGTAACAGAAGTAGTGAATATAGCAACAGCTAAAACAACTGTAACTGGGATCTTTTGAAAAGGATAGGAGCGAATTACGTAGGAAAATGGGTATTGTGGGAACAGTACATACCAGGGATAAATGAGAATCAAACGAAGGCAGAATTTAAATGAGGAATGTAATGTTTGAATGATGATGATTGGTATTATAAATGATGTATAATGTTTGCAACTAAAATGATGTCAATATGGTTTGTTTTCATTTATATAAATGTATGGTGGCCTATGTCATAAGTCATAATTTAATAAAGATGATTCTTGTTTTTTAAAAAAAGACTTGCTACCATGGTACGCGTTGTAATCATCAATAATAATGTTCGTTTCAAAAAAATAATTAAATGCATATTATATTATGTTAGCAAATAAAATGCTGATTCTGGTCCCCTTTTAGGAGCACTGATACCAGAACTACAAGATGTGAACTCTGCAGCTCAGCTCATTTTGTGAAATTAGTACAAAATAGAAAAATATACATGTAATTACAAAAGATAATTCTTCATTTCATTAAAAATACCAACCAGTAGCAAGTCAATATCTTTAAAGCAAAAATGATAATATGGAACTCATATTCATTGAAGGTTGTGCGTCAGGGCTGGTAACTCGGCACGTAAGAATCAACTACCAATCATTAGCAGAGCGGAGTTCCGCTGTGGTGACCCCTATCCGGGAAAAGCCGAAAGACACAACAACAGTCTGCCAGATGTTGAGTGAATTATTACAGACTTGTTGGTCCAATTCTGAAATATTGAACTTTGTGATTCATAGATTCATAGATTAGTACTAGGCTAACTGCCCTTGCGAGCCATTTTAAGCCTAGACAATTATCCCCTGTGAGATTCAAACCATGTACTTTGTGTCTGTAAGGCAAACACCTTAACCATTAGGCCATCCTCCCAACCCCTAGTTATGCATGTAAAACTAACATCTTTAACCAGTATCCATGTAGACTAATCACTTCAGTATCTTTCTTACATTGTTTTACTTATATATTTGATGTAGATTTTCTCCCCATGCCTCCTCTAAAATAGAGCCTGAACCACTCAATGTCCTGGTAATCAAAACATAGCTACATGCATGCATACATAAATACACACATAAATTATAAGTCCTATTAGACTTGTGTCTGTAGCTGTTGTATGTCTTGGTTAGCCTACCTCTTATTCTCAGAAAGCATGTGAGCAAATTGTCATACCTTAGGGGTTCTCTTACCTTCCTCACCCATTAGATTGATGAGAGGAATTCTCGACTGTGCAACAGTAGGGATTTATCCAACATAGATTTTATATTGTATGGTAGTGGTGCAGGTCTCATGCTAGCTAATTCAAAGCTAACACAGGCTTGAGCCATCTTCAGTTTTTTCTGCTTTTAACACAATTATGAACCCAACAGAGTCAAGTGATTTTCTATAAATTTTGAAGGTCCTGTCAGCCTAACCTTATATATTTTTCTAATTTTGGGGTAGAATCCTTTTATTTATAACAACACATGCAGTAGTTCAACCACAGAACTTATTTAATTTTGAATACTTCATCACCTTTTTAGATAGCATGACAAGTGGCTAAAGTAGGAGGTACATCAAGTTGTCAAAAGTAGTTTCATTTTGAACGTAAAATGAAAGAAGTAAGTTTGCTGAAACTACATTTGGCAACAGTGGTGTTTATCTTTTTCTCCATTGTTGTGTGAACACAGAGTTGGTATATATAAGTTCAGGGGGTGTGGGGGTATTCTCCTTAATGGGAGGTGCAGGGAGCTTGACCCTCTGCAAAAATTACTTATCTTAGATGTTCGCTGAAGTCAGTCAGTGAAATTTTTAATGTTTTTACATTCGATGAAACTGCCTTCAGCAGACTGACATGAATTCCTATGGTATAATGCCTACCCTGCAGAACTCTCAGGACAAGTATCACTGTAGGCAGGTGAATCCAAATGTTTTTCATACTAAGTATGTAATTTACATTGGAGATTTAGCATAATTTGGTTCATTGGCGTCTGTATAATAAATCTAAACCTGCTAGTAGAAATAGGAAGTTAAAGGCATTACAACTTTTTTTGTCTGCTTACAGAAATTAACAAAATCCTTAAGTCTATAAGATGAAGGAAGAGCAGAATAAAATTGTAAATGACCTTTCAATAACTGATACTCTGTGCTGCTGAAAGCTGTGTAGATAAAAAATCTCAGCAAAAGTAACATCTCATTAAAAAACAGAGAGAAAAACAAAGAAAGGGCCTAAAAGAAAAAAGAAACGAAAAGAAAGCCAAAGTCTTTTTTGCTCTGCAAACTGACAAAACTCAAGCAGATGATTATTTTAAAAGTAAGCTAAAGCAGCCTACCTTCATCAGTCCTGACCACTGGGAAGGAAGTTTAGCAGTGAAGCTCACAAAGACAAAATATATTGCAGCTTTCGAGGTAGCACAATTTATTTCACCTACATCAGTAACGTTGTAAAGTTAGAGTTGTAAGACATTGGTATTAGGAGTGTGTAAAGTTAATTAGTTCCCAAAGCCTTAAGGTACCCACCACTCTTTTAAATACTTTGTTCCCCTCAAAACCTTCTACTTCAGGTGTTATTGAAATATCACATTGTTTGTCACTGGAAGTTAAAAAGCAAGAAATGAGTGTAAGGATTCTAAGGAAGAAGTGGAGGAATATTACAAGAATATGATCAGTTGCCGTCCTTATGTTGTAATGAGTTTGTCTATGTATGAACACTCATCGGACTTACTCCCAAATAGATCACATTTAATGAAACCACAAAACTTAGGAAGGAGCTTTTTGTATGGAAAATAAGAATAAGTTTAACTTATTTTATAGGTATATACTAGGTCTGCATTCTAGATGACTATTAAGAAGCTTGTCCATTGTAAGCCCAATGTACTTAAACGTATATTCACCACTGGTCAAGAAAGAGTCATACTGCATATTCCATGTGTGAATTTACAAATATCTATTCAGTCAGCAAAACTAGCTAATATGTCACTCTGTTTATGTGCAGGGAAAGACTATTCCCTAAGTAGGGGATACGTGTGTGTGTGTGTGTGTGTGTGTGTGTGTGTGTGTGTGTGTGTGTGTGTGTGTGTGTGTGTTGTTCTTGAAGCCATAGTCTTTTATAGATAAAGAACATCAAGCAAGACAGGATCATCCATGGCATGGAAGGATAGGTAGACATCATTTTAAAGGAGCCTATATGAGATGGAATACAATGAGAAGGCTTTTACTCTATCAAGGTTGCTTATAAAGCTTAGTCCAGTAATTCTGTATGTTTTCCCACTCCTGCAGCTGACTTTCAGCTGCCCTCAGCTCTTCCACTTCTCATTCACTGGGTCTAATAGACTGGCTTAGGCTCCCTCAGGCTAAACCCAACCCTAGTATTGGGCTGGTAAGGAAATCAAGGACATTAGTGCAGCAACATGCCATGGAGTGTTCCCAAGCTCCCATTCCCTCATGGCAGCCTTGGCAGCTCTGTGATTTCTGCCTTTTGATGGTACACGCAAGTTTCTGAGCATACACAACCTCCTGACTGAGCACCTCACCACTCATGCAGTACGGAGCTGGCCTGACCCTTATGCTGCATTATACAGCAGGTCTTTAGGCTACCCCCCCCCTAGGATGAGCAAGTGGATATCAAATGCCCAATCTCATACTTCCCATGTGGCCCCTCCATGCCACTAAACAAAACATAGGTCATCTAGGCCACAGTAAGGGCTTCATCCCTCTGCACCACTGGGATGCGCTACTTCCGTAATTTTTTCACTTGGAGACTTCTGGGGCCTTACAAGTCAGGCAAGTTGTTTGGAGAGCTACATGCAGAAGAGAGTATTGTATTCAGCGATAGTCTGATGCAGGGTATACAGAGAAGAATTATGACTTCTTGTCCCTACACAAAATGCCTCTTAAAACTAACTGTGCCAGAGACTATGATCCCCTAGCTATGACTGAAATAGGGTGGTTAAAGGACAACTCTTTGTTAATGAAGATATCCGGATCACTAATGACTTTATTGATTGTAATGGAGGTGCCCAAACTGCTGTATTAATTAGGAAAACATTGCTTCCCAAATAAAAACATACTTTTTTTGGCATTAGTTAAATAGAGACAATAGAGGAAGTGCAACTGCGTGTTATTTTCTACAGATTTATTTTTATTGAACTACATTTATCTTTTCAAACTATTTGTATTTTGATGCAAGCTATGGTTCCTAGATCCTTTTTCACCCATGACCCAGGCTAGGAAGCACATACCGAACAAAAGTGCTGGAGCACCTCCCTCATGTCAACAAATTTTAATTGATATACTCCATTTTGACTAGGGCTCTTGCTTCTTAAATCTTCTTTTTGATACAGAAGTTTATCTGAGCTCTAGGTCATGGTCCTGAACTTTAACAACAGCCTTTGTTTCCTAAAGTTTCTAACTGATATTTTATTTATTTAACATTTGTTTACTGGGAAAGCCCAACTTGGAACAAAGCCAATTTCTGGCAGAGGTCCAGGGAGAAACACTCCAGATGCATGTCTTTGTAATGTGGGAGGAAGCCGGAGCACCCGGAGGAAACCCACACAGATGGAGAGAGGACATGAATACTCCACACAGAAGGCACCCCAGCTGAGAATTGAACCAGAGAACCTCTTGCTGTGAGGTGGTAATACAACCACTGCACCACTGCACCATTTATTTGAGCTCTGGTTCAGGGAGAGGGTTCATACAGTCTGTCTTTCATGTTTTGTCTGATAACTTGATAAATTAAAACTTAAATTAAGGACACAGTAGACTATCATATCCATGCAGGCTCCAACCATTGAAGATTTTTTTAACCAAATCCATCCTATCAGAGAAAAAAATATGCATTAGTGTAGGTCTTAAAGTGATGGGGAGTATTTCTAGTCTATTCTAAAGAGAGCAAAGTATTGCCTTAGCAGTCACCAGCTCGGAGTATGTCCATAGATATCTCAGATTATGCTTAGAGATCTCATTACTAGAGCTTCTTAGTTCAAGGCGTCTTAGTTCAGACACTTCTTCAATATGTCAAAGTCAAAGAGATGTGGGCAGTGTAGTGGGAATTGTGGGTATTCCTCAGTCTACTACAGACATGAAGCAATACTGCAGTATGGTAGTTAAACAGTGGGTACTCATTCTCTGCAGTGTTGTAACCTGACAATAAAGATTTGTGGCTTTTTCTAAGTGGTATCAGTGTCATAATAGACACTCTAAGAAGCAAGATCCCAGTGGCATGTGAATGGAAAATTGGCATAACATTGTTCTATAGCATTCAGCAGTAAAACAAGTCTCCAGAGGTAGATGTCTTTGTTTCTTCAAAGATAAATAGCATGCGGAAAGAATGAAAAGGAGTATCATTTTGCTCTTCTGCTGATTAGTTTTACTGCACTTCATAAGAATCCTGTATTAATTGTCACATTTCTGACACTTTAGTAGAGTTTCAAAGCTGTACTGTTTCCACTACTTCTGTAGTACTTAATTACATTGTCTGCTAGTTTTACAGGGCAGTAGTATTTAGATTGTGTGATTTCCCTACACTTGAGTTCTAAAACCAGCATTTTTACATTGAGGGTTTTCTGACTGTACTCTTGTGGCAGATGTGTGCTGTGGCAAACCTCATACATGTGCAACTCACCATATCCTTGCAACCTATAGGTCCCCCTCCATGTCCCATGAAACCCATACTACCCATGTCAATGTGCTAGAGGCCCTCATTGTTCAACGCAATACAATATTTATGGGGCATCTCAACTATCCCTCTATAAACTGGGAATCCTTTAGCACTTCTAATGCACAAGCCCAGTAATTCCTAAACTTTGTTAATGCGAAAATCTTGGAACAATTTGGTCTGTTCTTCCACTAGGGGTACAAACATCCTTGATCTTGCATACACAAACATGGGGAGGCTGAAGTTCTTCACCCAGTGTAATATCTTCACTCATCAGATCTAACCATAAGGAAGTATTACTTCACATAAAAGTTAAATCCAGGGATCCAGTGAAAACAAAGGCCTTTAGGAACTATTCCAAAGCTAACCTCTCTCTCTACTAAGCAGCACCTTGACTAAATTCCAAGCAACCCCACGCCCAGTAAACACCATAGCATATACTGAGCTCTTTACAAAATGTCTGTACAGCCATATTGATAACTGTATAGAGCAAGCTCTGCCCACTCGTAATAATAATAAGACAAAGTCAAAAGACAAGCCACTCTGGTAGAATCACAATATCTATAGGTTATACAACAAAAGAAAAATAATTGTGCTCAATCGTAGGAGGAACAAATCCATACATACTTAAAGTCCTCTCACCAATATAAACAGGCAGTTAAGAGGGTTAATTAATACTTCAAAGGCTAAATTTGAAGAAAAAACACCTTCTCAGGCAAAGGACAACTGCAAGTTTTCCACAGCTATATTTATGACCAAGGTAAAAATAGACAACAATGTGCAGAACTTATTGTAAATAGCATCACCAACACTGAACCAGAGGCCATTGCCAACCTTTTGAATGAAAGGTTCAGCTCAAATCCCCCTCTCACTCCCCACAATAGTTTAAAGGAAATATCACATAACACAATACCCCCAACCATAACTAGGGAGCAGGTCATTAATGCATTTTCCAAGGCCAAAAACACTGCATCGATGGGCCCTGATAACATCCCAGAATGTTTAATAAATAGCATGAAACATAACCTGTCTGGTCCACTTGAATCACTTTTTAACTGGAGTCTTCAGATAGATTTTGTGTACAAGGAATGGAAAATGGCTATAGTAATTCCCCTGCACAAAAGAAGCCCAACAAATGATCTGGGTAACTACAAGCCCATAAGTCTTACCAGCCTCATATGTAAGGTTATGGAAAGAATCATCATGGACATGATACATGAGGACATAGGTAACATGCAAACACTGGAAATATCACAGTTTAGCTTTTTTAAAGGACCGTCATGCTTATTAAACCTGATGGACTTTTTTGAGTGGGTCACCAAAGCAGTGGATGAAAGTAAGACTGTGCACACAGCTTATCTTCACCTGACCAAGGCTTTGGATACAAAACCAGACTCGGGCATTAGAGACAAGCTCACTAATTTAGATAAAAACACTTTTGTTACCCACACAAAAGACAACTGGCTCACTGATAGGACCCAAGAGGTGAAAATAGGTGAGACCACCTCCACCAAGAAGTCAGTCATTAGTGGAGTCCCCCACGTCTTGGTACTGGGCCTGCTCCTTTTTGGCATCTATTTCACTGAAATGTAAGCAAATGCTGAAGGTTTATGGCTGACTGAGTTTGCAGATGATTGCAACCTGGGAGTTATTACTGACTCCCCTGCAAACACTAGCATTCTTCTTGAAGGTCTATCTCTGACTAACAAATGGTGCTGAAAGCATGGTCTTAAACTCAATGCTAAGAAATACATAACTGAATCCTTTGGGAAGTCAACCATCCTGGCTAATTATCATGTTAATAATACACCCCTAAGAGCTGACCCTGTCGTCAGGGATCTAGGCACGCATATAGGTTCATAGGTTTATACTAGGCTATCTGCCCTAAGGCATTTATAAGCCTAGCCCAAAGTTTTGTGGCTTACGCCACCCCTTATATGAAAAAATACTGTACCCATTAGTTTGTTGTGCCTCTGTCCAGCAGTGACACAGAGATGATTCCCGAGGTAAACCTACGATCTCCCATCCACAGGTCAAGATTTCTCTTGAACAGAGCCAGCGAGGTGCTCTGCCTCACATGGACCGGGATTTTATTCCACAGCATAGGGAGTCTCTGAGTGATAAATCTATCCCTTCAGCATGTCCTATTTATATCCGTGCTAAGGTTTAAGTCGCTTGCTCTAGTGGTTTTGGTGGATTTGGATTTTTTGAGGTGGAGCATGTCCATTAATTCCGGGTTGGACATGGCCTTGTATGTCAGGCACATGTCACCTCTGAGCAGACAGTATGCGACTGAATAGAGCTGGAGTTTCTTCAATCTGGCAGCATATGACAGATTTTGGAGTCCCTTTATCCTTTTGGTGAGGAACTTTTGGGGTCTCTCCAATTGCTGCAGATGTCGGGTGAGATACATCTCGAATGGGGCATTGTACTCGATCATTGGTCTGATAAGTGAAGAGTACAGGGGAACAATGACCTCACTAGATCTGGATGTGAATCCCTTCATGATCAGGTGGGCAATGTAGAAGGTCTTTCTAACCACTTTAGCAACGTGAGTGTCAAAAGAAAGGCCACTGTCAACCTGAGTCCCCAGGTCCCTGATAACCTCTTCTGTGCTTAGTGGATTGCCACCTAGATGTTAGCTTGGGGTTACCTTGTTTTTCCCGAAGGGTATGACTATACATTTTTTGGCGTTTAACTTCAGGCCATGGCTCTGGCACCAGCTATCTGTTTCCATGAGTCCCTTCTGAAGGATATCCGTGTCCAATGCACTTTCCACTATGGCGCCCAGTTTGCAGTCATCTGCAAACTTTGTCAGCCAAAGTCCTCCCATGTTGGTCTGTACTTCTGAGAAGTAGATGCCGAACAATAGGGGGCCAAGGACCGAGCCCTGTGGGACACCACTTGTGACCGGATTGGAGTCTGACATAGCGCCAGCAACTCTAACCCTGTGGGTTCTGTCCTTAAGCCAGTAGACAGTATATAGACAGTAGATTTACCTTTGACCACCATATGGCCAAAGTGGTGAGAAAGTTCTTTTATGTTGAGCAACTTATAAGTAATGGCATGGCATCTAGGCCCATACAAGTCATCCTCCCACTATACTCCTTCCTTATCAGACAAGTCAGAGTACAGTGCTCCCTTTGGTATGTTTCTGAGAAGGCATATGCAAGCAACTAGAGCAACCACACAGGTTCCTTACAAAATGAATACAAGGCATAATGAACCTGCCTTATGCAGAGACTCAGTCTACTATCAATTGCTAAGGGGTGATCTATGCCTGGCTTACAAGACATCCGCAAACCCCACACTTATGAATCTCATACATAATCATAAGTACAAGTTCTAGTAACCTGAATTTTGTCTGTGACTTAAACAGAACATGCTGGAGAGACAAATATGGGTCCCAAAGACTGCCCCTCCAATGCAACAGGCTTCCTATCCATGTGAAGCTGAGTTCATCTGTTATCCAGTTTAAGCACAACCTAGAAAAGTGGATGGGGAATAGGAAATTTACACCAAGCCTGACAGCCATGTCCTTTATGGACAGAGGTAGCTTATAAATTCCTGGCCCTCAATGTCCTATTTGGATACAGGACATCATTATTCTTTTGGGAAAATTTGGCTAGGCTTAGAAAGCCCCCCCCCCCCCACTAAGTCATTAACCTAGTAACAGTGTATACATCTCTGAATCTGAGTTGGGGGCTTTTGGCTGAAAGCTTATTATGTGTTTTACTGATTGGTCTGTAGGCCTTGCTGTTTTAAAACTTGTTTTTATAATTCTATATAATCTCAGTGTTTGTGTGGAATTTTACTCGATTCCTCAGACCTGCTGTTGATTTGGCTACTTCGCCTGAGATTTATACTGAATCTGCTGCATCTAAAGCCATCCAGTGCTAAAATAACAGAAATAAACATCATTTTATACTTCTGCTGATCGTTTTGTACTGTATTTCATAGGAATCCTGTAGTAATTGTTGCATTTCTCACACTTTAGTAGAGTTTCAAAGCTGAACTGTTTTCCACTGCTGCTGTAGGACTTAGTTACATTGTGTCTGCTAGTTTTACAGGACAGTAATATCTATATTGTGTGATTTCCCTAAACTGGAGTTCTAAAACCAGCACTTTTACATTAAGAGGATTTTCTGACTGCACTCTTGTGGCAGAAATGTACTGCAGCAAACCTATGTGAGTTAGGGCCTCCTGGCTGAAAGCTTATTGTGTGTTTTCTTGATTGGTCTGTAGGTCTTGCTGTTGTAAAACTTGTTTTTATGATTCTATATAAGCCCCATGTTTGTGTAAGGATGTTGTCTATGCAGTATCAGTTAACAGTTCCCTATATAGATGCAAATAATATCAAGTTAAAATTTCCCTTAGAATAACCATCTCTCCAACCTTCCCCAGTCTCCCTGCTGTTCTAGGAGCATCTGAGTTACGGACAGAGGAACATTGCCTGGTTGGATAGCTGCAGTTCACCCTGAGTATAGCACCCATTCTTCATATGTGTGTGCTATCATCCCCATTCTAGTTAAATCTCCCCACTCTTCTCCCTGGTTAAACCCATAGTGAAAAACTTGAAACCATGAACAGGCACTTTCCTGCTAACCCTGTGGCCAGCCTGGTGGCCATGGGCATTTGCAATTACCTCATTTATACTGACAACCACCTAATCCTGAAACAAACAAACACAGTATGTGAGATATGTAGTTACATTATGAAAACTGAGACATGACTTTCACATAATGACAAATCAGTTGAAATAAATGTAGTGGTAGTGGGTCTATATCACTTTAGCAAAAAACCTAATCCTTGAATAACTATTTGTCGAACAGGAAACGTCCATCAAACATGCATTTAATCAAAGTTTTTCCAAGGAAAAAAAACTCTTGGCCAGCCTAGCCACTGTCACAAAAATCACAAAATTTAAAACCCACCCAGGTCGGGGGCTGTACCCCCAACCACCCCGCAACTAAATAGATGAGTTCCAAGATCACACTACAGTGGGGAAAAGGGCAAATTCCCGATAATGGCCAATCGTTTGTTTTCCCTTGGAAAAACTTCAATTAAATGCATGTTTGATGAATGAAGTTTTTGACGGTTAGTGTTTGACAAATAGTTATTTGAGGATAAGGTTTTTCACTAAATTGATATAGACCCAATGGTAGTACCCCATCAAACCATAAAACCCTAAAGAATTTTTCCAAAGCAAATTACCTCCTATATAGTGATAGCGCAGGTAATTTTAAAACTCTCTCTAGCCCTGAAAACACGGAGGCCTATGCAGAAGTATAAACGAATGCCCTGTGCAACCACTTAAACAACTGCATAGAAATGGTAGTACCTGACCGAACTAAACCCAGGTCTAGCCTGAAAAACAAGTCACCCTGGTGGACCCATTGCATAAATAGAGTAGACACCAAAAGGAAGAAATTCCTGTCTAGAAGTAAATGGGAAAGTGCACAACAGAGGAAAAAAAATCTCTCATTAGTCTAAACAGGCAAATCAGGGAGCTAGTCAAGTCTTCAAAAGCTAAATATGAGACTAAAATAGCCTCCAAAGCAAAGGTTAACTGCAAAGTATTTTCAGTTATGTCCAAAATCTTAAGGAAAACACTCAACAGTGTGCTGAGTTGGCTGTAGATGGCACTACCTATACTCAGCCAGAAGAAACAGCAAACCTGCTGGACGATAAATTCAGCTCAAATTTCACCCCCCTCATCACCTCTAGTCAATCTCAGTAAAATACCCAATACCATTTCTTTGCCTGTAATCACAAAAGAACAGGTCATCACTGCACTCCCTAAAGCTAGAAACATAGCATCAATGGGCCCCATGAAACATGACCTAGAAAACCCACTCAGATCTCTGTTTAACCACAGTCTCCAGACAGACTTAGACACACTAGAGTGAAGAACAGCAACAGTCATCCCTCTGCACAGGTGGGGAGGACCATCAACTGACCCAGGAAACTACTGACCCATAAATGTGACTAGCCTCATATGCAAGGCTATGGAAAGGATAATCATGAACCTAATTAACAATGGCATAAGAAATCTCCAGACACTAGACAGTTCAGCTTCATCAAGGGCAGGTCCTACCTGCTCAGACTGGTGGACTTCTTTGAGAAGGTCATCAAGATCATGGATGAAGGTAAAACAGTGCATACTGCCTATCTTGACATGGCCAAGACATTTGACACAATACTCCACTCGGGTATTAGAGATAAACTCAAAAAAATGGCATAAACCTCTACATCACCAAATGGATAGCCAAATAGCTCACAATAGGACACATGTTGTAAGAGTGGGGGAATCCGTAGGGGGCCAGTCACCAGTGGAATACCACAGGGCTCAGTGTTGGGCCCCCTCCTGTTCAGAATATACTTCTCAGATGTCAAGGCAAATGTAGATGGCCTTTGGCTGACCAAATTTGTTGATGACAGCAAGCCGGGGGCAATTGCTGACTCCCCAAATGATGATGCAGACTAATGATTGGTGTCAGAGCCATGGTATCAAACTAAATGTGAAAAAGTACATGATAATAATAATACACTTTGGGAAACAAAATACCCCTATAAATCACAACATTGATAGCAGCCCCCTAACAGTGGACCCAGTAGTGAGAGATCTGGGTATTCAGATAGTAATCTAAACTTGGCCACCATATGTCCACGGTGGTGAGGAAATCCATCTATGTGGCTCAGCTTATAAGTAAGGACATGGCATCCATATATAACAATGGTATAGTACCACTGTACTCAGCCCTCATCAGACCAATAATCGAGTACATTGAACCCTTTGGCATGTACCTTGCAGGCACCTGCAACAGTTGGAGTATCCTTAGAGGTTTCTCACCAAAACAAATACAGGGTATAACCAGCATGTCATATATGGACTGATTAAAAGCCCTATCACTGTATTCAGTTTCCTACCAATTACTGAGGGAGTGATCTGTATCTGACCTACAAGGCAGTCTCTGTCCCATCCCTGATGGAAATGTTGCATATTCACAAAACTAATTACACAAGGGTTACCCACTCCAAACATCTAAACCTGATCTCTGACATGAATAGATCATGCTGGAGAGACAGATATGTCCCAGAGATTGCCCCTCCTCTGGAATAGGCTTCCTAGTCACGTGAAGCAGAGCCCTTCCCTAACCATCATCAAGTTCAATCTGGATCGATGGATGGGAAATCACAAGTTCACTTCTGGGGGTGCACCCTTGTCCCCTTATGGATAAATGCAGTCAGTAAAACTAGTCAAAACCCTGCTTGCTTACCCTTGTTAACTTTCCCCTAGGGATAGAAAATTGGATAAAATCTGGGTAAAACTGGTTAGACTTGTAAGGGCTCTTGAGCCATTAGCCTAGTAATTTCCTATGACTCTGTGAAGGGCTAGGAATATGGATGACTTATCTTTCATACTGAATCAGAGTTGACTGTGTCACTTTCCTCATAACACCTCATCCAAGGAGATCTTCTAAAGGCAAAACAAAATAGGACAAAAGTGTTCCAAATACCTTTGTTCAGGCAAAGAAGATCATGGATTTCAGTCCTGCTACAAGTGACATGCCCTACATGGAGACTACCAAGGAAAGACACTCTGTCACAACAGGTATGTAAAGCTCCACACTCCAGCCTAAATTCCCTTAGTCTAGCAGCATGGAATCCCATTTCCAGACAGTTTCTCTTAATTCTTCCACAGGGGCCTTGCAGGTCATTAAATAAACCAGATAACCTACAACACAGTAATTTTTGCTGAGTAAGTGGTGCAGATTTTTAGGTAGGGCATCAGTAAAAGGTACTTGTCTGGAGTGAGATGAGCAGACTTCAGTGTCAGATTTCCTTAAGTCTTTTATGACTCAGACCTGGACAGCCATCCATTAAGATTCATGTTGCACCCTTGTCAGCTTGTTAGCCTTAGCCTGCTCTTTTGACATCCTTTCTAAAGCAAAGGTCAATCCCGAAAAGTGTTTTACACCTCATCCCAAGGAAAAATACTGCCCTAGATGGAAGTTTGAATTTTAGTTGTGAAAAGTTAACTAACCTTCCTTCTGTCTGATCATGTTATGTTGGCTGATGTGAAGTTTTTGTCTAGGAAGATACTCTTCAGTGGTACCTACTGCTGCTGAAAGGATTTCAGAGTTATAGTCCATCATTTGTTGTCAACAGAATCTAGATTTTCATAAGAATAAGGTTTTCTTGAGATTAATCCTTCTTTTTTTGCTCAAACTAGTTTCTGAAAGGACTTTGGCTAGTCTATCAAACTCTCCCTTTTCCACAAAGAAAAGAAGAAAGTACTCAGGCAGACTTTTAGCGTACACAGACATTTCAAGCGTACACAGATATCTTAAGAGTTGTACTGAGAAAACTAATTATGTCAAGAAATTACATCAACTATTTGTTTGTTTTTTTTTTGCCAGAGGTAAACAGGGCCAACCAATGGGAAATATTTTCTACCTGGTTATGTAGTTGTATTAATTTTCACCATCAAAAGTCAGGGATGATTCTATAAACAGTGATGACGGCACAATTTACCGGATGGAGCAGGAGCTACTTAAGTTTGTTTCAGGAATTTCTCAGCTCAAGACACGTGTTAGGAACCAGGATAGTAAAATGTGTGCATTTTGGTAAGGAGCTACAAGTTGAAGTGCTAGTTCCAAACCATAAGAGGCTTCTTTAAGGTGGTTCCTAACAGCTTGTTATGACATTACTAGCTGTACAAAGATACATAAGGATGCTGTTGGGTACCTTATCCATAAGTTGTGATTAAAGGCTGATGTATTTTATCTAAAAGGTAAAAAAGTACAGTTGAGTGAGTGCTCACCTTATAGGTGCATAGGTGTATACTAGGCTAATGACAACTAGGGCCTTTTTAAGCCTACTCATGTATCTCGTATGCTTAGTAATGCAAGCAGAGCCTTGGGAGATGAAACATTTACAAACAGGCCTGGGAGATAAACATTTACATGCTGCCTGTGTCCATTACAGACATAGGTGCCAAACCAGGGGTGAATTTCATGTTCCCCATCCAATTGTTAAAGTTACAGTTGAATTAGATTAGGAAGGAATTCTGCTTCACATCGATAGGGTACTTGTTTCAAAGAAGCGGTAATCTCTGGGATACATACCTTTCTCTCCAGCAGGTCCTATTTATAGCACAAGCAAGATTTAAGTCTTTAGAATGGGTAACTCTGTTGCTGTTTGTTTCATGGATATGCAGGAGATCCATCAGAGTGGGGTCTGAAGATGTCTTGTATGCCAAGCAAAGATCCAAATCAAGAAAACTACACTCTTCTACATGCCACCCGCTGTCATCCAAAATATATGATCAGGAATATTCCTAAATCGCAATATATGAAGATCCATAGAATTTGTTCGTCTAAAGAAGATTTATTTAGTTCAGGACAAGGACTTAACATCCAGATTTTGTGAACTTGGATATACACATTCCAGTTTGGCCCAAACCAGTGAGATTAAGCAGTTACATAGGAATGAATTGTTCAAGTATAATATCAATAAAAGGACCTCTAATCAACCTATCAGGTTTATAACCAGCTATGGACATAATAGGCTCCTAGGTTCATAGGAGGGTACTAGGCTATTGGCCCTAGGGCCTATATAAGCCTAGCCAAAAATGTACCCTGGCTTTCACCACACAAGAAAATTATTTTCCTGTGCAGAGCCACAGAAGTGATCCCCGGGGTGAATTTCCTATCTCCCATCCAATCATCAAGATTTTTCTTGAAGAGTGCTAATGAGGAGCTCTGTTTGACATAGATAGGTAGTCTGTTCCAGAGTATGGAAAGTCTCTAGGACAGGAATCTATCCCTCCAGCATGTTCTGTTTATTGTGGTGATAAGGTTTAGGTCCCTAGAGCATGTAGCTCGGAAGGATTGGGATTTCTTTAAGTGGAGCATGTCCAACAGCTCTGGGTTTGACATAGCTTTGTATGATAGGCAGAGATCGCCTCTGAGTAGGCGATATGCGACAGATTAAAGCTGGAGTTTTTTGAGACGGTCTGCATAGGGCATCTGTTTGAGGCCAGTAATCCTCTTTGTGAGGTATTTCTGTGACCTTTCCAGTTGTTGTAGATGTCTTGTGAGGTACATACCAAAAGGAGAGTTGTACTCTATAATGGGTCTAATGAGTGATGAGTAGAGTGGAACAATGACCTCTTTTTTTCTGGATGAGAAACCTTTTGTGATGAGGTGAGCCATGTAGAAGGATTTCCTGACCACTGTGGCGATGTGATTATCAAAGGAGAGACTATGTCCACCTGTGTCCCAAGGTCTCTTATCACATTTTTGACGTTAAGTAGACTACCAACTATGTGGTAGTTCATGGGTACAGAGTTTTTATCAAAGGGGGTGACAATACACTTTTTGGCATTGATCTTCAGGCCATGGCTTTGACACCAGGCATCTGTCGCAGTGAGGCCCTTTTGTAGTATGTCAACATTATTAGGAGTTTCGATTATGGCTCCTAGTTTGCAATTATCTGCAAACTTTATTAGCCAAAGACCTTCTGTGTTAGCCTGTACTTTAAAGAAGTAGATACCAAACAGGACAGGACCCAGGACTGAACCCTGTGGTACTCCACATGTCACTGGTCTGAAGTCGGATTTGGAGTCTGCTACTTTCACAGTGTGGGTTCTGTCTGTGAGCCAGGTGGCAACCCATCTTGTGACATAGGGATTTATACCTAGTTTAGTGAGATTATCTATAATTCCAGAGTTGGCGATGGTGTCAAAAGCCTTGGTGAGATCTAGATAAGCTGTGTGAACCACCTTACCTTCATCTATGGCTTTGGTGACTGCTTCAAAGAAGTTAATCAGGTTTAGGAGACATGATCTGCCTTTTACAAATCCGAACTGGGTAGGGTCCAGAGTTTGGAGACTACCAATGTCTTTGTTTATGAGTTCCATGATGATACATTCCATGACCTTGCAGACCACGCTCGTCAGGCTAATGGGGCAGTAGTTCCCGGGGTCTGTCATGGCTCCCCCTTTGTGGAGTGGGATAACCATCGCAGTGCGCCATTCAGTGGGCACAAAGCCTGAGGTGAGGCTATGACTAAACATGGTACTTAGGTAGGGTGCCAGTTTATTCTGTAGTTCATGTAGAACACAGCCTGGGATATTGTCAGGTCCCATGGATGCTGTGTTCTTGGCTTTGGAGAGTGTGTTTTTTACCTGTGCAGCCGTGATTACAGGAACTTTGCATTCTTCCGGTATAGAGATGGGCCCTCTAGGGGGTGAGTGGGGGCTAAAGTTAGCACTGAACCTATCTGCCAGGATGTTGGCAATATCAGTTGGTTCTGTATATTTAGTGTCATTGTGCTGTAACTCAGAGCAGATCTGAATGTTGCCATTGAGATTCTTGACATAGCTATAGAATGCTTTGTGGTTGTCTTTATTGTCAGTGGCAATTTTGTTTTCGTAACTAGCTTTGGAGGATTTTATCAGGGATCTCAGCTTCTTACTGAGGTTGACCAGGGCATTCCTCCAGTCATGGGATTTTACTCTTTTTTTGCAACAGTTTCTTTCTTCTGTTGTAGAGTTTGTTTATGGCAGAGGACCACCAGATCGGCTTCCTTTGTTTGGAGGATAGCATCTTGGTTCTATTAGGGATAGCATGATCCATGCACTTGTGTAAGTGCTTATAAAGGGCATTTGTGTAGGATTCAGCAGTCATAACTATTGTCTGTCTGCATGGGTGTCATGAAGTTTGTCACTTCTGTCTTAAGAAGTGTGAAGTTGGCTTTGGAGAAGTTTTTTACGGTGGTTTCCCTAATTGGGTGCGGGGGCAGGATGTGGATGTCTAGGGTGATTAGCTTGTGGTCGGATCTGACCAACGAGGAATTGACGTCTGGTGTGGAACATTGGTTGCCCATGTTGGTAATGACCAGGTCTAGGATATTACTGCCCCTGGTGGGGGTGTGAATAAGTTGATCCAAGGAGTTGGAATTTATGAATTCCAGAAAACGTTGAGCACTACTACTACGTTAATACTTCTAGTTTTCTTGATTTGGTACAACAACGCTGGGATATTTTGGTTACTGATGAACATTTGAATGACCTTTTAGGTGGTAAATGTCATTTTTCTTTCAGGAAAGGTAAAACGCTAGGGGACCACTTTAATCATTACAAACATAAGCTGCCATTTTCTGATACTATTCAAAGTACGTTTGATGTTAGTAAAGCTATTGGATGTTTTCCGTGTGGCCATTGTTCATTTTGTAAACATATATTCCAAACCAAAGAATTTACCACCAAAAATACATCTCATATGTTTCATAGTAATATATTTGGAAATTGTAGCATAGATTGGGTAGTTTATTTGGTTGTGTGCACCTGTTCAGCCTTTTATATAGGTCAAACTTCCAGACCTATTAGGCTTCGTATGTCTAAACATTTTAGTAATATAAGGAATAAATGTCCTACTAATGCACTATTCAAACATACTATCAAACACCCATCTGCTCAATTTCAGTTTATTATTATTAACAGGGTCTGTGGCAATAACAATTGCAAAGCTGGTTGGCATAATATTAAACAAAAAAGAAAAGACATGGATTGTGAAACTGGGTGGTCTTTTTCCACCTGGTTTAAATGAACATTTATTAAAATTTTTTTGATTGGCTGATTGTATGTTTTAATGTGTAGTGCCCTATAAATATGGGGCTGTGTATTGCAGTCTGTGTTATGCAATGAAAAAAGCTTTCAGCTGAAACCGGTGTGTGGACTATTATTTGACTTTTATTAAAGTCTTTTTTCCTCTCACACATGTGCTGGCTCTATTTGTTTTTCAGATCATTTATACCCACATGGACACTGACTGAGTCATTCTGGTACATGTGATCCAATAGCCTGAGTGCATCATAATGTGTTGGATGGTGGCCCTTGATAAGCAACTGACTGTGACTTTCTCCTTACTCAGCCTGGTGAGAAGAATATCAGTGTATCTCACAATGGAGTCTCCAATGACCAGAATAGAGGGTCATGCTGAGGCTTAGCTTATGGGCTTAGAAGTATAGACTTTATGAGATCTGGCTGTATATCTTGATCTTGATGTTAATTTGAAAGAGTGCATTTGGGGCTGCTGAGGTTATTTGTCATGTGTGCTTCTTCTAGGAGGTCTTTGGTGTTCAAGGTTACATTTACGTGCCTCAGCATATGTGGGTCTGCGTGTCTGGTTTGTGCTATGTGTAATGGCTGCCAAGTGTTTACTACTGACAACCTGACTGACATTGGGGTGCTTTTATGTGAGAGCTTTGCCTCCAGTGAAATTGTATAAATACATCTCTCACATACCTTGAGAATTAGCTGGTTGCCAGTAAACATGAGGCAGTTTTTACATTGCCACAGAATGCCCATATCTACACTTGATCTTCAAGAGAAGTATAACAGCATTAGGTACCCTGCCAACTTCCTCCTGGGTAATTATGTCAGTATTACTGAATATATCATTTGTTAGCTTACTAAGTGTTTGGGAGCTACTATTTTGTTATTTAATGTGTCATACTATGGATAATTGAGTACTGTAGTGCATAGTACATACAAATTGTTCTGAGACTGCACTAATTGGCTGTACATATTTAGCACAGTCAAATCCTCTTCAACATACACGGATGTATTGAAAATGCCTTGCAGCTGTATTACATTTGATCTGTGTAGCACATGACTTGCATAAGTTCTGTACAGCATGAATTCTAAATAGGCTTGACCACAATTATGGATACTATTGAGAAATGTTGCACCTATGGGATCAAGGAAGTTAATAACGCCCATACATAATTACTAAATGCTGATATACGTCTCTCACATGGATCTACTGTTAAGGTCACTACTCACTCAGACTTAATTTGTCTATTCAATATATTTTTCAGCTATACTACTGAGCATTGCACTGTTTATTTGGCACATATCGGTACCATTTACAGAATGAAAGGCTCATTCTCTTGAAGAGGTGCTGCCTCATATCTCTGTCTTATTTATTTTTGTCATGATTTCATCTGGTGCTCATCTTTAAAAGAAGTATACCCTTCCAATGTGATTTAACCTGCACCCCTCTTCCTGTTACAGTTTATTTATTTATTTATTTTTATTTTACATTTGTTAACCGGGAAGGTCCGACTGGACACACATCCATTTTCAGCGGAGGCCCGGGGAGAAAAGCTCCAATAGCATGTCATAAAGAAATTACACAGGAATATCATACAGAGATATAGGTTCCATAGAAACATAAGTTATGTATAGAGTAACAATTCCATTAGTAAAGTCAGCATACAGCATACTAGTAGTAGGGTTTATATAGAATATAAAATATAAACACACAAGAAAAAAGTTTTTTTTTTCATTCTAAATTATGAGTGCTCTCTATATTTTGCTACAGAAATAACCAGTGATTATTAAGCTTTACTTTATCCTTGTTTCCCATCTTTCCTGACCTAGAGTAGTCCAAATGCAGGCTTTGCTGTATTCTGGACTTTTGGAAAGTTCCTGTTTTGCCCATTTCCTTTCTTGGATAAAGGGATGCTTCTTTGTTCACCAGTGGCAGTGGGGAGCTTGGAGCAGCCTATCTATCCCTGGAGGAGTGTTCCCAGCACAAGAATCTGGTAGTCTGTTTGTTGCAAAAAAGAAAAAAAAAATGTATCCTTGTTTCCCATCTTTCCTGACATAGAGTAGTCCAAATACAGGCTTTGCTGTATTCTGGACTTTTGGAAAGTTCCTGTGTTGCCCATTTCCTTTCTTGGATAAAGGGAGGCTTCTTTGTTCACCAGTGGAAGTAGGGAGCTTGGAGCAGCCTATCTATCCCTGGAGGAGTGTTCCCAGCACAAGAATCTGGTAGTCTATTGGCCGTTTTGGGCCAATTTTTAGCTCTTTCAAGTCCCCCTGTATAAAACCCACTTTGGCACGGTTTTTGTGCTTGTTACTACTCAGCCAAGCTCCTTGTGGTCCTGCAGAGTGGTGCTAGCAGCAGAGAGGCTAAAAGAGTGACTGCTAACCTGATAAAAGTGTTTGTTTTCCTGCTACTACCTGGGCGACTGTCCAATCTAGCTAAACTGCAAGTATTTCTGCTTCTTGGACTGTTTTAAACTGTTTAAAGTTGTTTTTGCACCTGCACTTTTAAAGTTTGTCCTGTTTGTTGCTTTTACCTGTTGAGGCTACACACTCAAGTGCGCTAGCCTGTGTTACATATTTATTGCATTTTCCTGCTGTTTGTTGCAAAAAAAAAAAATTATCCTAGTTTCCCATCTTTCCTGACCTAGAGTAGTCCAAATACAGGCTTTGCTGTATTCTGGACTTTTGGAAAGTTCCTGTGTTGCCCATTTCCTTTCTTGGATAAAGGGAGGCGTCTTTGTTCACCAGTGGCAGTGGCAGTGGCCTATCTATCCCTGGAGGAGTGTTCCCAGCACAAGAATCTGGTAGTCTATTGGCCGTTTTGGGCCAATTTCTAGCTCTTTCAAGTCCCCCTGTATATATATAGCTATATGGTTCTCATAATAAACACCCTATTCCCCCTCTAAAGCCTGGCACTTGCTCACTAAAGCAATTATATAAGTCAGCACTAAAAAATTAAAAGCACTATACCCTCACAAACTCCCCTTGAGTACTTTGTTCCCCACTGGTCCTTTTTTTCAATTATAAAGGAATTCCCAATACTATTCTAGCATGTCCAAAGGTCAGTTGTCAATCTCCTCTCCAGTCCAGCTGGTGAATCTGGGAATCTTGAGGCAATGTTACAACTGCCTCATGTTCACAGACAACCCTCTCCTCCTCCCAACAAATTCCAACACATGTGAGAGATGCAGCCATATAGCCAAACTGGAGGCTAAGCTGTCTCAACTCAGTACTGGCGTAACCAGTCAGGAGGAGAAGGAAACCACATTCATTACAATTCCAGTCTCATATAGACCTACCACGACAGCAATCCAAACACATAAACACACAAAAACATACTCGGAGGCGCTAAATAAAAATCTGCCTAAGCAGCAGAGACCTCCAAAGCACACACCTAAGCAACCGCTACCCCAAAACAAAACATGTGCAACACATAGCTCACAAAGCCAGTGTGCCGAACAGTCACAGCCCTTAAGGCTAAACAACACACCTGATACACTTGTAATAGGTGACTCTATCGTCAGGCACACTGACGTCCCACTCACCAGGCTGAACAAGGAGAAGGTCACGGTGAGCTGCCTGTCGGGCGCTAGGATCCGCCACATAACACAAGCATTCAGGTCACTCCAAGGCAAGTACAAATATGACTCAGTCATTGTCCATGC
Source organism: Protopterus annectens (assembly GCF_019279795.1). NCBI lineage: Eukaryota > Metazoa > Chordata > Ceratodontiformes > Protopteridae > Protopterus > Protopterus annectens. The sequence continues at coordinate 1,450,029,239 of NC_056732.1, forward strand.
TGGTGTGAATGACCTGAGACGTACTTCCCTGGACTACATGAAAAGAGACATAGAGGAGCTCTCTGAGCATGTAGCCCAGGCCGGTATGACCCTGACCTTGAATAGCATCTTACCCTCACCAAGAATGATGCCACAATATGAAGACAAGATGATCAATTTCAACAATTGGCTTAAGTATTGGTGTCATTCAAAGGGGATCCAATGCCTGTCTGCCTGGGATGACATGCTCGACAAGCCACGATGCTTCACTAGGGACGGCCTGCACCTGTCAGCCCTGGGCTATCGGATATTGGCAAAGGCTCTTGCCACCCCCATAGTGCCTTTTTTAGGCAGGGCTCAAAAGACAAACCCACCTCCATAGGTATCACAAGGGATAAGAAACTAAGAGTAATGCTACTCAATGCCAGAAGTCTAAACCTCAAGATGCATGCACTTGAAACTCTTCTTAGCATGGAGAACATTGATATCTGTGCAGTAACAGAAACCTGGTTCAAGGCTCCCGAGAGCACCCCAACACTACCAGGTTATACCTCATACCATGTTTTTTGGCCCCAAAACTTGGACTGAACCACAAAAGGAGGTGGAGTATCAATATTCGTCAAAGATACCCACACCTCCAGGCTGGTGGCACAGCACGAAGCATCAGAGACTACCCATGTGCAACTAACAGTGGGTAAAACTGCCTTCCAGTTTATAGCCTGCTACAGACCACCCTCCCAAACCCAGGAACCCCACTCGGCCTTCCTGAGAACACTGGAAAATATGAAGGTCTCTCCAAACACCATTATATTGGGCGATTTCAACTACCCTAACATAGACTAGGAGCATTACTCTAGCTCCAACACCCTAGCCGAAGGTTCCTAGAATTTATAAACTCAAATGCTATGGAACAACTTGTTGCCACTCCCACAAGAGGGGAAAACATACTGGACCTGATCATCACCAACATGGGGACTCTATGCTCCAGACCAGAAGTGTATCCCTCACTGGTAAGATCAGACCATAAACTAATCTCACTAGATATTCACATCCTGACCCCAGACCCTGCCCAGAAAACCATAGTGAAAAACTTCTCTAAAGCAAATTTCACACTCCTCAAAACCAAGGTGGAATCCTTCAAAGCCCCCGGGCCTGTGGAAAATACGGCCCAGACTGCAGAATCCTTTATAAACGCATTCTATGAACACCTTCAAGAATGCATGGATCATGCAATCCCAAATAAAATCAAGACCCAATCCTCCAAAGTTAGGCGTCCTGTCTGGTGGACCCCAGCCATAAACAAACTATACAATAGAAGGAGGAAGCTACTACATGATAGAGCAAAATCCCAAAAAGGGAAGGCATCTCTGATCAGTATTAGCAAAAAACTACAAGCACTCATAAAATCATCTAAGGCCAGCTTTGAGCAAACAATTGCACAGGACACTAAGGATAATCACAAGGCTTTCTTTAGTTATGTTAGGAACCTGGGTGGGAATTCCCAGATATGCTCAGAATTAGTCCAAAATGACAAAAAATACACCAAACCCACAGACATTGCCAACATCCTAGCTGACAGGTTCAGCGCAAACTCCCCCCCCCCCTTTCCCACCAAAAGGGCAAATATCTATCCCAGCAGAGTGCTGCCCCCCTGACATCTCAGATGCTCGGGGAAGAGCCGCCCTCTCCAAAGCAAAAAGCACAGCATCAATGGGACCAGACAGTGTCCCGGGCTGAGTCCTACATGAACTCCAAGAAGAACTAAACCCAAACATAAAACTACTGTTCAATCTCAGCCTTACTACAGGATATGTACCCAAAGAGTGGTGTACAGCAACAGTGGTCCCTCTCCACAAAGGTGGTGCCTCATAGGATCCTGGAAACTATCGCCCCATAAGCTTGACTAGCTTGGTCTGCAAAGCTATGGAAAGGATCATCATGGACCTCATAAATAAAGATATTGGGGACCTACAGACACTGGATCCTACCCAGTTCGGCTTTGTTAGGGGCAGATCCTGCCTCTTAAACCTGATCGATTTCTTTGAAACAGTCACCAAGGCCATTGATGAGGGGAAGGTGGTCCACACAGCCTACCTGGACCTTGAAAAGCCTTCGATACAATACCCCACAAGGGCATTAATGATAAGCTCACCAGCTTAAATATAAACCCCTATGTCACTAGATGGGTTGCAAACTGGCTCAAGGACAGAACCCACATGGTTAGAATTGCTGGAGCCATGTCAGACTCCAAACCAGTTACAAGTGACATCCCACAAGGCTCAGTCCTGGGACCTCTCTTGTTCGGTATATATTTCTCGGAGGTACAGGCTAACAAGGAAGGACTGTGGCTGACCAAGTTCGCAGATGACTGCAAACTGGGCACCATAATAGACTCTCCAGCCAACACAAGCATCCTACAAAAGGGCCTCATAGAATCAGACAACTGGTGCCAGAGCCATGGCCTCAAGCTAAACGCCAAAAAGTGTATAGTCATCCCTTTAGGCAAAAATAAAGTGCCCACAAATTACCACATAGGTGGTAATCCATTAAGAATGGAAGAAGTAATTAGGGACCTGGGGACCCAAGTTGATAGCAATCTCTCATTTGACAATCACGTGGCCAAAGTGGTTAGAAAAACTTTTTATATAGCCCACCTAATCATGAAGGGATTCACATCTAGATCAGGGGGGAGGACATCGTGCCTCTTTACTTATCCCTCATCAGGCCCATAATTGAGTACAATGCCCCTTTTGGGATGTACCTTACCAGACACCTGCAGCAACTGGAAAGACCCCAAAAGTACCTCACCAAGAGGATCAAAGGGCTCAAACAGATGCCATATGCTGCCCGGTTAAAGAAACTCCAGCTCTACTCAGTGGCATACCGCCTGCTCAGAGGCGATCTGTGCCTGACATATAAAGCCATGTCCAACCCGGAATTAATGGACTGGAAAATCCAAATCCCATCGAGCTACGCGCTCGAGAGACTTGAACCACAGCACTGAAATAAATAGGACATGCTGGAGGGACAGATTCATAACCCAGAGGTTCCCTTCACTCTGGAATAAAATCCCAGTCCAGGTTAGGCAGACTCCCTCATTGACTCTCTTCAAGAGGAATCTCGATGAGTGGATGGGAGATAGTAGGTTTACCCCGGGTATCACTTTTGTGTCACTGTTAGACAGAGGCACAGTATACTAACCTCGAAAAAGGGCATAGCAAAATTAATTTAAAATGGGTGGTGAAAGCCAAACACACTCTGGCTAGGCTTATAAATGCCCTAGGGCAGATAGCCTAGTATGAACCTATGAACCTATGAATTAGGGGACCTTTAGCAGAATCCTTGAACATGGTATTGGTGCAAATTAACCTGGGCAGTAGCATTAACAAAGCCAATTGTTTGAGAAGTGGGTTCCCAGGAGTTTATTAAATTGAATAGTGGAGGTAGTGGAGGTTATTTGGCTAGGTAGTGAATTCCAGATTTTGGCAATAGTGCAGGCAAAGAGAGATTTGCCAGCATCATTTTTGTGTCTGATAATGCTTATTAGGTCCTGAGAACTAGATCGTAAGGCTCTGGTAGCGATGTGGGGGTTAATTACATTTTGAAGTGCAGGGGGGGGGTTTCTGGAAGGTACAAGAGATTATGCACTATTGTGAGTTGATTAAACAGAAGTACTTGAGGTAGCTTGAATCAAATGGAGTTGGTTAAGGGTGAGACAGTGGTGGGATTTGTATGAGGTTTCAGTAGTGAACTTGGCTATTTTATTATAACAAGATTCCATTTTGTTCAGATCACTCTGGCGGAGATTAGTAAGGATGGGAGAGGCATAGAGAAGGATGGATAAGAGATGAGTTCTTGCAATAGTAGCTTTGGTTTGTTTAGTTATAAAGTGTTTGTTCCCATAGAGAAGTCCTAGTTTTTTTATTAACTTTCTTAATGGTTTGCTATATGGATGTCAAATTTGAGGTTATTGTCTATTTCTACACCTAACAGTTTAGTATGTGCAGTTGGAGTGATTTGAATGTTATCTTTGGCGTGAATGGTGAAAGTGTTGTTGGGGGTGGGGAGCATGACATGAGCTGAAAATAATTAATTTACTTTTTTTGGGGTTAAGAATAAGTTTGATGTTTGTGAACCATGTTTCGGCTAGAGTAAAAGTGTTTTGGGTGAGGATTTGCAGTTCCTTTAATGTAGGGGCGGCACTTATTAGGGTGGTGTCATCTGTGTATTGTACTACTGATGCTGTGAGTGAGGAGGAATTGATTTGGATGGTGAATAGTGAGAACAATAGTGGGCCAAGGATGGATCCTTGAGGGACACCTATGGATACTGGTAGCAGGGAGGACAGCTGGTCATGCCATAGGACTACCTGCTGTCGACCAGATAAGTAGCTAGTAAACCATGATATAGTGGAGGGGCTGAGGCTTAGGGTAGATAAAGTTTGGAGAAGAATGTTATGGTCTACCGTATCAAAGGCTTTAGATAAGTCTAAGAAAATGGAAGATACAAATAGTCCTTTGTTTCTATTGTGGTTAACTATTTCTGTAAATGATAGTAATGCTGTGGTGGTGCTGTGGGATGGTCTAAAGCCATGCTGGGTTTTGGAGATTAAGTTGTTTTGTAAGAGATACCGAAGTAGTTGGGAATGTACAACTCTCTCTTATATCTTGGATAGAGGTGAGAGTATTGCGATTGGGCAGTAGCTGGCGAGTTCTAAGGAGTTGCCCCGTTTGTGCAGTGGAATAATGTATGATGTTTTCCACAGGGTTGGGACTTTGAATTCTGCAAGTGACCTGCTTATGAGGATGGACATGGGATAGGCTAGGGTGTCTGCTGCTATCTGAAGGAATTCGGCCGGTAGGGTGTCAGCAGCTAGAGTGGTTGGTTTGAGTTTTTTAAGGAGCTTTGAAAAAAATGTAGGGGGTGCAGCGTGTAGGGAAAAGTTGGTGGTATTGTTTTGAGTAGTAGGGTGGGTTTTGCTAGCACCTGGTATAGGGCTGCTAGTGATATTGAGAGCATTGGTAAGGGTTTGGACTGTTTTGGTAAAGAACTTGTTAAATTGTGTGTGAATGTTGTCATGGTTGTTTGGTAGTACTGGGGTTGGGGTATTGGCTTACCTAGGTGGATTATGCCATTTGTAGCCCAAAATTTCTTAGGGTTGTTGGCATATTTTTCCTGCATGTTTTTGTAGTAGTTACTTTTGTCTAGTTTGATTAGTTTTTTGGCTTTGTTTCAAAGTTCTTGGTAGGTTTGCCTCAGATTGCTGGTTTTGTTCTTTTGATATTGACTCCAGACCTGATCCCTCTCTTTCATTGTAGTCTTAGTATCTTTAGTTAGCCATGGAGCATAGTTAGCTTTTAGTCTTATAGTTCTGGGGGGGGGGGGCATTACAGTTTAGGATTTGCAGAAAAGTAGAGTTAAAGTACTATACAGCATCATCTACAGATAGTAGTTTTAGGAGTGTCCAATTACAGCTTTGTAGTGAATTGATGAAGTCAGTTCTTTTAAAGGTCTTTTTGTTAAGTATTACTCTGAGGTTGGGTTGGCTTATGTAATGGGGTCTGTTCCGAATTAGGTAGGTTGGTTGATGATCACTTAGACTGTCAGGTAGACAACCAGAGTGTCATGCTAAAGTGAGGTCAGATAACAGAATCCAGTCTAAGATGGATTCGCATTTTGAGGTTTTCTCTGTTCTGGTTGAGGCGGATATAATTTGGGTAAATCTATGGAGGTTAATGTGGGTAGTTGAAGTGTGACTAGAGCAGTTCAGCCAGTCAATATTAAAGTCACCTAATAATACATTTTCTTGTGACATGGAGTTTGAGATCCAGTTTAGCAGGTTTTTCCATTATAGTAGAGTTATTGCCTGGTGGAATGTAGCCACCTGCAATAATGATATGTTTGAGTTTAGTTTTAATTTGACAAGGATTAGTTCAACATCATTGATTTCTTGGGTGTTATAATCAATTTCTTTAATGGTGAGATGATTTTGCAACAATATCGCTATGCCACCTCCTTTTTTCTCTACTGTATCTCTGCATATTATGTTATAGCCAGGGACTGTAATCTCATTATTGTGGTGTTCTGGTTTAAGCCATGTTTCAGTTAGCACTGCTATTTCTGGTTTATATACAGCTAGAAGGATGTGAAGGTCCTGGATTTTGTTAAGTATACTTCTTGCATTTATGTTAATGAAGAGGAGAGAGGAGGTAGGTCTATAGTATAGGGTGTTTGGCTGATTAGACTCTGTGTAGGGTGTTGTGGTGGGCCCTGGATTATGGTGAATGTCACCACAACGAATGAGTTTGTGGAGTAGATGAAGATACAGTTTAGTAAGTTTGTGTAGTAATTTAGTATGTTTTAATGAGGAGTGAGGGTTAGTTCTGACTGAAAGTTTGTAGTGGGAGTAAGAGACTGATCTAGAGAAGGTGAGGTCTAGTGGTGTGATAGAGAAGTTACAAAGTTTCAGCGGAGTGGATAGAGGTTCAGTTTGCCATTGTGGGGGGGGGTAGTGATATGTAGTGGAGTGTGGTAAGAGGAGAGCAGGAGAAAGGTGATGATAGTACATAGGTAGAGCAGTGCTTTTATTAAGTGGGACTGTTGTTTATAGTTCATCATATTTGGTGAAGAGTGTTTAAGGGTAATATCTTAAAGTAAGTTAGTTTGATATACTAATAATGAGTGACAGTACGGGTGTGGTGAAGGGTGTTGGTTTGTAAGTGATATGTATGGTGTGAAACTCTAATTGGGTGGGAGGGAATTGATAGAGAGTGTGGTGTCTAACTATAAATGTAATTGATATGGGGGTGGGTAGGAATGGGGGTAGGGTAGGGGAGCGAAGTGAGTGTAGTGAACGGAGCGGGGCAAAGCCAGTAGTCCAAGACATTGGAGATTTTGGGAGACTATCAGTGTTATGTGAAAGAGAGCCTATTACTACAATATATATCCTATATGGGTGGAGGGTAGTTATGTGGCAGTTAAGTAACCTTAGACTAAATTCAAACAAAATAGTCAGTATATCAGAGAAGTGTTGTGTAATTCAGGGAGCTGGAGTGTGGGCAGGATGAGTAGGAAGAGACAAAGGTGCACTCTAGATTACAGAGGAAAAGGAGTGCAGTATAACTAAGAAGGTAACAGATATATGGGGGGGGGGTGATGCCTGCCGCTAATCTGTGATGCAGCGTTTGACCACACTAAAGTCAGTCAGCTGTCGTTAAGGGAGTACACTATGTAAAATACACTAAACCAAGAAAGTTAACACACATTCACTACTTTCAGGGTATGGTTCTCTCAAACGTCTTTGCTGGGTCCACAGAATTTTCCCGGTTATTCTTCTCAACTGATGTAGGTATTTGATGGGAGGGGGGGAACCCTTAAATAATGGTTACGAATGAAAAGATAGTTAGTACTCAGGGTGTTTGCATACAGGCTAGGACAGGTCTTTTGTTCAAAAATTGCTTTATTTTTCTTTTTGTTTTTGCACTGCTACCATGGTATACAAGGTTCTAGCACAGCAAGTTGGTCATTCAGGTGTTATATTTAAGCAGCCTTACCTTATAAACAGCAAAGAATAGTTCAGGAGGTGTTCACTTATCTTACTTAAACAGTGCAGTCATCAAACAGCAAGACCAATTTAGAAACTGCAAGGTCCCAAACATGTAGAAATATCCATGAAACAGTAAGCCAAGTGGAGCTCTGGTATCTGAGAGCACATTTAAATGTCTCAGTATAATGAGAGGAGGCTGGATATGTCTCCAACTCCTTTTACCCCTGCAGGTCAAGCAGAATCTTAATTTGTGGTTATTTAGACAGTAATTCAAGCCAAATGTTGTCCACACAAAAAGTTGGTTACAAGGACTTAACTATCAAGTTTTATCTAATAAGTACAGGATGTATTCATCAACATTCTAACTAATCGTAGCATTAATAAGCTATATTCAATGCAAGCGGGAGTTGCTATGTTATATTATAGACAGCCTTTGCTGTAACCCTTAAGCATTTTAAGCAGACAGTGAATTACCAGTTTAACGCCTGGCAATGCTGACAGATAGATATACTAGTGTAGCTATTATGTATACACTTGGATGTTAAGTAAGCCAGTATCCAGAAATAATCAGGCTAATTCAATTATATATCAGACAGCATACAGCACGCTGTGCTGTTTAACTATTTAAAGGAGCTGTTGTGTGCTTGCCTTAACTGTTCCTAAAATATAAGGCAATTCACTTGGATGGTATGTAGGCCAGTAATCAGTCCAATTCAAGTATGTAACAGCCAGCATACAGAACTTAATGCTGTTTAACTAATTAAAGGAGCTAGTATATGCTTGCCTGTACTGTTTCTAAAAGATAAGGCAATAATCAGGCTAGTTAAAGTATTTACTTTTCCTAAGCCTAGCCACCTCTTGATTCTCACTCTGTTCAGAATTACTGCACTGTTTGTGCAACCCAATGACACTGTGGCTAACATCTCTGCTTCATAGGTCCAGGGATATGGGGGAGTCTTGTCCTCTTGTTGTTTTATATGTATGGAATTAACATGTTCTCCCTGTGTCTGTGGGGGTTTCTTTGGGTACACTGGTCTCCTTCCACCTTGTACAAACATGCATGTTGATTAGCTCCTTTAACTCATCCATGCATATATATCTGTACCTACATTATATATATATATATATATATATATATATATATATATATATATATATATACAGAGAGAGAGAGAGAGAGAAGCATATATGGCTAATGTCATAATACCGGCATTATGTAACTTCAAACTGAACTGCATATGATCAACATTCCTTAATGTTGAAACATAAAAAAACAAAAAAGTCTGTGTTTTTGCAGGGGGCAAGCCCCCCTGCACCCCCACCGCCCTGTGAATTATACAAATCAACTCCGAGATTACAGTACAGTGAAGAAAAGGGTAAATTCCCCAATCCCCACTATACTACCAACTCAGAGCAAAAACTTTGACTTTTTGGAAAGTTAATCATATGGTCTCAACCATACACAGTTCAACTTTTTGAAAAGTTGATATTCTGAAAAATTATATATATATATATATATATATATATATATATATATATATATATATATATGTGTGTGTGTGTGTGTGTGTGTGTGTGTGTGTGTGTACACACGTACATATACATATGTCAATATATATCCATATATATAGATATATAGATATACAGTATATGGTTTACTATCAAAATTGTGAATGACAGAACAAATTCTGTTCATGTGCATAAATCAGAACACTGAAAAATGCAGAAGAAGAAAAGCAGTATGTTGAATTTAATGCCAATTATCCAAATTTGGCATTATTCAACATATGCCTTCCCCTGCACCTTTCAGAGCGGCAACAGATTCATAGGTTCATAGGTAGGTACTAGGCTATTGGCCCTAGGGCTTATATAAGCCTAGCCAAAGGTGCCCTGGCTTTCGCCACCCAAGAAAATTATTTTCCTGTGCCACTGTCGAGCAGAGCCACAGAAGTGATCCCCGGGGTGAATTTCCTATCTGCCATCCAATCAAAATTGTGTATAGATATAGTAATTTTCAGCAGTACATACAAACTGTGCAACATAGAAGCTCCCCAACACCCCCCCTGAAAATTATATATTCCAACTCCGAGATTGCACCTGAGTAGGGAAAAGAGTACATTTCCTGATCCGCAATCTCTAGTCCTAAGGTCAACCACATATGTGCAAATGCACAATGCATTCCCTGAACCAGGGACTGAAATGCATGTAGGTCAGCAGCAAGGAAGTCAGACAACTGTTATTCAACATTCCATGTTCGACGAACCTATAGTCGTCGTTCTAATAGTAAACTATATATATATATATATATATATATATATATATATATATATATATATGCTCCCTGCTGAAATGTTGGCACTCCTAACACCAAGTGTTAACAGACCAAAAACAAAGATTGAAAATCCAGGAGAAGATCAAATCCCAAATATCACTCTTCACCTTTAAATTTTTTTTTTTGCAGGGGGGGAAGCCCACCCCACCCCAAATACATACATATACACATATAGATAGATAGATAGATACAGATATAGATATGTAGCTATATATACCAATTCCAAGATCACAATACCTCAGAGAAAAGGGAATATTCCAGGAAATGATCATATATGTAAGTCCATTTTTGGCCATTCAGTCTCCATGCTTCAGGACATGGTCTAGCAGGCCCTGACATTTCAAATGGTTACTATATATATATATATATATATATATATATATATATATATATATATATATATATTTTTTTTTTTTTTTTTTTTTTTTTGTGAATACACACACATATATATATATATATATATATATATATATATATATATATATATATATATATATATATATTGCATTTACCCATGTCCATGAGTCCCAGGTTATGACTGAAAAGGAAATTATATTACTGTGTAGTCTTAACCTTTCTCTGAATCACTTCTACTGCTAAATATTCTTTTAAGATATGACACCAGCTTTTTAAGTTCTTCTTTGTTGTTTTCATCAGTGAACTGTTATGTCATTGTCACTGTTCCCAATGAAGCTAAACAGCCTGCTGAATTTCCTCATTTGCATTGCCAGTTTTAGACACTATTGAATCTTTTAATATTTACAAATCAAAGCCTGGCACTTGTTGAAAAATAATCCCTCACCAGAAACAAGGAAGAACTTCACCTAGCTAAGAAATCTATCAAAATAAGCTATTAGGGACCACAAATATCAACTCATGAAAGCCAAGCAAGACTGCCTATTCAAAACTCCTCAACACTTCTGGAAAGAAGTAAATCATCTCACAAGCAGAAACTCCTTTCAAACCTTCAAAACACATCTGTCAAATTTTCACCTGCTGACTTCCTCACAGAATTCTGCAACCTCCCCTCAATTGCCACCTCACACTCATCTCTTTCTAGACTTCCTGCCCTCCCCCACCTCATATACCTCCTTTGTACTTTAGGCATGTTAATGTCTAAAACCCTGAACCAACTGTCAAATAAATTCAAACTGATAGTCTCCCAGTTTCCTACAGCCTGCATCCCAGGTGTATCTTCCACCACAAAGATTTTGCAGTGCACAAAGCACTGTTATTACACTCAAACATCAGTTAAATGACATCCTTGTTCAGTGCTACTCTGCCATGAGACCCGACCTTAACAAGACATTGAATGGTGCTTTACAATTGTTAAGCACCCCCTATGGACTGTTAAGATCACATCTGGGACTAAAACCTAACAACATCAGCCAGTAAACAGCAGCAGCAGAACATGAAATGGATTAATTTCAACTCCTGTTTCTCCCTGCTGTTTGCTACATTACATCCACTAGTTTGAAACAACCTGCGTCCTTTAGACAGGAAATATATAAGGATGTAACCCCATTACCATTGCTTTATTGGTTATCAAAGCCGACACAACATATCAAGTTTTTTTTCTTTATTTCAAGTTTCCATAACTTGTAGTAAATGGAGCAGATAAATTTCTGTACATTACAAAGCTTTATGAACATGGTATTATGTGTTCTTGACATGGATGGCAAGAATTTCACCTCTAGAGTTAATTTTTTGGCATCCATATCTCAAACGCATAAAGTACATGTTACAGTTGGAGACCAAGCCATAATCATCTATATCGTATCTTTTCTAAAACACATTTGCAATCTATGCCTACCAAGAAAACACTATACCTGACATATGGAAAAATGCAGTAAATTATCCACTTCTCAGACAGTCAAATCCTACAAAAGCCTCTAACTACCTCCCAATCTCCTTACTATCAATGCTGGGCAAATTTCTAGAAAAACACATCTACAACCAACTTACTGATTACATCTGCAAATACAACCTTCTTACTTACAAACAGCATGGCTTCTGGTCAAGCCACACAGCAATGACAATACTTTGGTCCCAAACTGATGAAATCCTGATGAGGATGAATAAGGTCCAACTCATAGGTGCTATTTTTACAGACTTTACCAAAGCATTTAACCTAGTTGACCATTCCATTCTATTAAACCACCTTCTTGAAATAGGTATGAGTCCAGATACCATGCAATGGTTCAACAGCTGCCTTTCTAACTATTACTTCACTGTCAAGGTCCTATTATCTTTCTCACCCCCTACTCCACTCAAGAAAGTTGTCCTGAAAAGATCCATTCTGGCTCGATTACTGTTCTTCATCGACATGAATAAACTGCCCCTTGACTTTCCACAGCTACCCGTATTCCTTTATGTAGATGACGTGGTTCTGCACCTCTCAAATCAATCTCTTCATTTACTACAAGGACATCTTCAAACTGACTTGGTCTCATTAATCCAGTTGATTTAATAACAACAAACCTTTACACAGTTCCTCCAAAACTGAAACCATGCCCCTTAGTACAAAGAAGAAACCTTCAAATGTCAAGTTACATCTTCACTTGTGGACCGGGTCCCAATCGGTTGATCTAGTTTTCAGAAACTCAAACTCCATGTGGTCGAAACCGTATGTTTGAGTTTTTGAAAACTCTATACTTTTGAATGGAGAGCATGATACAGCAAGTATCGGGAAATTTACCTTTTTCCTCACTGTAGTGCAATTTCAGAGTTGGAATATATAATTTGCAGGGGGCATGGGAGGAGCTCCCAACATTAAACATGACAGCATAAATTATAGCTTCTCAACTATTGGCCCCAAACTCTGTGATCTTTCCCATCCCATCTCAAGCAAGCATCCTCCTTCTAACATTTTTGATCTCAGCTTAAAGCATACCCTTATGAAGCAAGCAAATGCCAGTCCCCCATCCCTGGCAGAATTACATAATCTCTCTCTGTCTCTTTCCTAGCTTCTGTGTCTACCAACTCTATAAATGTATTGTCTGTCTATCCATCTAACTTCCCACTGATCAAGAGCTGTCTTGTTGTATACGTCATATCTAGTACTCTTGTTATAATTCCTAACCAAAATGTATCATTTTACTCAAAGCTATTTTGTACTGCATTGGTACCTGTACCATTTTGTTCTGCACTATTCTCTATATTGTTTCATTTATTTTTTGTTCTCTTGATGTATATCCAGGACCATACCTCTCAGCTGTCCACTTTTCACAAAATGTTCAGATTTTTGTCTCATATTTTTCGTTTGTTTTTCATAAAAATTGTGGTTTTCTGGCAAATCATTAGCAAATCAACAAGGATGACAGGAATTTAAGTTTCTGACTTCATACCTTTCAGAAAAATTAATGCAGTGCAAAAGCTGTTATTCTATCAACCTTCTAAGTTTGTAAGAGCAATATTTAAAAATTGTCCCCATTTTTGGGCCTTTGCTCCTCATTATTTATTGCTTTGTACAGATTTCTTACTCTAAGAGGTTGAGAGGTATGTCCAGGGCTGAGACTGAAATTGGCCAATTGTGATCAGGGTTTTACCCTGGCAGATAAATTGAAATGAAAAATAATAAATCAATAAATCATGAAGACTGCAACTGTCCCCTTAAAGTCCAAATGTATATCTAATTGAACTAAAAATAAAACCAAGCTGTAAACACATAAGCCAGTCTCAGTTGTGTTGGTGATATATGCTCAACAAATAGAGTTTTATGATGTCAGCAACTTTGTCATGGAGTGCACAGTAGCAGTGAGTAGCACTGTCACCTCACAGCAAGTGGTTACCCAGTTTGATTCTTGGGCTGTCTTATGTGCTGAGTGTCCTTCCTAGCTTCATGTGGGTTTTCTCTAGGTACTCCTAGGTTCTCCCAAAGGCTTGCAGTAGGTAGAGTAGCAAATTTAAATTGACTATAGGTTTGCATGCGGCATGTGTGGGATATAGAAGAAAGGCCTGGAAATCTACTTCCAATTTTTATTTGCCTTCTAAACTCTGTGGATGGAGATGGTCACCCATGTTGTCACTATAGGAGTCAGATGCAACTTGTAAGCATTTATGGATGGAACCTTATTGTGAGCCTGTGAACCTATCAGCTCTGCTGAAGTCTTCTACCTCCTGTACTCCTGCGCCGAGTCCCCTAGCATCTTTTATTCTGCAGATGTGGGCCCTAAACTGATAACACTGCTGGAGTTCTCTAACCACAGGTTCCTGATAGAAGACTTTTCTGTCCACTAATCCTGCTGTTGATGCCTGAATTTGTGAAGCCAAATGGGTGGTCTTGACACTGTAACCCTGATTCTTATAATTCTGCTGATGATCCATGAATGTTGACACTTTTGGGGGCTTCCTGATTCTGACAGTCCTGCTATATGTGACTTTTAACTACTATGTTTTAGTACTATGATTTTTTTGTCCTCGGATTTAGCCTTGCTCCTCCTAGAGGAGAAGAGCTTGTTTAAAGGTACGTGCATTATGATTTTACCAAACTGAGCATACAAAAAGAATCCTTATTACTAAATATACACAAATAATCCTCATTACTAAGCATACACAAAGAAGCCTTGTGGCTAAGTATACAGAAAGAATCCTCATTACTAAATAAGCGTACACAAAGAATTACCATCACTAAGGGAACACAACAAATCCTCATTACTAAATATACATAAAGAATCCTAAGTACTAACTAAGCATACACAAAGAATCCTCATTACTAAGCATACACAAAGAAGCCTTGTTACTAAGTATACATAAAGAATCATCAGTACTAACTAAGCATACACAAAGAATCCTCATCAATAAATGCATGGGGTTAAGTATCTGAAGACATCCTGTGCTGAATACAAGAAAGTGCTCCTCTTTCTGACCCTCTGCTATGATTTATTAAGTCCAGCACCATGATTCTTAACACTGCGAGATTAACAAGAATGCTGATGTAGTCCATGACTATAATAATACTGTTAAGGGACTTCTGACTCCTTCATTCTGACTGTATCTCATTCTGTATTAATTCTGGTATGCACCGTGTACCTCTTAATGCTGATAGAACAATATAAATTTTTTTAGGGACACCTTAATTATGGTAAATCTTAATCTGTCTCCTTTTATATGGTCTCATATCCACTGAATCCATCCATTTCACTGTTTCTCAGTTCTGTTAATCCTGCAAGGTTCCCGCAGTTCTTTTAATTTTGCTTGTAGCTTTCTGAGTCTGTTAAATCTGCAAGGTCCTTCCAGCACTGATGATCCTGCTGAGGTCCTTTCCGAGTTATTTAATCACATGAAGGCCTCTGAATGAATGCATTAATTCTGCATGAGTCCCAAGTTTATTAATACTTTTTCTCCAGCTTGCTGATCACTCATTCTTGGTTAATGATTTCATTAATTCCCAGCTGAGCAGTAGGTTTCCTTGTTCCATCTCCCTGGCATTCCTAAGGTATGCTGTAACAGCAAAATATCCATTACCCATCTCCCAGCAAAGCAGATCAAACCTAGGCCTTTCCCTTACACTCCAGTTTAAAACTTAGTGCCTAGGCTTCTAGTCAGTCCTAGGTCTTCTGTGTCAATATCTGGCACCCTGTCTTGTTACCATTGGTTTGGCAAATGTTTTTTTTATTTCTGGTATGGACACAATGGTTTTATTAATCACACTGTAGTACCCTAACACTCTAAAGCTGGTTCTGCTAACTGGCATAGCTAATTTCACTCTCAAGTAGTTTAAAAAGATGATTCTTAGATAATTTCCTGGCTGATTTTATCTACTATCTCCCTTTCCTAAGTGACTATACCACGTGGCACGGTTTTAACAAGTGCATGATCTGTTCAGATCTCCATTTCCAGTGCTTCAGAATGCTTCTGTTTATTTTTCACAGTTGCTTGCCACTGTCATTCCTATTTGTAGCTCATCCCTGCCACAGGCTTCTGAGTTGTCACTGAACTGATGTTTTCCTCTGCAGTCAGTTTACAGTATTATGCATAAAAGTATAAATGGTAAAATGTCCACACATTGCCCAGAAGTGGTCAGCCATGTAGGCAGATTTTTATCACACTAAAGCACTGGCCTTTTGCCTTTTGATAGATGTACTTGCCTTGCCTACAGTGTCATGCTGCCCCAGTATTCAGGACTTATGTGTAGCAATCATGAAAGACACCAATAAGCTATAGGGTGTTTCACTAGTTGGATTATCCCATTATTTCTATTACATATAGAATATAGCATTTAAGGCAAAAGCTTATTAACTTTGGCTCAAACAAAGACAAATATCATGACCAAGCACCAGCACTTGTGTGTTCTCTGTGAAGGACTGCTAAAGTGTTCTCACACCTGTGATTATTCAGAGTGGTGAGACAGCAGGCACGCCTCTTAGGAAAGATTTTCTCACATTAATGGGGCACGTAGAACATCAGTACTACCAAACATACCTGAGGTGGGGTGTACTTTAGATATCAGCTGTATGTACCTGACAAAAATATTTTAAGAGTGTCTGTACTTAGCAAGGTTCACTGTGCTAACAAATGACAGGAAAAAGAACTCTGACACAGTCATACATAGAGCTTTCCTAAAAAAATGAGATGCTTATGAGATATTTGACAGAATAATGTACTCTGCAATTTATTATTTATTTTGCCTGCCCTGTGTCCTCTCTTGTTATACGCAGACATGTTTTATTTTTTATTTGTAATAGAAGGCATGCTTGTTTTTTTTTTCTTTGACTGTCATCAACATTCTTTATCATTATGAAAACTTTAACTGAGAAAAAGATAGCTGTACTTGGCTAGATGTCAAAGATAAGATGGTAGTCTATAAATACACACATACTGTCTCTCACACATACACACGCACACACATATATATTTTTTTAACTCCTGATTCTTATAACCTTCATGCCTCCCTTCCTTTTGTCCTACTGTCCCATTCATTCCCCACAGGTGGAGGGTCTATTGCCTATTTATTCCACTAGTGGTGAAGGGCAAGCTCTAGGAGAGATGCATCATCTGCAACGTTTTTTCTAATTAGCTCTATCATTTCAACCACTGTGACTACTCACTGAGGCCAAAGGGGGTTGTATGTAAAGGACATTTCTGAAGCTGTGTTTCCCATTCCCACAAGTAAGTTGTCCCATTTAGCACTAACCCCACTCCCTTGAAAGCTAAACAATGTAGAGCCCCTCACTAACACTCTTCAAGAGAAGCCTTGACGAGTGGATGGGTAACAGAAAATACACCCCTGGGATCACTTCATTGGCTCTTCTTGACAGAGGATCAGTTAATTAATCAATGGGGCGGTGAAAGCCGACACACTCTGGCTAGGCTTATAAATGCCCTCGGGCAGATAGCCTAGTACCTACCTATGAACCTATGTCCATTGATCCCCAATCTCCACCAGGAATTCAGAATGGAGTTTGCACTCTTGATACGCATCTTCCAAATTTCTCGCCAGACAGAGGCAAGCAGGCACATCTATCACACTTGGGCTCCCAGACTGCTTACTGATCCCCTGCTGTCTGGATTATAACAGATAGCCTAGTATGAACCTATGAAGCTATGAACCAATTTAAAAATCTAAAACACATAGTTGGGTTTTATGTTGCTTTCTTAATAATACATTTACCAAAATATTTTCTTCCTTATATACTATATATATATATATATATATATATATATATATATATATATATATATGTATATATATATATATATATATATATATATATATATATGTATATGTATGTATGTGTATATGTATATATATATATATATATATATATATATATATATATATATATATATATATACACACATGTGGATGGTCTACTACACTTAGAAAACATAGTCATGCTAGTAAAACAGAAAACACCAACTTTTACTTATTTAGAAAGACATTCTACACTTCAAAGACATTTTAGTACTTTTGATGTGAAATGTTACCTGGTATGCAAATGATTAAATTTAAAGTGCAGACAACATTAAAGTGCAGCAAGTACATAAAATTCAAATATTAATATACAGATTATCAAAAAGAGCAAATTATTTTAAGATTCCTCTACTGAAACATAAATGCAGTTTGTCGAACTTGTATGTAGTGAATGTTTGTAGACAGTGAGACTTTAAAAATTAAAATAATGTTTAGAGAAGTAATTTGTGGATTGCAAAATATATTTTAAATATTTCCCACTACGTTCATTCTTTCCTCTGTGAACAAGTATTTTTTACTTCATACAAAGCATCACAGATTTTGACTCTCTTCATCCATTCATCATTGGAATTTGCTCTGATCACTCATCTATTTTTGGATATGGCTTTGACCATCTTTAGTCACAGTCCTGATCATCCATTGATCTCTGGGTCTGGTTCTCTGGTTCTCTATCAATACGTAATCATTTTGCAATAGTAATAACAGTTTTTGTTAGGTGATCACAGTCAGAAAGATGTTACCAGTTATTATCACCTCCATCACTGGTATGTATCAGAGGCCCTGCTTCTGACACCACAGAGTGTACTTTCTTTATATCAGCTCTTTAATTATGTGCCAGTACATGCTGTCCAGCAGAAATGCTTCTGTCTTGCTATGGACCATGGTATTGTAGAATGATTTGATGAGGGACCAGTCATTTAAAAAACAAAATGCGTGGTCTGCCTCATCAAAATTAAAACATAAGCTTCAAAGCAAGTCACCATAAATTTAAGTTTTAAAAACAAAAGTTGATAGTTTAAAAAAATAAAACAGTATTTGCAGGCTGGGAGTGGCAAGCCTTGAACTCAGCAATTACACAGCCACAGAGAAAAGGCAATCATCACAATGATATAAAACAGACTAATTCCTTTACTACGTAATTGTAAGAGCATTTACTGAACAGTGTTTTCAGTGACTGCTTTTTGATGAGAACACCTTTGAGTATTTCACTGACAAAATGCACTGCTTCTGTCTGTCTGTCTGTCATGTGTTAAGATTTTTTTATCTACTTTTCTTTAAACATCAGTATTCATATGGGACAGTCAGTCTTGCCCAAATGTTCCCATTCATAAGCAGCATTACTAGCATTGAGTCAATGGTTGTGTGCACTGCATTTTGATACGCTAGCAGAAATTGGTTGCTTTTGAGCTTTAATGGGTTATGTTTAGTGCTCATAGCTTTGATCGTTTCTTTTTTTTTTTTTTTTTTTTTAAATTCTTTTTATTGATTTTTAATCATATCATAACAAATCGTATCAAACAGCATGAAAAAAAAAAAAGATATGTACAAACAGAAATTCCTCTACATACAGTAACTATATACAAAGCCCATCTAGGCAGAGCCCCCAAGCAGGAGGTTTGAATGCTGTGTGATTAACTTGATTAAATTTTTCTATTAGCCCACTTGTAGCTAAACAGTGGTGAGCAGAAGTGACATCCTTTATGCTGTTCCACTTTACAAAGTTTTATACAGTAAGCATATGCTTAATTGAGTAAAGATTAAGGGATGCAATGTTTCTATAAAAGCTGGTAACTTATTCCTGGTTCTGTGACAAACACTGATGAGGCCATGTCTATTACCCACATGACCCAGATTTAAATTGCAGCTCAAACGCTGGAGGAGCCAGATAGGGGGAGGGTGGCACTGAGCAATCTAATCCTTGGACATGCAAATGGTGTAGTCACTGCAGTACCTGCATCTAAGGTCTGCAGGCTGGCTGGTATGCATCACTGGGTACAAGGGCAAGTGCTTAGCATTTCCACGCTGGTGATGATAGACTTGGCTGTGTGTGCCTGGAAGTGTGTATACACATCTGGAAGTTATCGCATACCCATATGCTGACCTAGATGCACATGTCAGCCAACAGAGGTGGGATTAACTGTAGGAAAATTGGCCTTGAAGTCCACCTCAGGAATGACGTGGTTATGCCAGTTTCCTGGCATGGGGGATAAAGCCCTGACAATGGTGTGGACATCCCACATTTGAATAGCGGCTTGAGCTTGTAGGAGCTAGTCAGGATGGATGAAAGTGAGGATCAGTTTCTGCTCAAACACTCTGGATGAAAGGTGGCATGGCTCTGGGTCACTACATGGGTGAAACCTAGCAAGATGACTAGGTGTTACATTTCATGGAGTTCAGTCTTAGCAAGAGCACATTCTTGTTTGCATTCTCACCAAAAGCTGAGAGGAATTCAGCATGCACACTTCACCTTATGGGACAGCTATAGTGCAGTTTGTAAGAGCCACCAAGGGGTGGGAAAGCTGCTCCACTAGGATGGAGGGCATGACACTCTTCTGCAGGACCCATGACCTGAACCACTCTCTCCCACATGATTCACCCCATGGAAATGATGGGCTGACCAGGATTCCCAGGCAGGAATGAATGAGCAGTGAGGCTGTTGCCTAGCCTAGGGATGCCTGGCCCATGTCTTTTTAGAACTTATGGGCCAGTTACATGAAAGTAAAGGAGCCATTGGTTAAAGGTGATGCAGTGGTGCAGCAGTTAGTGTTGTCACCTCACAGTAAGAGGTTCTCCGGTTCAATTCTCAGCTGGGGTGCCTTATGTGTGGAGTCTGCATGTCCTCCCTGCATTCCCATGGGTTTCCTCCAGGTGCTCAGTTTTCCTCCCACATTCCAAAGACATGCATCTGGAGCATTTTTCCCAAGAGTCCACTAAAAATGGGTTCTGTCCCAGCTGGACTTTCCCAGTAAACAAATGTTAAATAAATAAATAAATAATGAATAGATAAGTCCTGTGGGAGATAAAAAAAAGAATTATATTGCTATGGGACAGAGGCATTATGTAGTCAGCTGACTGAATCTGACTCTTAAACACAGATGGTGCCAGGCTACTGGATGAAGGGCATTCCCAGTCCATACAGTGAGACAAATGCAGGGTGTGTTACAAGAAGAAGATCCATGTCTGCCTGCATAATGTCTTTCATTGGCTATCTACAGACATCAAACGACTTCTGCTGTCCAGCGAATAAATGGACTCAAGGCTTATGGGAGGCTGATGGTTATTAGGTAGGGAGGCACAAAGAATATATAAAAAAAAAATGGTTGGCAACTTAACCTGAGGTCATTGTTACATGAAAGATTATACTAAGTAAGGGGGAGCTTGTAATCTGTTTTACTTAACCATGGCTTTTTGTTTGTTTGTTTGTTTGTAACTTAATCAATTCTTGATTACGCTGAGCAAACTGTATCTTTTTTTTTTTAAGTATGTGAAAATAAACTGTCAATTACCACTGGAAATCCATTCTGGTAGGCCATTTTTTGACACCATTGTTTAAAGCAGTGCATTTTTTTTTTCTGAGGTCGCAGAATCTAAGCCCATAATCTCAGTCCTTTTACAGTGGGCAGGAATACCATTTAAGTACATGAAGTTCTTAAACGGCAATGCAGAATATATATAGATAAACTGCTTTGACAATGACAACCATTCCCAGGAGTACAAAAGCACCTGTGTTGTTCCATTTTATATTATTTGGCATCCAGTATAGCTTTTTGCTAAGTCCCGAACTTGTTAAGCAAATAAAGGTCACTACATCAAAATAATGAGCTACAAATTTCATGTCACTGTCTCCAATTATCTTCTTGTAAGATGTTTGGCATTCTGGCATACATGTCTGGTGGGATTATCACGCTTGAAAGTTGAAAAATTGTTCCTTTCTATCAACAGATGTAGGATACAGTTAATTGTCCCCCTTTAGCCAACCTTTATGAAAATTTCATATACGTGTGACAAAACTGAGTCACTTATGGTTTTCATTCACATTAGTGTGTTAGTCACTGTAAATGTTCCACTCTCATCGCTGTAAAAAGAACTCATAATGTTATCACTATGTTAATTCTGTAATTATGCTCTTGGACTTGGGTCGTGGCTGAAATGGATAAAGAAACAACCTACCTGGTTAGAAAATATTCAATAATAAAATAAATGTGCTTGGAGTTCTGTCAACCCTCTTTCAGTAGAGTCTGTTAGTAACTAGCAGTTTTTGTTGTGAAGGTCTGGGTCCTCTGGAGGTGTTGTGTCATTTTAGGAGAGGTGATAAATGGCCACCATTGCTTTCAACTGTCATTGATTTCACAGTATGTCCCTGATTTTCCTCATATTTTTGGTCTGTTCCTTGTAAAATGTGTGGCTTTCTGACAGATTGTTGATGATTGTGGTTACTAAATAATAGACATTTAAGTTTTAGACTTCATATCCTTCAGAAAATGCATGTTAATGTTAACTTTATTATTCTAACAACATTCTAAATATATGAGAGAAATATTTACAACCTGTCCCTGATTATGGGTCTTTGTTCCCAATAATTTTTTCTCTGAATCTTGATAAGAGAAGATGTTCAAAGCTATGATGTCAATACAAGCTGCTACATAAATACTTAAAGGCAAAGACATACAGCAAGAATAATATTTTTGAGAAAAAGGCATCAAGAGGCAGGAACTGTAAAGTAATGTCTTGCAAACTTGATTTGTATCAAAACTGGAGAAGCTGTTTTTAGTGTTAGTAAATTTGCTAGCTAAATTCTTGTTTAGTTTATTCATATTTACGGAAAAGTAGAATAATTTGGGGTATAGTAGTCTCGGAGTTAGTGTAAGCCTGGATCCTTGTGTCAGGCATGGTTTTATTCTGTACAGATTTCTCAATATGCATTTGATATCTTTTACAATAAAAGTACATACTCTTTAAAAGATAGTCCATTGTCTGAATTAATGCCTAAAGATTTGTGTGTTTGAACATGTTCAGTAGGACCAGAGTCAAACACAGTAGTCCAGAAAAGTTGGGGCAAAGGGTGCAATCACCCGGGCCCTGTCTTGTAGAGACTGCACTTCACACTAAATAAATAAAAAAAAAATTATAAATATATTTTTCTTTATTTTCTCTTTAAGGGAATCATGAGAAACCGCAAAAAAAAACTTCCTACATGGACGTCCAAAACTCCAGGGTACCTCCCACCCCCCTTTCCACATCATCTTGCCATGGTAAATCCTCATCCCTACATTTTACATATGTGATGAGCCTCCATCACTGCCCCAAAGACATCTGACTGGATGGGCAGGTGGAAGGGGTAGTACAGAGAAGGAAGTTACAGGGCTTTATCTTTGGCAAGCAATTAACCAAAACAAATAAAAGGTAGAATCACTCATCGTGGGAGGACTAGTTATTTCATTTAACATTTTAATTTCTTAATGAATTTTGAAAGCTTCATGCAGAACTTGCTGTTGCAGTTCATTTAATTTTTATTTAATTACTGGTGGACCCACGGAGATAAAAGTTTAAATTTTGACTGCAGCCCATGAGTGGTGAATAGTGGGAGCCTGCTTTGTTGCACTGGGGTCTGGGCTTAAGGCTGAAATGGAACTGAAAGAAAAGGACAACTTTCCTGACATCTGGACAGTAGGTCGAGGAAGGGGTAGGTCTGTGTGAGTGACACAATGAAAATGTGTTTACTGTATTGTCTGACTGTTTAATGGGACAAATGCCAAAAACTAGGGACATATTTTTTAAATATTGCTCTTATAAACTTAGAAAATTGCTAGAATGTAGCATGCATTTTCTGAGGGATAAGAAGTCTGAAACTCAAACATCTGTCATTATCTACTGACTTCAATCATCAGTCCTTTGCCAGAAAAAAACACAAATTTTGTGAGAAACAGACCAAAAATATCAGGCAAAAATCTGGACAATTAAGAAATACGGTGCACTGAAATGGTGGATGTGTCAGATTAAAATGTAATGCAAATCAAATGCATAAATATAGTTTGGCTTAATGGCTTTTTTATACAATTAACTTTTTGTAGAAACAGGTGGAGAAAATTGTACTTAATATATTAATGGCAATAAGTAGAAATAAATGAAGAATTATAATATAGGCATCTTACTCACCAGAAAAATTTATAGAATTCATATTTCCTTATTCTGTAAATGACTCAAGTTAACAAGGTATTAATAATTTAAATGTCCATTAGTGGTTCCTGTATGATTGTTACTTCTGGATTTGTTCACCTGTAAATAAATCCAGAACAGAATCGTGTTATCAGTTGTTCTTTGGTGGGACTGGTAGATGTGTGCCATATTATAATGTAATGTGTAAATGCATTTTGGCTTTGCACACAATTACCCTTTTGGAGGAACAGGTGGTGAATTGCACTTAATAAATAATCACAATCATTAGAATAATAACAGACATCTTTACTTCAGAAAAACTATATATTAATTCTCAATCTTTTATTCTGTCAGTGACTCATGTTAATGCTACTAGTATTTTAAGTGTCTCTGTCTGATTATTATTTCTGAATTTGTCCCTGATTCTGATGGGAAATGGTAACTGTTTTATAAGGAATGGCACATAGGCAAAATTGTGGGGTATCCTCCTGTCACCACTGCCAATACTTGTTATTGTTATAGCTATATAGAGCAGAATGGGACTCTATTGGCTCTTTTATGGGGGGGATGGATATGAGTTCTTAATTCATCGAGACTGTTTTTATCTATTGCTTGATTATTTCTACTGATTAGACTTTCAGTGAATGCTGTGCTGTTTTATGGGGGGACCAGAGGAAGAAAGAGATAAGAGTTCTTAATTCATCAAAGCTATTTTTATGTCTTATTAGTTTATTATTTTTACAGACTGGACTTTCAGTAAATACTATGCTGTTTAATGGGGGGAAGAGATATGGGCTTTCAATGAATGCTACTCTATAATGTGGGGGAGAAGATATGAGTTCTTAATTTATCAAGGCTGTTTCTCCCTATTATTTGATGGATGATCGATGAATGCTATACTGTTTTTTTGTTTGTTTGTTTTGGGGGGGGGGTGAGTTCTTACTTCCTCAAGGCTGCTTTTGTCTATTATTATAGTTGAATGAATGAATTAATTAATGAATGAATGACTGAATGAATGCTATTTTCTTAAGGATTTTCTGAGAATGGTTTGGTTGTAAGATCATTGCATTTTGCTTTGCTGTAATGTACACCAACCATTTTCCATTTGCAATGGTCTCTTCCTGGATGCAATTTGTACTGTAGAGTTTTTCTTCTGATAACTTGTTGAACAGTTATTGTCTCTGTTATGTTTTTGTGATGTTTTTCTGAAGTTGCTCAAGGTGTCTCCACCCCCACCGTTATTTTTTTTGTTTGTTTGCTCTTTAGGTAGTGGAGTGCCAAATGAGGATCGCGTCCTAGGCTCCAGATGGGTTAACTACTCCTCTGGTCATAAATGACCCAGTAACTGCTATCATAAGAATGAGTAGGATAATGTTCATCTACTGTTGAGTGAAGGGGTTTCAGCTACTTCTAGCTATTCATGATAGAAAATGCTACACTTAATGCAGTGTGCTTAAGCAAGACTCTCTAACAAAAGTAGGAAAGTTAAAAAGATCCTTTACTCATCCACTGTTGGGAGGTAGGGTCCTCAGCTACTTTCCAGCCTTTCCAAATGCAAAATGGTGCACATATCACTATGCTGTAAGAGAGGCTTCCAGCAAAAGCAAAATAATTGGATTAAGTACCCCTGCTCTTCAACTGTTGGGAAGGTGGGTTGACTCAGTGAAGTTATATCCATTTCTGACAGAAAATATTCCAGTTTGTACTCTTTCACCCATAGATTTCCTTACTACCACCTTTCAAACTTTTTAATGGATTAAAACTATATTTGTAGTTATCGACAGAAATAAACAACAGTGCGGCCTCTGTCTCCAGCTCTATTTGCAGTTTCATTTCTGCCACCTCCGATGTCACTATCATGATTCTAAGGCTATTTTGGACACAATATTGACTTCTAAGCCCAGTACTTCCTGTTTTAGGAATTTTGTTATTTCTCACCTACTCTATCTGTTTCATTGTCTGTATTTCCCACTTTATGCATTTTAGTTGCTTTCTGTGTGCGTTTCTGCATTTTATTCCAGTTATACACATTTTACCATCTTTCGATCTGCGACTGCATATTCTTTGATTATGGTCATTATTCTACAAAGTTAAAGTCTTGTGTCTGTGTTTCAGCAGTCAGAGTTACTGTGTTATACTTTGCCACAGTGAAAACACGCCTGCTTTATATGTAATTTTCAGATTATTTTAATAAAAGAGCACTTTATTGTGTCTTAGCATTTCAGTAAAATCTTACCCTTGTCATGTCAGCTGCACATAAACTTCCCTCCTAAGGATCATTTAATCCTTTTTTCAATGACAGTGCTTTGTAGTCTGGCATATTACCAGATGTACTTTCATGTATTCTGTGGTCTTTCTTTAAAATTTATCATGTTCTGCAGTCACTTTGATTTTGAATCCAAGTACTTCTGCATAGTATCAGCAATGTCTAACTGACTTTTTGTTCAGTTTAAACATCAAGTGCAAAGTTTTTTATCATCTCTTTTTTGTTATAATTATGCCCATATCGTGTGAAGTGGGCATTTCTTATCCTAAAATGTGTAATTTTTACTTGAGTTACTTCAGTGGACCTCTATTAAGTTTAATAAACTGGTGTTTCTGTTCACTGTTTGCTAAGCAATTGTTCAATTGGTTCTTGATTCCATGTTATCCAGCTGCACCTTCTGATGATGTATTAAGAGGGGAAGACACATCTCTGGAGTGGGGGGTGGCATTTTGATGTAGTCTGAAGCAGAGTTTATTACAAATTAACCAGAATGCAGCACAGCCAGTCAAGACAATAAATAAAAAATTAAAATAAATGCAGGTATATTCAAGTGAAAGGTAAACAAAAGAAAAATGGGACAGGATAAGATTCTTAATAAGGTGTATAGTGCTTCTGAGCATACAGATTTAAAAGTAATACATTGTCTACCAATGAATTTAAAATAAAAAACATTTGATGCATGAATCACCTCAATGACAGACCTACTGTACAGTATACTTAGCATACAGAGTAATAAAACAGATTTAAAACTAATAAATCATTGCCTACCAATGGATTTAAGGGAGAAAACATTCAATGTGTGAATCACCTCAATGACAAACCTACTGTGTTTGTATGTTATACCACAAGGAAGTAGTGTTGAAATGAAAACATTCGTAATAATCTGTAATAATCTGTGCATCCCTGAAAATGAACGTGCAGTAAACTGATCTTTCCATAGTAGACAACTGTTTACTACAGTGTGACAGAGAGTGTGTTACACCGAAGTGTCTTAACAGCTTTGAAATTTGATAATTCCATAGCGGAGTACTTCATTTTGCCTTCTGTCCAAACCTTTCAGCTGTCCTTGATTTCTCCTCATAGGTTTGCCCTGCCCCTCATAAAAGTTTTGAATTCCGGGTAAATCACTGAGATTTGCCCTCAGTCAATAATGCCAGACAGAGTGTCCTGCTTCCTATTGTTCAGAAAATGCACGTTGAAGCAAAACTTGTTTTTAGATTAACTTTTGATTTGCTCCTTTGCCTCCCATTACTTTTGAATTTCTCCAGAATTCTTAAAAAAAGAAGTTGAGCAATATGCTGCTCTATGTTCAGCAATACTAGGTGTTTTTCCAACTTTCAAAGCTGGTAAAACACTTTCCTCTCCTATAGATTCTCTTTTCTTCTCTTTCTTCTTTTTATTCTGTAACTGGTATTCTGAACAAATCCAGAATGTATGTAATTCACACTTCCATAGCTTTCTCGCTAAAAGTGATCAATCCATCAATCCACTGGAAGACAGCAGTGTATTAGTTTTACATCTGTTTTATTATACTATTTGCCAAGCACTGTACACCATATTAAGAATCTTACCCTGTCCCATCTTAACTTTTGTTACCTTTCACTTGAATATAACTTCTATTATTTATAGGTTTAATGGTAAGTACTAGGCTAGCTGTCCTTGCAGGCCATTTTTAACCTAGCCAGTTTCCCTTTTTGTGTTTGAAATAATCTATCCCATTTGGTTATAAATTGTCCTTACACATCCCATGGTTGATAATTACATATCACCCCTAATGAGAATAACTGTGATCATACCATAAATAACTTGAGGGGCCCGTGCATGGGATAAAGCATTTAGGAGCTGCCACTGTCCATTAGTTGGAGAATATGTTCTGGGGTAAATTTTATTTTTTTCCAATCCATAGATCTAAGTTGCCATTGAATATGGACAGGGATGAACTTTGTTTTATGTGGATTCAGGAGTCTGTCCAACAGCAACAGTATCCTCTGTGAGGTATACCTGTCCCTCCAAACCATTCTGTTGATGTTACAAAACAGGTTTAGATCCCTAGGCCGAGTATTTCTGATGCCATTTGACTTGCTGATGTGCAGTAAATCCATCAGTAATGGGTTGGAGGATGTCATGTATGCCAGACAAAGGTCACCTGTTAGCAGTCTGTAGGATACCAAGTATAGTGACAAGACTTTGAGTCTCTTCGTGTTGGACATGTTGTTTAGGCTTTCTATCCTTTTAGTAAGGATTTATTACTAAATTGAATAAATAATTAATAATTAATCATGTATTTTAGTAACTATTTATTGATTTATTTGCCTGACTAACTGATTATGCTGCAGTGTAGTTATTTTGTAACAGAACCTGCTGCAGACTACAGAAAACATGCCAACCCACTACAGAACTGTCTCTCCCCCCCTCAAATACATCATCAGACGGTAGGGCTGGGTGACATGGAATCAGGAAGTAATTGGACAGTGGCCCAGCATACAGTAAACAGAATCACCAATTTATTAAACTTAGTAAATCTAGGTCACCTGAAGTAACTAAAATAATAACTACACGTTTTAAAATAAGAAAGCCCACTTTACAAGTTCAGGTCATAATTATGACAAAAAGAAATGGTAAAAAATGCTTTACACTCAATCTTTAATTTATGTTAATGAAAACTGTGTTGCATCCTATGGGTTCGGTACTTACTATATTCACCAATGTCAAACTCCTGGAAACATTCAGTCCTACAACTTTCAAAGGAAAATATTGTTTCAATACAAGTTGTCCACTATTCTGCAGTGACATAAAAGGCCAAAAATATTATCTTATATGCATTCTCTACCTTTTGTAAATGCTTTCTGGTTTTTTTTTTTACTTAGGTTCATAGGTTCATAGGTTCATACTAGGCTATCTGCCCGAGGGCATTTATAAGCCTAGCCCATAGTTTTGTGGCTTACGCCACCCCTTTAGTTTGGAGAAACTATGCCCATTATTTTGCTGTGCCTCTGTCGAGCAGTGACACTGAGGTAACCCCTGGGGTGTATCTGCGATCTCCCATCCATTGGTCAAGATTCCTCTTGAACAAGGCCAGCGAGGTGCTCTGCCTCACATAAACCGGGATTTTGTTCCACAGCATAGGGAGTCTTTGGGTGATGAATCTATCCCTCCAGCACGTCCTATTAATAACTGTGTCGAGGTTTAAGTCTCCCGCCTTGTGGCTCTGAGGGATCTAGATTTTTGAGATGAAGCATGTTCATCAAATCTGGGTTTGACATGGCCTTGTATGTCAGGCATAGGTCACCTCTGAGCAAGCGGTAAGCAACTGAATATAACTGGAGTTCTTTCAGTCGAGCAGCATAAGACAGATTTTTGAGACCCTTTATCCTTTTGGTGAGGAACTTTTGTGGCCTCTCCAGCTGCTGCAAGTGTCGGGTCAGATACATTCGAATGGGGCATTGTATTCGATCATTGGTCTGATGAGTGATGAGTATAGGGAGACTATGACTTCCCTTGATCTAGATGTGAATCCCTTCATGATAAGGTGGGCAATGTAGAAGGTCTTCCTAACTACTTTAGCAATATGAGTGTCGAATGAAAGGCTACTGTCAACCTGGGTTCCCAGGTCCCTAATAACTTCTTCTGTGTTCAGGGATTGCCACCTATATGGTAGCTAGGGGTAACCTTATTTTTCCCGAAGGGTATGACTATGCATTTCTTGGCATTTAACTTTAGGCCATGGCTCTGGCACCAGTTATCCGTTTCTGTGAGACCCTTCTGAAGGATATCTGTGTTGGATGTGTTTTCAACTACGGCGCCCAGTTTGCAGTCATCTGCAAACTTTGCCAGCCATAACCCTCCTGTGTTTGCTTGTACTTCAGAAAAGTAGATGCCAAACAAGAGTGGGCCCAGGACTGAGCCCTGTGGGACACCACTTGTGACAGGCTTTGAGTCTGACATGGCGCCAGCAACTCTGACCCTGTAGGTTCTGTCACTCAGCCAGTTTGCAACCCATCTTGTAATGTATGGGTTTACATTTAAGTTGATGAGTTTTTCAATGATACCCGAGTGAGGTATTGTATCAAAAGCCTTTGCCAGGTCTAGGTAGGCTGTATGGACTGCCTTTCCTCGTCAATGGCCTTGGTGACTGTTTCAAAAAGTCAACCAAGTTTAAAAGGCATGATCTGCCTTTGACAAAGCCAAACTGGGTTGGATCCAAAGTCTGCAAGTTCCCTATGTCTTTATTTATGAGATCCATTATGATCCTCTCCATGGCTTTGCAGATAAGGCTTGTCAAGCTAATGGGACGGTAATTTCCAGGGTCGGTGGAGGCACCGCCTTTGTGGAGTGGGACCACAGTCGCTGTGCGCCACTCCATGGGTACGTATCCGGAGGTGAGACTAAGATTAAACAGCTGTCCTAACTGTGGGTTTAATTCCTCGTTGAGTTCATGGAGCACACAGCCGGGGACACCATCAGGTCCCATGGATGCTGTGTTCTTTGCCTTGGAGAGAGCAATTCTCACCTGGGCGTTAGAGATGTTTGGGGGGCTACAATCATTTGGTATAGATATCTCTCCTTTAGGCAGGGAGGGGAGAAGTTTGCACTGAACCTGTCAGCCAGTATGTTGGCAATGTCTGTAGGATCAGTAATCTTCACATCATTTTGAACTAATTCTGAGCATATCTGGGAGTTTCCTCCTAGGTTTCTGACATAGCTAAAGAATGCCTTATGGTTGTCTTTAGAGTCCTTAGCTATTTTTTCTCAAAATTAGCTTTGGATGATTTTATGAGAGCTCTTAGCTTTTTACTTATAGTGATCAGCGGTGTCTTACCTTTTAAGGATTTTGCTCTATCTTGTAGTAGCTTTCTCCTTTTGTTGTAGAGTTTGTTTATGGCTGGGGTCCACCAGACTGGACGCTTGCCTTTGGTACAAAGAGTCTTTGTTTTGCTTGGGATTGCCTGATCCATGCAGCCCTGCAGGTGCTGGTAGAAGGCATTTGTAAGTGATTCAGCGGTTTGAGTAATGTTAACCGCCGGCTCAGGGGCCTTAAAGGAGACCACACTAGTCTTTAGAAGTGTGAAGTCGGCTTTCGAGAAGTTCTTTACTGTGGTCTTTTTCATTTCGGTGGGGCGGGATGAGGACCTCCAGCGAGATTAGTTTGTGATCAGATCTCACCAGTGAGGGGTGTACTTCCGGCGTTGAACATTGTGCTCCCATGTTCGTGATGATGAGATCAAGTATGTTTTCTCCTCTTGTGGGGATGGTGACTAGTTGTTCCATGGCATTTGAGTTTATGAATTCCAGGAACTTTTGGGCTAGAGTGTTTGGGCTTGAGTAGTGTTCCCAGTCTATATTAGGGTAGTTGAAGTCACCTAGTATGATGGTGTTGAGAGATACATTTATCCCCTCCAGTGTTTTCAGCAAGGCCATATGAGGTTCCTGAGTTTGCGAGGGTGGCCTGTAACATGCTACAAATTGCAGAGCAATCTTGCCTATGGTTAATTGCACCTGGATGGTTTCCGATGCATCGTGCGATGCCACCAATCTTGAGGTGTGGGTGTCCTTGATGAATATGGATACCCCTCCTCCTTTCTTGGTATTGTCCGGGTTTTGGGGCCGGAACGCATGATATGAGGTAAAACCTGATAGTGCTGGGTGCTCTCAGGAGCCTTGAACCAGGTTTCTGTCACAGCACAGACATCGATGTTCTCCATACTGAGAAGGGCCTCGAGTGCGTGCATCTTGAGGTTGAGACTTCTGGCATTGAGCAGCATTACCCTTAGTTTTTTTCTTTGTTTTGTTCTAGGGTGGTAGGTTTAGAATTTGAGCCTTGCCTAAAAAAGGCACTATGGGGGTGGCAAGAGCCTTTGCCAAAATCTGGAATCCCAGGGGTGACAAGTGCAAGCCGTCCCTTGTGAAGCAGCGTGGCTTGTCCAGCATGTCATCCCAGGCAGACAGACATTGGATCCCCTTTGAATGACACCAGAGTTTAAGCCAATTGTTAAAGCTGATCATCTTATCTCTGTATTGTGGCATCATTCTTGGTGAAGGTAGGATACTGCTCAAGGTCAGGGTCATACCTGCTTGGGCTACATAATCAGAGAGCTCCTCTATGTCTCTTTTCATGTAGTCCAAGGTGGTACATCTCAGGTCGTTAACACCAGCGTGGACAATGATTGAGTCGTACTTGTACCTGCTGTTGAGAGACCTGAGTGCATGCATTATGTGGCGGATTCTAGCACCCGACAGGCAGCTTACTGTGACCTTCTCCTTACTCAGTCTGGTGAGCGGGATGTCAGTGTGTCTGACTATGGAGTCACCAATGACTAGTGTGTCTGGCATTGTGTTTGGCCTTAAGGGCTGTGACTGCTTGACACTCTGACTGTGTGGTCTATGTGTTGCAGGTGTTGTGTTCTGAGGTGGTAGTCGTTTGGGTGTCTGCTTTGGTGGCCTCTGCTGTTTTGGTAGATTTTTGATCAGAGCCTCCGAGTATGTCTTTGTGTGTTTATGTGTATGATTTGAGGTTGTGATGGTATTATGTGAGACTGGGTCTATAGTGTGTGTGGTTACCTTCTCCTCCTGTCTGGTCATGCCAGTCCTATGTTGAGAGAGCTCAGCCTCCAGTTTGGCCGTATAGTTGCATCTCTCGCATGTATTTGTGTTTTGTGGGAGGAGGAGAGGGTTGTCTGTGTACATGAGGCAATTGTAACATTGCCTCAATATTCCCAGGTTCACCAGCTGAGCAGGAGAGGACATTAGCAACTGATCCCTCGACATGCTAGAAGGAATAGACAGAAAAACTTAAGAAAAGGTTCTGGGGATGTGGGTGACTGAGAAATGGGGTTTGCTTTTTTGGGGTACTTTCTATAACAAGAGTGCTGTATCGAGGTGATAAGTACTGTAGGAGCAAGTGCTTCGCTATACAGATAGAGAATAGTCTACTTGGGAGTCAAGTAGAGATAATTTACAGTTGTAGGATACACTAAATAGAACAGTAGTATACTTTGAGGAAGGTAGTTTTAAGGGAAAATTTGAAGAGTGGACTTTAGGTAGCCCTAATAGTTTAAATCTGATTAACCGGCGCTGCCCTAGTGTGCAACGGTAGCAGCTCCGCTCTAAATCGCGCTAACGCGTGCTTTATAGCAGGGGGCTGGAAAAAACAGGAAATTACTCAAAATGGCCGACGAATTACTAGTTGCTGCTTCTAACCACTCCTCTGAGGACAAACAAGCAGCTCAGTACTCCCCACTCCCACTGGTGAGTAAAGAAACTACCTCTGGCCACACAAGAAAATGGAGGAACACAGAAACCAAATACAAAGCCCAGGGATCAGCAAAATCTGATCACTGGAACAACTAGCTAGGAAAGTTTAGGAAAGGAGAAATATTTTTGTTTTTTTGTTTTTTTTGCAAACAGACAGAAAAAATGCAGTAAATGCTTTGTTTTCGACTAAATTGCTATCAAAGGCTGGTACACTTGAGTGTATTAGCCTGTTTGTTACTTTTAAGCAATACTTTAGCCCACAAGTGCAATCAACAATATAAGCTCACAAAAACAGGAAAATAAGGTAATAAAACAGTAATATAGGCACAAACAGTAGTCGAAAAGCTCAAAAGATCGAAAAATGCAAACTAAAAAGTTTAAAAAATACTTATGATCAAGAAAGTTGCTTTTTCTGCTCTCTGCTGGCTTAGGAACTCTGCAGGGGACCATGAGGAGCTATGCCTAGTCAGTTTGCATCTCATTCACAAACTGTTTGTAATGCCAAAGTCATACTGTGTATTTCATTTTTGGCAATGATTGTTTAATTATTTTTATTTAAAATTTCCATTATTAAATGGCCATCATGCCAAAAGCATGCATTTTATGCCACCAACCCTTGTGTAAGTACTTTATATGTAAAATTGTCTTGATATAAATCTTTTTCTAGGTGACTTTGTTGTAACACCAGTGATTTCTTTATAATGCACAGTTGCTGATACTCCCTTAAAATGTCAATACATCGTGCCACTTATAATTCACTGCTGCAGAAAAATCAATAATTAATTCCATTCTCATGTCTGGTTGCTGGTGTTGTCTTAGATAAAATCACTTTATGCCAGTCACTGTATAAACAGTGCTTTGCAGTATACCATACTGCATAAACAGTTTCACTGTAAAATCTATAATTAGACTCAAAATTAGATGGTAATCATATTTATGTCACCATATCTTCTCACAGTCACATTTATGCTAAAAGTAACACTGTATAAACTGCTATATATGCAAGCAGTAAAAGTTCTTTATTATGGGAAAATTCACCTTGACTGCTTTTAAATAAATGATCTAGAAGCGTAAACCATGCTGTATAACTGTTTTCCTTGTATGTTTAGTATATATCCCCTTGTTAATATAAATATTCACTGTACTGCAAGTCTCCATACTACTATTGCCATTTGTAAAAAAAGTAAAATGTTTTAACAAATCTAAATTTTATATGGAAAAATGATATAGGTTCTACAAAATAAAATGTAATTACTTTAGTCAATGAATACAATTGAAATACTCTCTGCAGAGGAAATACACCAGTATATGACGAATAAAACCAAAGCATCATCTGCTCAGCAAGTCTATAAAGCAAACTGCATATTTAATATTATTAGTTTGTTACAGGATCCCAGTGCACTCCAAATCACAGTATTCCTGTACCAGATTTCATTTTTTATGGATTTTAGTCTTGTTGGTTTATGTCCTCTCAGTTGGAGTGTTTGCATCTCTTAGTACATAAAAAGCATATAACACAGAAATTCAACATTTTCTTTCTTATGCTGGCAAACTGCAGGATATATTAAAATATTGTCTAGTTACTTAATGTTGAAGTTTATATCATATGGCCATCATATGGCCTGTAGCAAGTAATTTCAAATAGTGCCTGTTTTATTAACACCGGGATCTTTACATGCAAACAAAATGACATTATTCTTTCTTACTGCAGTCCCCTTAGAGAGAACATTCTTTTTATAAGCAGCAATTTATGCGGGATAAATGTATGGAAAGAGGCAGAGTTAGAAAAGTGACATAAGTCAACAACAGGTTTACATATCTATTTGTACATATGGTAAGCTGATATTAAGGAAGTAGAAGTTGGTGAAAGTAGCAACAGGATCAAGGCAAGTTTGAAGATGAATACAGAAGAAGAGCATTTCTTTTACTCACATAAATCAGTTTAGATTATTTAGTGTATAATCTATCTCAAGATGATACTCGATGCTTACTAACTGGGACCTGAAATATATTCGGGCTCAACGTTTTTTTTTTTCCTCGACTTTCACTTTTTGCACTTTTTTTTACAAAGCTTGTTTTGTATACACAGATACTTGCACATTTTTATTTTAACTCACCCTCTACATTACTTTAAATAAACTGTCTACATGCATAAATTACATTACATAAATCATACATATACAAAGATATATGTGTTTTACCCTTTTTAATTTCTCCAAGTCTTTTGGGGTTTTAATAGCATGACGGGAATGGACACCATTCCTAAGTTAAAGTATGATTAAAGTTCATAAAATTAGTATTGTTTCAATCTTTGATGTTAGCCAGAAGTGCTCATCATAGCACAGACAATGAGCCCAGAACTGACTCCTGCAATCTTACATGTATCACTAACATAGCTAAATATGATTGTATTTTTTTTTTCTATAAGATCCGTTGCTCCTACCTCTATTCAAACTTTCTGGCTATCCTTCTTCCACACAGTTTCTGCCTGTAAATCCTGGTATTTTACAACTTTGTCACTCCGTGTATATAAGACGTTGTAGTCACTGGATGTAGCAATTTCAATGATCAGTGCTACTTTTGTCTTTTTTTCATGGTCTACTATATCTGGTTTTCTTGCATCTATTTTTTGAACTGTTGGTAATGGGTGATCCCATATGATATAAACTTTATCATTTTCTATAATGCTTTGTGGCTCAGGTTACTAATGTGTTTCAGCTACTTCAATATTATAATGTTTGCACAATCCCCGGTGCAATACTCTTCTCCCATTATTATGCCTTTTAGTATACAGTCCTTCTGCTATTAGTGTATCACACACAGCAACAAAATGTGCGACTGTTTTCAATTCTGTTTAAGAAAACCTACATTTGTCTGTCTGTTTCTCCCACATCTTCAATGGACTTTGTAAACTAATGTGTAGGTGGTCTACTATCCTGGGCCACCAATACTAACCTTTTGTCTTTGGTTTAAATTCACCTCTCCTTAACCATTCCTGCATTTAATCCTGATCAACAAGAGTTTTCCATATTTTCAACTATATTTATGCATTTTTCACATTTCTTGGCTTCTCATCTAATCCTTCACCTTATATTCTTTAATTTGTTTTTTGGCACATTCAGTTGCTGCTTGATTTTTATCTACTTCTCGTTTGATTTCCATTCCCACGTGACACCAAAATGCTTCTGCTAAGCTAAGCAGGGAAGTCATCTTAGACTTAGTCTCCTCATGTTTTAAAACTTTCACTATGTTTAGGTTTTGTGAGGTCAGCAGATATGTATGCAGTCCTATGATTGCAGATCTGTACACGTAATCAGTTTTGAGGAGGCCCATACTTCCTTCAGAATGGAGAATATATAATCTTGGTAAACACAGATTTTTATTAATCATATGATAAGCATGGAACATCCTTCTTATTTTCCTGTCTAACTGATCCAATATCTTTCGGGGCCAGTCAGTCACTCCAAAACTGTAAGTTAGAATGGGAAGAACAAATTGGTTTATTGCTTGGACTTTGTTCCTAGATGTCAGACATGTTTTCAGCATTAATTTTAGTCATCTAAAATATTCCTAAGTTTTATTTGCATTTGTTCATGTTTTATTGTAGAGCCTTCATTGATTCCCAAATATTTATACACTCCTCCTACTTAAGTTCTTTTTATATCACATTCCTCTCCCAGTCTGTCTTCTTTTTGCTGCAGCTTTCCTGCTTTAACAGTTGCTTTTCTACATTTGTCAAGACCAAATGATACTTATATAATTTGAGAAACTTTTGTCCACTTGCAGTTGTACTTTCAGTTCCTCATCTGATGAACTATACAGTTTTAAATAGTCCACAAAAAGAAGATGAGACGTCTTTACACTTTGTTGTTTTCTGGAAACAAAATTGTAGTCATGACCTAATCTGTTAAATTGACAGCTTAACTGATTAAGGGTAAGATAAAACAGTAGCAGTGTCAAAGAGTCACCCTGGAATATCCCCCTTTGAATTGTTATCCCTGGAATAATAATTTGCACTTTATCATGGCTTAACTGCAAAGTGGTTTGCCACTATTTCATGGTCACTATAATGTAATCAATCAGTATAGGGGTATATCTTATCAACCTTTAAGCACTGTTTTATCCATGAATGTGGGATACTGTCAAATGCTTTATTTGTAGTCTGTCCATGTCATACTTAGAGTCGTTCCTTTTTTATAGTTTTCTATCATGACTTTAACCGCAAATGATCCTTTTTTCCATATGATTTTCTTTTGTTACCCTTTCATTCTATTGCCATCACTGACTTTTCTTCTAAATGACTATAAACTCTGTCGGCATCAGTGCCAGTGTATAGTTTATACATCGTAGGAAGGCAAACTCTTGGTCTATAGTTTTTAGAATAGCTTGCAGGATCATTCTTAAGGAGGAGTATCATTTTTCCTGTTGTCAAACTTGTTGACATCTGTTCAGGGTGTGCATATAAATAGTTCTTACTTAGGTCTAAATCTTCATGTAATGATACTGCATCTGGGCCTGGGTTTTTCCAGTTAGGAGCTTTTCTTAATTTTGTTTCAATTTCTCTGGCCGTTACTTCATTCCATGTCTTATCCTGTACATCTGAACTTCTTATTCTTTTTTTTTTTTACTTCTTCTATCCATTCAATATCTTTGTTATGTTCCACAGGATCTTCATAGATATTTCTCCAATATGTATCTATTTCATCTTTTTTTTTTTCTAACACCTTTATTGAATTATCCCTTGTGAAATAGACAAATTTACATTCATATAAAAGTAATCAAACTATATTAACATAACAAACAGTATACTTTACATATATTGTTATATAACCTAAGCAATATTACATAAATTATTACATTTCTGTTTTTTTAAATAAGAAACATCTTCATTAAACCATCACTTACTACATAGACAATAAAACACTTATATAAATTAAAGCAAACCACACTGGCACAGTCCTAGTCACAAACATTTTACATCAGAAGTCATACTGACACACTCGCAGTTGCAAACATTATACATCACTTATAATCTACCTAAGCTTTCTCACTCAAACATTACATAGCTCATTTAAGTCCTGATGCCTTTTAGGCCTCATTCCTGCCTTGTATGTATTGTACCCATGATTTCTGTTTTTTTTCCTATGAAGTTTGCTCCTACCCTTTTCTAAAGATCTCAATTCCAGTTGTTTATTTTTTTGTTAGTATAGTCACTACTTCCAGTATAGTTGGTCTAGATTTTGATTTCCATTTTCTAGTAATTTCTTTTTTGGCAGCCACCATTATTAGACACAGCAAGGCCTTACCATGTCTAGGCAATTCCGATTCTTTATTATAGCTCAGAAAGATTTCCCTCATCAGACCAATCTGCCCACCCAGCATCTACTAAAGTGCATCTCACAGAGAATCCTTAAAGTCCACCAACTCATTGCACTCCCAGAAAATATGTTCCCAATTATCTCTATCTTCCCCTTCATACCGCCAACAATTACTGTCTACCTGAGGAAAAATTCTCTGGGGTCTACTTAGGATGTAAAAATATATATGTAAACATTTCCAGGCAAAAATCCTAAATATTCTAGATTTTGTTGCATATTTGGGAGACATACATATATATATATATATATATATATATATATATATATATATATATAAATATATATATATCCACCCATTGTGTTTTTGTCTGAATTGCTTATGCAATCTCTCTTCCCAGTCCTTTCTAACCTTCTCTGATTGATTCTTATAGTTATCATGCAATATTTTACATGCTCTACTAATTATTCCTTTTTTAATGGCAGCTTCTTTCTAGATTCTATTAAAAACTCTACCGGTGCTGGTCTTTCATTTAGGACCCATCTATTTCTTTCTCTGGGCCTATACTCTGATATCAGTCCTTGATATAGAGAAGGCAGTGTCTAACCTACAGACCAAATAAATTCTTGGCATCTTCCCATTCTATCATCTTTCCCTGTCTATTTATTTGCTCCCAATAGCTTGTTTCCTTTGGCAGTTTTCTCCAATAAATTCCTGTCCCCTCTTGCCTATTGTCTGCATGCCTAATTGCAGTCATCCCTATCGGCAGAATCTCCTTTCTCCATTCTCGTGTTGGTTAGTTCTTAGAATACTTAAGCAATAACTGATGATGTGGTGTGGTATATTGAAGATTTAATGCCAACACAATGTACTCGCACGTAAGGCAGGTGCAAAAGGCCAAAAAAGCAAGTATAAAAGTCAAAATGAGGCCAGCACCAAAGAGTGAATGTATATATAATTTAATATGTCATAACCAAAAGAATCAGTGATACAACACTAACAAATAATGAATGCTTTAAATAACTATAGTAGTACCTCAGGGGAGGATTCGTCTACCACAGAAATTGAACAAGCACTCACTCAGGGGTCCCCAGTACATAACAAATCCAGAAGTCTAGATGACCCTTTAGGGTTGAGCAACACAGGGGTGGTAGAAAACATAGAAAAAGTGAAAAATGTGGAAACTTTGTTACAGGTCCTAATACCTCGATAAAAGAGGTCTTTAATGTGCACAACGTCTCCTCTGTTGATCTCACTGATGTTGAACTACTCAATAAAGGTTTATCATATGTTCCTGGATTTTTTGGGAATGAAGACACTGTTGTCAGTGATGTGTTGGCCTTTTGCCGACTGTTAAATTTAAAACTACTATTTGGTGAACAGGACAAGACTCAGAAAGGTATTGATTTTTGGTTTCGAAAATCTAATTTTCAGCCTCCTATGGACAAATTTGTTTATGTATTTCAAGAGTCATCACTTAAAGATTTACATTTCAAACAATATGATTCACGCATGTTAGGTCATAATTTGTCAGAACAAGAACAACAGGCATTAATACATTTCTAAAGTAATTCTAACATTGTCATTACTTCAGCTGACAAAGAAGGAGCAATGGTGGTTATTGATATGCAATATTATTTGAATGAAGCTTTCAGACAGCTACATGATTCCAGATACTATATGCCAATGCCACTGGATCCCACTATGCAGTTCAAAAAAAGTTATAGATTCATTTTTGGAACTTGCAGTAGATGAAGGGATTATTGATGTGGCTACTAAGGGACAACTTGTGGTGGATGATCCTCAGAAGCAGATTTTTTATCTGCTACCGAAAATTCATAAATGCTTGGAGAAACCACCAGGAAGAGCTATAGTATCTGGTAGGGGTTCATTGACAGAACCCCTTTCAATTGTCTTAACACAATATTTAAAACCTTTGTTAAAAATGGTTCGTTCAAGATTAAAGGACACCACTCAATTTCTCCAGATCTTGTCTGAGTCACAGTTGGAACCGGGTTGGATAATGTGTACTTTGGATGTCACAGCCCTTTATACGAATATCCCTCATTGGGCTGGATTGGAAGCCTACAATGTTGGCTTGATAAGGTGGATATTTATCCACCCGGTTTCAACACATTGTTGACTTGTATGGCTGAACATGTACTAACAAAAAATGTTTTTTATTTTCAAACAGACTGCTTTAGGCAAACACAGGGAACTGCAATGGGGATCTCATTTGCCCCTATTTATGCGGATCTTTTTATGGGGTACCTGGAAGAACATCTTATCTATGACCCATTACATAATATCTATTTGGGGGACATGGATATTTGGCATCGGTACCTCGACGATTGCTGGTTGATTTGGCTGGGTGATGCTACATATTTATTAGAGTTTATCCAGTACTTAAATGAGAACAAATAGGGGATGGAGTTCACACTTAATATGCATCATCAGGTAATTTATTTTCTGGATGTTCGGGTAACACAGAACCCAGACCATACACTTTCTACACAGGTGTTCCGTAAATACCCCCAGTATAACAGTTTATTGGAGACAACTAGTTTACAGCCCCATCATATTATTAAAAATATACCCAAATCCTAGTTTCTTAGAGTGAGGAGAATTTGTTCAGATCAAGGTACCTATGAGCACCATAAACAGGACCTCATACATATTTTTCCACAGTCGGGGATATAAATCTGGGTATGTTAGGACAGTCAGTAAGTGGGCCAGACAACAAAATAGAGCCCAGTTACTGGAATATAATGTGAAATCGGGTACAGAGGAGAATGTGGTTAGGTTTGTGACAACTTATGGCAGGAACATCAATGCCATCAGAAATGTGGTTAGGGATAATTGGAACATTCTTTTGGCCAATCAGGAATTAGCTAAGATACTAACTCCTGAATGTCAATTTTCATATCATAGAGGCCGTAGTTTGGGCTCATATTTTTAATCACTACAAAACTGGGTGTACATTCACAGGCTTGGGTCAGCAATTAACAGGGGACAAATTGATTGGGTCTTTTCCCTGTAGGCATTGCTCATTCTGTATACATATACTTAAATCCAGGGAATTTTCTAGCAAAAATACTAGCAGGGTGTACAACATAAAATGTTTTGGAAATTGTGGAACAGATTGGGTGGTATATTTGGCCACCTGCTCTTGCTCCGCCTTTTACGTGGGACAGATGTCCAAACCATTCAAAATTAGAATGTCGGAACATCTTGATGACATTAGAAATCAACGTTTGACAGGTGCTCTGTACAAACATGTGTTAAATCATAAAACAGCCAAATTTTGTTTCATGGTTATTGATAAAATATGGGGGGATAGATCCAACAAAATGGGATGACATGGTATACTGAATAATAAAGAGAGGGGTTGGATTATTAAATTAAGGGGGTTATTCTCCCCTGGTCTGAATGACCATCTGTAAATGTATTTGAAAGCTGGTAGTATGTATATACTAAACCCCTTGTTAAGAAACTGTGCCTTTAAATACCAGTTTCTCTTACTTAATTGATTAATTAAGAATGCTATTTAAAGTATTCATTATTTGTTAGTGTTGTATCACTGAGGAAGACCATGGGGCCAAAACTGGTCTGATTCTTTTGGTTATGCCATATTAAATTATATATACATTCACTCTTTGGTTCTGGCCTCATTTTGACTTTTATATTGAAGATTTACCCACAGTTGGTGAGGTGTAATCACGAGGGCAAAGCCCTTGTGATTTAATAATGCCAACCGTGGGTAAATTTTAATATACCACAACCACTGAGTCAGTTATTGCTATTATACAATGACATTATTTAAGAAAAGAAATACTTACATTTCTTAAATATGTCTTTGTATAACGGCGCATTACTGTTCTTCCACCGGTGGTGGTGTACTGCTGCCTTGTCTTGATGTACTGCGCATGCATATGGGACTTGCGTTACCATGCATACCCAGTACAACAATGCTTTGAAAAGGAAGCAACGGAGAAAAGAAAGTCTCCATTGCTCCGTTTCTTTTTTCTTTTTTTTTTATTAAAAAAAAAAGTTTCGGCTACATTAGGGGTAGGAGAGAGAGAGAGAGACAGAATGGAGGAAATGCAAAGAAAATCAGGTACGTGTCTTTTGTTTTAAATAATGTAGCTGATTTTCTTTGTATTTCCTCCATGCTGCCTTTGGTATGTCCAGAGTCTGGACTATAGATTTTTTTTTTTGTTTAAAAAAAAATAAAAGTTATAAAAGTTATGGAATATACGAACGGAAAGAAGTCCAGGTGACCGGACCCTTTTCCATTAGTATATTCTGGGATTTACAATGGGCATGCTGGTTGGGCTGGCCAATCAGCATGCTCATTTTTGAATATTAATGGCCAGTCGTATAATTTCTGATAATTTATGGATATAATATTCTGCGTGATTATTGTTATTCTCCTTTAAAGTTCTGTATCCAAAACCCAGTCTCTCTTTGTTTCTTGAGCTTCCCCCATGTGTTATTATCATCATCTCTTTCCACTTTGAATTATACTTTTCTCCTTTTGCTATGTATAGGAGTCTTAACTGTGTAGATCTGAAATACCCATTCAAATTTAGTAATCCAAATCCTCCCTGTTCTACTAGAAGAATCAGTTTATCCTAGTTGACTCTTGCCGTCTTCTCCTCACAGTTAAATTCCATCAGCACTGTATATATTGCTACCCACAACTTCTCCTCTAGTTGATAAAAATATGCCTGACCTGTGTATAAGACTAAAGGGACTAAAACCATTTTAACTGCTTGCATCTTACTATCCATATCCATATAACAAAGCTTGCTTTTTCTCAGTTGTTGTATTATCTTTTGTTTAGTCTCTTCCAACATAGCCTTAGCTGCCACACTAGAATCATTTTTAATCCAAATTCCTAAATATTTCATTTCATCATGTCCCCATAAATATGGGTATTTCTGAACCAGTTCATGTGTGGGTACATAATTTACCACTATTACCTTTGTTTTAGCTTCATTAACTTTTATATCCTGAAAAGATCTGAAACTGTCTCAAAATGTTCCACAACACTGTAATGTTTTTTTTCTGGTTTTGTCACGAACAAAATATCACCTGCAAATAAAACCAGCTTTTCTTGACTACTGTACCAATTGTATCCTTGAATTTCTGAGTCCCTTATTTTCTTTGTCAATGGTTCTAAATATAATACAAATAATAAAGGGAAAAGACGACACCCCTGCTTGGTTCCTCTGCTCAAGTAGAAATGATCATTGAGGACCCCACCCACTTTAATTTTTACCTCCGATCCCTCATATATTCTCCTAATCAAC
Source organism: Protopterus annectens (assembly GCF_019279795.1). Taxonomy (NCBI): domain Eukaryota; kingdom Metazoa; phylum Chordata; order Ceratodontiformes; family Protopteridae; genus Protopterus; species Protopterus annectens. Next base: position 1,450,073,096 of record NC_056732.1, read on the forward strand.
CTTATAATTTTTTCAAGAAATGAAAATGTTTCCATTGCCCTGCTCATAAAGTTCCAGTTTACTCTGTCAAATGCTTTTTCTGCATCAAGACCCATCAACAACGTTATTTTCTTACATTCTTCTTCCCTCTGCATCACCACTGTTCTGTTAATGTTGCCAAATGTTTGCCTCCCCTCCACAAAACCACATTGATCCATATCTATCAGTTTTGGTATTACTTTTGCCATTCTTCTAGCTATTATAGACATGAACACTTTATAATAGTGGTTTAGTATTGAAATGGGCCTGTATGAAGCTGGATCTGATGGATCCTTATATAGGTGCCACTGCTTTCTTCCAGGACAGTGATGCTTCTCCACCTCTTTTGTTAAGCAAAACATTCCAGATATTTATCAGTTTTTTTTCCTCCTATCTTCCAAATATCTATAGGAATACTATCTATTCTTGGGGACTTTCGTGTAGATTGGTTATACTTCACAATTTTTATCTCATCTCCTCCTATCCTGTTAGTAATTGAGCCTCATCTAGCGTTAATCTTGGCATATTTAATTCTTCCATAAACATTTCCTTTTGTATCTTTTCTTGATTTTCATATTTCTCTGCTTTATAGAGACTCTCATAGAATTTCAAAACTATTTCTTTTTTTGTGTTGTTTTAATTCTTTTTGCATTTTTTTTCCAATTCTGCAAAAAACTTTTTTTGGTCATCAATAAATTGCTAATCTACTTTTCCATTATATTTATTTGCATATCTTCACGACCATATATGATCACACCCGTATTTTGTTGCTCTGTTCCCTCTTCTACACACTTCTAACAGTGACACTCCTTGTCTTAACTGCTTAATATTTTTCTCCCTTCAATACTTCTATGATGGCATTTGATTTCTCCCCTTCTTTTGCCTTACTGCCCTATGTTTGTCGTTAAATATCATCTGTTATTAATTTAGCTGCACAGTAGTATATCTTATTTGCTTCTTATTTGCTTCTGTTATATTGCATGAATTTCTATGAACAGTCCTAATTACTGTGTTCATTCGCTTTAGTATACTTCTAACATTTTGCTTCTTATTATCTTTCTGTAGTCTATTTATTTCATTAATCTTAATATGTCTGTCGATATCTATTAAATCAAGCAACTCTTCCCTTACATCATTTTCTTCCAAACTGAGGGTGCATTCTTTATTCTCCTTTTCCTGTGGGCATTCTACAGAAAGTTCTAGAGAATCATCCTGTGTCATCTGTTGCTATTTCATATGGGAACTCACTGGCCTATCACTCCACAACATTGACTGTGACAGAGTTGTCACAGTTTCCTGTTCCTTCCCTTGCTGTGCAACCCCAACTGAACTTTTGTACTGGTTTCCTACTGAAGGCTCAAAAGTATATGGCAACTGATCAGATGTTTCCCGCTCCACAGATTTCACCTTAATTTAGGGATCCATTATTCTGTTCTACTGTGGTGTTATCAGAGTTACATTTTCTACACAAAATTCTTCACTTCACAGGTAATCCTTAACCTCATTTTCTGTTAATTTAAGTTCTCTATTACTAATCCTCCTTTCTACTGTCCCTTTCTGTTTTCTTATTTTTGTATTGTAAAATTTTCCATATCTGGATGCCTCTAAATGTATTTCTCTTCAAATATCATTGGTGCTGTTCTTTTTGCATTGATTAGTTTTGCTTTCTCCTTTGCATAAATATTGCACCATATTAAAACTCTTTTTCTTTCCCATGTCCACATTTCTTCTTCAGGTTCCATCATACTGTGATATAACCTGTGTTAGACTTTTTACACTAAATCCTTCACTTCACAGGTATTCCAAAACTTCAGCTTCTATTTTTTAACTTCTACGAATCTTTTGTTCTACATTCCTCCTATGTGATTTTATGTTTTATATTGTGAACATTTCCATATCTGCGTGCCTTTGTCTGCATTTCTCTTTGAATATCTTTGGGGCTGCTTTTTTGTATTGATTAATTTAGCTTTCTCCTTTGCATAAATATTGCACCTTATCAGATCTCTCTGGTGTGTGTGTGTGTGTGTGTGTGTGTGTGTATATATATATATATATATATATATATATATATATATATATATATATATATATATATATATATATATATATATATATATATATATATATATATATATATATATATAATATATATATATATAATATATATGTGTATCATATATATATATATATATATATATCTCATATGTATAGACAGATATGTCAATATATAGAAACATTTGAAATAAAGCAATTTGTATTGTATCTGCAAAGATCATTTAGCCCAAAGGTAATGTTTGTAAATGATTACTTTCCTAATGGAAAAGAATGTGGTTCACCAAGAGAAACAGTCATAGAATCACATACAAGAGTGGCCAACATGCAACTCAGATAGACGTCCTCTTAATAAGGAAAGGGCATTGAAACAGACATTGCAAAGTCAACCTTAATGAAACAGGCAGCCCCAGAATAAACCACAGGTGATCACAACCAGCAACAAGAAGTTGTTAGAGAAGGCTCTAAGGTAATGAGAGACTAGCCTGAAGGTCTGGAAGCTGACTGGAGCCAAAGCGCAAAAATTCAAAGAAATAGTCATAGGTTAGTGCAAGGCTATCTGCCCTTGAGGGTGATTTTAAGCCAAGACAAATTTCCAAACCCAAAGTTAAGAATCAAACCCTATCCCCTGTACAATCCATCTGTGAGGTAAACAACTTAACTATTATGCCAATCATATTTATGTCACCAGTTCTTCTGTATAGTCACATGGTCCTAGTAGCTGAGGATGAAGAAAAAATAGGGAAAGCCAAAAAGAAAGTGAAGGGTCTCAAAACATAATGGGTGAATATAATAGAAAAGATGTGCACATTAGCCAAGTAAGGAAACACAGTACATAAAAAAAACTTGTGCCAGAATGCAGAAGTCCAGGAAATTATCAAAACAAAGCAGGATAGGGGCTTCCAAGATGGCTGCACACTGATCAACAGCTTAATTTCAACTCTCCCAGTGTGAAAAAATAAACTAAGAGATAAGGGTTAGTAACTCTGTATGTTTTAGTAAATTCAGTTACTGGCTAGTTAGTATACTGCTTGGATGTCAGCAAAGATGAAACTTTGAGAGCCTGAAAGAAAATCAGCTAGAAAAGGTAAAGAGAATACATTGCCTGGGAAGAATCCTGCAGCTGTTCATCAAAAGACAGTTCAAGCTCCAGTTCTGCTGCAAGATATAGCTTCCAGTAATTTAGAGGAAAAAAATAAATATACTCAGAGCTGACTAAAATAAATGAAACATAGAAGGAGTGCATCAACTAGAAAGAGCAGACTGTATTAATTTTATGAAAGCATAAATAAGCAAGTTGACTGGTATTTCACACCAGAATTTCTTAGGTGTAAGGGTACATTGTCTGTATGCTCCAAACCATGGCAGTGAGAAAGCAGCCAAGACCTTTATTAGTAAAGATGCAATCATACCAGCAGAAATAGTTGATCCTGAAAATGTGTGGCAGACGGCCACAGTTTTAAAAGCTGGAGACAATAGAGTGCTTCTGAAAATGATTATTCACTGTATACCAGGCAGAAGAGAAGCAAATGAATCCCAGTGACCAGTGAATGTTGAAAGCCAAGTCTTCAGAATATTTTTTCCTGGAGGATCATAGTCGTTTTTATGTAAAACAGGCTATGGAGGAAATACAAAAAAATTGTACAAAAAAAAAGTAATCCATCAAACAGGTGGAGACTCTGATTCTCATTCTGCTGATAATAAAGTACATATAGAGACTTTGTCAGTGAAACCTTTTACTGTGTTCCAAAGGAAAATTACTGAGAGACAGAAAAAAGCACAGCAGCTGAATAGAAGAATCAGGAGTACATTGAACTTGAACCAGAGTCTGGGTTTGAGAGATGGAGATGAACAGGAAGAAGACAAGCAACACTGATATTAGCGAATAAATGTGAGATTATAAAACATCAATTATATTTGTGAAGTATGGCTTTACAAGAAAAAGTGGAAAGATTAGACTTCTGTTGGCTTTGCTAAACTTGTGGGGGAATGAAAAGACTGTACTCTACTTCATGTCATTAATGCTTGGAAAGACACTAAAAGGGAATAAAAAAGTAACTGTAAATAAAACAATTTTCTGTTCTTAACAATATTTGTGTAAAACATTTCATGATATAAATTGCATCTTATGTAGTAAATCATTTCCAGTTATTGTTGTATCTGAAAAAGATACTAAAGTAAAAAATCATCTTTTTTTCTTTTTTAGTTTTCAGAAATGTAGGCAATACAGTGCAAAAAAAGAGAAGAAAGGCTGGACAATAGCATGTTTAGGTTAATAGGATGTAATATTGGGTTGTTGAGGTGGGGAAAGGTGTGTAAAAGTACAAGGATTATAATATATGCAGAGATTATATGTTCTCTTACTCTTGCATAAGTGAATGTCTGGATTAAGGCCCTTGGCTTAATCTAATAACATGTTTTTGTGAAAACAATTAAATAAGAGAACACTGAACATAATGAACAGTTTTCCATTAGCAAATAAATGTTCATTGCAAGTTGAGAAGTCTGCAGCTGTGGGCAGCTGTACATTTTATTTATATGTTTCCATGGAGACAAGCTGACTACAGGTCAGACAATAAAAGGCAGGGCACTTTTATAACTCTAAAACTGAATGTTTTCTAAAAACATACAAGCTGTTTTTCACAACTGGGAGGTAAGTAAAGATAAGACAAAAATGGATAGCAATAAGTATAAGTAGGAGTATAGGCTATAACATGTGCCTTAGTATGGATAACCTTAATGTCAGGTTAGTTAGTGCCTGTGTGCAAAGCTAGTGGGATATTTCTTCCTGTCAGGAGGATTAAACTTCTTTATTTGAATATGTACATAGTTCTGTGTGTTTGTTTTAATTTAATAGTTTATGGGGGGTATTCTAAGGGGGTGTTTGTGTTTTTTTTTTTTTTTTTTTTACTTTTTTGGAGGGTTTTAAAACAAAAAGTCTTGTAAAATAGGTGCAAATGGAGATGACAAGAAACAAGTGTAAATAAGATCAACCTCCCAAACCTTAGTGGGTGTATATAAAACTAAATCTGGGAAGAGACATTTTAAAAAGCTATCATGTATAATAGGTGGGAATAATAGTTTCTTATCATAATGGCTACTTTATCTGTGTTATTTTGGAATATGGGCCTTACAGGTATAGACAAAAAGGAAAGAGTATTCCATTATATTAAGAATGCTAAGTGAAAATAGCAATGCTACAGGAGACACATATGGAAAGAAGTGAGCATGTGAATTTGATAAATAAAGGATTTCAGAGGGATTATTCAGCAGAGTATCAGAGACAAAGGAAAAGGGGAATACTTATACCAGTTGCTACAGGAGTTCCAATAGTGACAGAAGAGGGGAAAAGATAACAATGGTAGATATGTGGTAGTAAAGGGCTACTGACAAGGGAGTAGGATTATGCTGACATGTATTTATATTCCAACCAAAACTGCTATTATGGAGCTTAAGAAATTTTTGGGAGAAATAAGCAGTTTCAGCAGGGAATATTACTTTTAGGTGGGGATTGAAATTTGATTTGTAATAGTGAGAAAATATCTAGGGGATCTAGAAGTGAAAATATGGAAGCATAGCTGGCTCCAACAGTGCCGTGTGATAGTACCTTAAACCAGTACCCTACCTCCCTTAAGTGAAGACCAAATTAAAAAAAAGACTTTTCTATAATAAATTTAGAGTGAGATCCATGCCCCCAAGGTCTTCCACTGAAGTTAAAAAAAAAAAAAGACACCAAGTGGCCAACCACTCAGGTCCCGTTTCTGTGCCCTGCCCTGATCCACCTTCCATATATTAAAAAAATATATATAATTTCTTCTTTTAAACTATAGGAAGCAGTTGCTACAGTTTATACCCTACTTGCATGGAGCGCTATAACTCTCATGTTTTAGAAATAAAAACTTGTATTAAACTGTAGCAAACTACTTGTAATAAATGAAATAAACAATTGCTTCAGTTTAGACCACACACAGAGTACTGCAGTGCTCAGGTTTGACCACAAAAACCTGGTATTGTGCTAAAGAATGATTTTTATGATGGATTGCTGATCACTCCCACCCAACACTTTGCACCAGGTTCATTGGCCCTCTTGCCCCACCTCAGATATGTTTCTGGAAAAACATATCAAAAGAGGGTAGATTTCTGAAGAAATTTGTGAAAATAATTGGTATGGAAGATGTGAATTCAGTAGTACGAACTCTGTGAGAATTTACATACTATTTCCAAAGGTACAACAACTGGGCTAGACTAAACAAAATTTATATTTAATTAAAAGCTTTAACACGTATCAAATAACTATTTCAGGTCATGCACAAATAACAACTAAGATAAAAATGCAGGGTTATGAAGTAAAAATTAGACATGGGCATTTCTCCACCTACCTGTTAAAAAAAAATGAATTCAAGGAACGGGTAGTGTAAATTATTTGAGAGTTTTAGATGAGATAGACATTTCTTCAGAAGGTATATCAAGTGAGTGGGCTAAAATAAAAGTGGGGTTTAAGAATAGGGTAGAAATAAAAGAAAAACAGATATGATTAAGAAGTAACAGGAATTATTTAGGGGGCTGACAGAAGTTAGTATTGCAGAATAAGGGGAAATCTCACAGAACAAGAAGAGGCACTGCTGCAGGGTGCTAAAAAGAAAATAAGGGAGTATCTGGATAATATGCATGAGTTTAGAAACATTGCTGTTATCAACTGTATTTTTTTATAATAATCTCAGTGCACAAAAATGTTTAACACAATGACTTAGGCAATAGAAAGTAGAAAGGGTTGTTGTCAAACATCAGAAGCCTGTAACAAGAAAAACAAGAGATCCTGTAGAGGTATTAGAGATAATTCAGAAATGCTATGAACATTTGTATAAAGCAGAGAAATGTTGAAATCAAGAAAGAGCACAAATGAAAGTATTTATGGAAGACTTAAGTATGCCAAGGTTAGAGGTAGATGAGACTCAACGATTAACAGTTAAGAGGACATGTGATAAAAATTGTGATGTGCAATCAATCTGCAAAAATGTGACCAGGAATAGTTGGTGTTCCTGTGAAAGTTTGGGAGCTAGCAGGAAAGAAAGTGATAAAGATCTGGAAGATTTTGTTTAACAGTGTTTGAAAGGAGGGGAAGCACCAACATCCTGGAAGAAAGTTATGGTGGCAATACCTAAAGACAGTAAAGACCCATCAAACCCACTTTAATTTTAAACTATGACTATAAACTTTATGTCTATAGTCTATAGTAGCTAAATCAATGACAAAGGTATTGTAAAAATTGACAGACATGGATCAGTGTGGTTTTGTGGAGGGGAGGCAAACATTTGACAACAATAACAGAACAATAATGATGCAGAGCGAAGCAAAGTGTAACAAAATACCACTGTTGTTGGTGGGCCTTGATGCAGAGAAAGCATTCAACAGAGTAAGCTGGGATTTTATGAGTAGGGCAATGGAAGTATTTTATTTTCTGGTACAGTAATATTAATTAGGAGGACATATGAGGGATCAGAGGCAAATATTTAAGTGAGAGGTTTCCTCTCTGACAAGTTGTGTCTAAACAGAGGAACCAGGAGGGGGTGTCCTCTTTCCCCTTTATTATTTGCTTTATATTTAGAGCCATTTACAAAGAAAATAAGGGACTCAGAAATTCAAGGATATAGTTGGTATGGTAATCAAGAAAAGTTGGCTTTATTTACAGACAATGCTATTTTGTTCCCTATAAAACCAGAAAATGACACATCAGTGTTGTGGAACATTTTGAGACAGTTTCAAGTCTTATCAAGATATAAAATTAATGAAGATAAAACAAAAGCTATACCTGCAAACCATGTACCCACACATGAAATGGTCCAGCAATATGCAAAGGAAGATATAAGACAACTGCACACGGACCTGGTTAAAGTAAACAAAACACTAATGGAGTATATCAACACAAACAACAAAAGGCTGGAAAAAATGGAAGAAGCATATTTATGGGGACTCAATAAAATGAACTATTTAGGAGTATGGATTTAAAACGAATCTGTTACAGCAGCTAATGATATGTGGGAAGTGACTAAACAAAAGATAATACAAAATTGAGAAACTGGAAACTCTTGTTCATGGATTTGGATAGCAAAATACACAAAGTGAAAACATTTCAGTCCCTTTAGTTTTATATACATATCAGGCATATTTTATCAACCAGAAAAGCTGTGAACAATAATTAACAAAGAGTTGAATTTATTCATTTGGGAGGGGAAGAAGGTAAATGTCAAGTGGGATAAGCTGATCCTTCCAACAGAGCAAGGTAGTTTAGGATTACCTGATTTGAAGGACTATTTTAGAACCACATAGTTAATGCTCATATGCGTAATACAAGCAGAAAGGCATAATTCAAAGTGGAAATGGGTGATGATGAAAGGGGGGAATTCAAGAAATAAGGAAAGAGTGGCATTGTGGATGCAGATCCTTAAGGAGAATAACAGCAGCCATACAGAATATTATATTCATAAAGTAGCAGAAAGTATTCTATGAACTAAGCCAACACAGGAACTGCCCCCCTGCATTTGTGTAGTGTAGGTATGTGTCTGTGTGGTGTTTTGTTGTATGTAATTGTTTTGTCGTGTGGGTGTTATGGTTTGTGTGTTGTGTGCTGTGTGCTGTGTGTTTGTTGTTGTGGTTTCATGATTGTGAAGTGTCGGTGTTCTGATGATTTCGGCTTTATACTGTCGAAATGCTGAAATTTGATATTTCAGCATTTCGGCAATATGAAGTGAAACCATATATATATATATATATATATATATATATATATATATATATATGTATATATGTACAATATATATGGAATTGTGACGAAAAAGTTCAACCTTGGTCTCATCAGACCATAACACATTTTCCCACATACTTTTGGGGGACTTTTTAGCATGGCCTGGATGTTTTTCTGTGTAAGAAAAGGCTTCCGTCTTGCAACTCTACTCCGTAGCCCAGACATATGGAGAATACGGGAGATTGTTGTCACATGTAGTACTCAACCAGTACTTGCCTTAAATTCCTGCAGCTCCTTCAGTGTTGCTGTAGGTCTTTTGGCAGTTTCCCTGACCAGTATTTGTCTTGTCTTTTCATCAATTCTGGAGGGACATCCAGTTCTTTGCAATGTCACTGTTGTCCCATATTTTCTCCACTTTTTGATGACTGTCTTCACTATGTTCTATGATATATCAAGTGCTGTGGAAATTGTTTTGTACCCTTCTCCTGACTTTTACCTTTCATCAATGAGATCCCTTTGATGCTTTGTAAGCTCTTGACGAACCATGGCTTTTGCTGTAGCAGGCAACTGAGTAAATGTCAGGAAAATCCTACTAGGACAGCAGGGGTTAATCAGAGTCTCTTTAGTTGATGGCAGGTGTGTACTCAAGAAGACTGAATGCTGTAATGAAATCAAAAGGTGCTTCAACAAAGTATTAGTTTAAGGGTGTGTACACTTATGCAACCAGCTTATTGTACATTTTTTATTTTTTATATTTTTCCCCTAACTTATTTATTTTTCAATTGAATTGTACAGGTTACATTAAAGGGGGGAAAGTTTTGAAATTATTTATATTGGTCTCGTTTTTTTATATCACAAAAACCTGGCATTTTAATAGGGGCATGCACACTTTTTATATTCCCTGTATATGATTACCAGTGTCTTAGATGATAATACAATAAATAAAGGTCTTAAAAAAGGAGAACATGAAGAAGTTGGAGACAGAAAACATGGATCAGGTTAAGAAGGAATACTGTTTGGCTAACAAAGAGAGTAGCCATAATGGCAAAGAATAAGACATCACAGCAATTCTAGCAGTTTCTGGAAAGCAGACAGCACATAAAAGCTCTATTAGGTTACAAGACAATAATGGAAACATAAAGAAGATCGTTGGCCGACATCATTCATGAGTGACATTAGCAGCAATCTGCTCCAGTGGACGTCAAGGGAAGTCGGAGGGAGTATTTCAAGATGCTTCTGGATTAAGAAAAAGCCACAGAAGCTGTATTGCTTCATGCACAGCCTACAATGAATGTGGAAGAATAAACTAACCAATAAGAAATACATAGTACACGGCCAAAATGATAACAGAGAGAACAACAGGCTCAGATGACGTTGCAGCAGATACAACCAAGAGGTTGGGTATATTAGGAAAATAGTGGCTCCTAAGGTACTCCTATAGAAAGACAGATACATAGAGTGGTACAGTGGCACCAGCGGATAGAATTGTCACCTCACAGCAAGAGGTTCTCTAGTTCAAATCTCGGTAAAGGTGCCTTCTATGTGAAATCTCCATGTCCTCCCCGTGTTTCTGTGGGTTTCTCAGAGGTGGTCTAGCTTCTTCTCACATTCCAAACTCATGCAGGAAGTGGACTGAAAACTCTAAATTGGCCATAGGTGTGAGGGTTTGATATGGAAGGACAACTCCAGCAGGGCTATCTACCTATTTTCATGTAACTGCAAATGTTGTTTCTATCAATAATCCCGATAAACTGTTTTATAGGTTTTTGAAATGTTTGTGAGAACTAACAGCTTGCAATTATTGTTTTGTTATATCTTTATAATGTGGTTGTAAATACATTGCAAATCCATTTTTGTTCATTGTTTGAGTATATTGCCTAAACTGAAAACTTTCAAATACTGCTTTCTTATGTTTTTATAATGTCCTTGTACATACATTTTAAATACATTTTTATTCCTAGTTTGTATGTTTTGTCTTGCCATTCGGCCTAGATTGTTACTAAAAAGGGTCCCTGAACCAGTCTTCCTATGTAGATAAATGGGGGGGGGGAATAAATATATATATATATATATATATATATATATATATATATATATATATATATATAAATATACACACACATATATATGTATCATTCAGTGGTGTGAATGCTTTAAAAAGAACAATGTGCAAATAAATATTAAGTACTGCTGCTGACAAGCAGAGGAAGAATGCAAACATAAAATGGTATCAACAGTTAAAGTATTCAAGCACAAATCTCTGTCACCAGTTTAAGTGTTGATAAATCCTCTGAAAAATACAGATTTCTGCAATAATTTGAAGTTTCTGATACTAGCTATAATCCCTATTGTGGAAAAGTGAAACTGTATGATTCATCATGTGACCTCTTAAAGTCATTACCAGCAAACCTCTGCCTACTGCTCCCTGCAAGGGACAAAAAGATGCATTTTTAGTTTGTTGGGTGAATGAGTCATCGAAGACAACAAACTGGATCAGTCTGTATGATATATGAATAAATGGCATTTCAGTGAAGGGATATGGCCAGAACATGCAGACTACAATATGTTACCTTTTCACAGTAAAGTTTATTAAGAATAGCCAAAGGAGATAGCGACTGTGTAATGAATCAGTGTAGGTATAACTCGAGTGAAATCAAAAATATGAGAATTTTTTATACTGCTATGCTGATAGGTGAATATTTGTTCAACTAGAATGTTTGGTACCAACAAGTCTCAGCTGCTATTGTAAAAGAAATAATTTTAGTAACTGTAATACAGCTATCTTGTGAAGAAGCAGAAGACATACTTAAAAAAAACAAATCACCAGACCATGTGTCAACATGGAGACTATAGCTGCAGGGAAAATAGCAATGTAAGGACTGCACAGGCTGAAAACGTTAAAGAGGAAATACTAATCAGCAAGATAAAGGGAACTAGGGTACCTGTCAGCAATAACCAGTATACATTTCTGCCAAGAAGTTCCAAATGATCAGGGTCACAGCTAAGAAAGAACAAGCTTCTGATATGAAATGATGGACATTGTATGCCTGTATAACTGTTTCTTAAACAATTCATTTCAGCTACAGTTTGGTAATAATTTTTTTTTGTTGGGGTACCAGGCTTCTCTTCAAAAAACAAGTGATCAGCACTTCTGCGAGGTAATTATTAATGTGGAAAGTATTGGGATTTGTATTTAAAGACTGAGACTGACATATCAAATTGAATTATATTTTTCCCAAGATACAGCAATTTGGGGGTTAATATATATGTTTTTGGTAACCACAGCTGTTGTTTGCAGTCATATATTTGCAATGTTTTATGATTGCATGTATGAGAGTTAGTCATAAAACAGTCACGTTTTCATTAGAAAGCCTTTCTATTGTTTTCAGTGGAGTACGGTGCAGTTTTTCTATGTACTACATAAAATACATGTTAATTCTCAGCGCTCTTTTGTCACTGTATCCTTGACCTCAAGTAGCCCATTTGAACTTGTACCTGCAGTTATTTCATTTCACAGTGTGTGTGTGCTCTGAGACTTCTGGTGGAGCAGCATGTAAGGAAATTAAAATGCAGCCAAAGTAAAATAAAACAAATAGAAATAAGTATTGGCTTCAATTAATTAATGGGAAAAGTGGTTGATATATTAGGAAAATGTGTTTTTCACACTGGATAAAGAGCCTTACTTTCACTTTTAGCAAGATAAGATTCATTTACTTGTGACATTTTTTCACATTTTCACATTTCGTTCTTATTTTGCAGGTCCCTGGACACTGTAAGTAATTTTTGGCAGTCTGGCAATAAGAGCATAGGAATAATGCTCTGAGCTTTTAATGAGCTGCTTCCTGTGCCCAAGGTACAGGGTTTGATTCTATCTTCCTTCATTTGCCTACTATGATATTCTAAGGAAGTCAGAGAAAAGGAAATCTTGTGTTCATTGGGCTTACCCAATCAACAGATAGACAGATAAAAAAATAAAATAAATTCTATCAATTACTGAAATCCTTGCTGCCATGGAAGTATTAGAGGTAATGACAAACTCTTCAGCAACATAAGATAATATTAAAAGGATACAGATGCCATGCCTTCTCTTGCTTATGTATGTAAACATGTGTATTTGTGTGCATTCATGAGTGAGTCTGTGTATGTCTCGCTATATATATATATATATATATATATATATATATATATATATATACACATAGATATATATATATATATATATATATATATATATATATACACACATACACAGTATGTGTCTGTGTGTGTGTGTGTGTGTGTGTGTGTGTGTGTGTGTGTGTGTGTGTGTGTATATATGAAGTGAGCTTTCAGTGAAGTGGTCCCACTGGATGAGCTTTCCATGAAATGAAATAGACCCATATATATTTATATATATATATATATATATATATATATATATATATGCATATACTTGTTATTGTTCTTGATATACATCTGAATATAATATTTTGCCTTGTGACCACTAGGCTAAATGTTCCTACATTAAATAATGAACACCTGCAAAAGAATGTTTAACAAATAGGCCCTTAGAAATGTCATATGATGAAATACATTTGCCAAAGTTAAATCACCATCATCATAAGCCCCTTTTTACCACTTTGTACATTGAGTCAGGGTATCTTCTCAACTGCCACCATTTCTCTCGATTCTGTGTACTCTTCTACTTTCAACAGCCATGCCTGAGTTTCGCAGGTCTCCTCTCATATGACCCATGTATCTCTTTGCTGGATGCCCTCATTTCCTCTCGCCTTCTTCCGATCTATCCCAAATCTTCTTCATCAGATTATCTTTTGCTTTCCTGCTCATGTGTCCCAACCACTGTAATGTGTTCTGTTTTACCTTCTCTGCAATTGGAGCTACTTGGCCTTCTGCTGTTATTACCTCACTTCTTCATCTGTCCCACAGTGTGCATCCTACCACCTGTCTCAGACATTTCATCTCGATCACCTGCAGGTTTTTCAGCTCCTCTGCTTTCACTGCCAAGGTTTCTGTACCATACATAGTACTGATCACACCACTTCTTACATTTCATCGTTGGCATTCCTCTGTCATGCACTGCCCCAAACACTCTGTGCCAGCTGGCTGCAGACCCTCTGATCCCAGCTTTAACCCCCTTATTCAGACTTCACTTCTCCAGCACCCCACCCAGGTACTTAAAGGTGTTATCTTGTTCCACTTTTTCCCTTCCATCTCGATTGTCAACTTCTTCTTTTTTTCCCATTTGCTGTCATTACAACTAACTAATCTGTACTCAGTTTCATCCCGTGTGCCTTCAGTTTTGCACTCTATTCCTGTATCCTTTGCTAAAGTTCTTGCCTCCATGCAACAACTTTGTTGATCTGTCCCCTCCAACCTGTTTGTTAATGTAGTCTATCACCAGTAGGTCTCAAGACTAAATCCTGATGTACACCCACACCCACAGCAAATCTCCCTGTGAGTCCAAACACTGTTTGTACTTGCATCATTGAGTCTTTGAGCATAGCCTTTGAGCATTTTACCAATGTTTTTGTGACTTTGAACCACCACAAAACTGCACAAATCAGCTTTCTTGGGACTTTGTGATATGCTTTCTCCCGGTCTAGGAATGCCTAGCTGGACTCTTTCATATGTTAATAGGATGATACTAGGCTATTGGCCCAGAGGCCTTATAAGCCTAGCTAAGAAGTTAACCCATGTTCCCTTAAAGTCAGCACCTGTTTTCCCTGTCAAGCAGGGACACAGGTGGGATCCCACTGGTATATTTTCTGTTTCCCATCCAGTTGTCCAGGTTCCTCTTAAAGAGGGCTCGTGAGATACTCTGCTTGACATGAAGAGAAAATCTATTACACAGATGGGGAGTCTTTGGGACACAAATCTATCCCACCAAGTTCTGTTAATGTCACAGACCAGGTTGAGACCTTGTGTTTGGGTTGTGCGAGTGGAGTTTGACTTACAGATATGCAGCAACTCCATCAAGGCTGAGTCTGAGACTGTCTTGTATGCCAGACACAGGTCACCTCTGAGCAGTCTGTATGAGACTGAGTAGAGGGACAGGACTTTTAGCCTATCTGTATAGGATAGGTGTTTGAGACCCTGGATTTTCCTGGTCAGGAACCTTTATGGTCTCTCCAACTGCTGCATGTGCTTGGAAAGGTACATGCCAAAGGGGGCATTGTATTCGATAATGGGTCTGATAAGGGAGGAGTACAAGGATGTTATGACCTCCTTGTTCCTGGATGAAATACCCTTACTTATGATGTGGGTCATGTGGAAAGCCTTCCATACAATGGGGGCAACATGGTGGTCAAAAGTCAGGTGGCTATCAGCCTGGTTGCCCAAGTCCCTCACAACTGTTTGCAAGCTTAGTACATTGTTATTAATGTGATAATTAGTGGGGATACGATTTTCCCCAAAGGGGATAATGATAAACTTCTTGGCATTCAGTTTGAGGCCATGCTTCTGGCACCAGTCATTAGTTTGGTTAAGGCCCTCTTGGAGGATTTTCACATCACTAGGGGAATTTATGACAGTGCCCAGACTGCAGTCATCTGCAAACTTGGTCAGCCACAGACCACTGGTTTTGGCTTGCACCTCAGAAAAGTATATCCCAAACAGCAGAGGCCCCATGACTGATCCTTGGGTTATGCCACTTGTTACAGGTCTACTACTAGAGGTGCCTTCTCCTATTTTGACTGAGTGGGTAATATCAGTGACCCAGTTAGCTACCCATCTGGTAACATATGGGTTGATGCCTAGCTGGGAGAGTTTATCTATTATGCCCAAGTGAGGAATAGTGTCGAAGGCTTTGGCTAGGTCAAGGTAGGTGGTGTGCACTTTCTTGCCCTTATCCATGGCTTTGGTGACTGTTTCAAATTAGGTGATCAAGTTTAACAGGCATGATCTCCCTTTGACAAAACCAAACTGTGTGGGATCAGGCATTTGGAGGTTGCCAATGTCCTTGTTTATAAGGTCCATGATAATGCGCCCCATGGCCTTGAAGATCAGGCTAGTTAGGCTGATGGGCCTATAATTGCCTGAGTCAGTGGACGCTCCACCTTTGTGCAGAGGGATGACAGTGCCTGTCCTCCATTCTACTAAAGTCACCCAGGATCAGGGTAGAGGGATGAATCTTGATGGATTCAAGTCGAGATAGATGGAGTGGGCATCCTGAGTCATGGTTGGGGGTCTGTAGCTAGCTATGATTTGAATAGGTGATTTGCCAAACGTTAACTGCATTTGGAGTGTCTCCTGTGCATCATACTGTTTGACCAGTCTGGAGGTGTGTATGTCTTTGATAAGTATTGAAACTCCACCTCCTTTGGCTTTGTAGCCCTCAGTTTAGGGTCTGAAAGTATGGTAGGACAAGTAACCTGGTAAAGCTGGGGTGCTCTCCACAGCTTTGAACCAGGTTTCAGTGACTGCAGAAATCTCAGCATCTTCCAGGGTGAGGAATGCTTGCAGTGAGTGCAATTTCATGTTAAGGCTCCTAACGTTTAGCAGCAAGACCTTTAAATTTCGTTTAGAAGAATTTTTCACATCAGTAATTTTGTTCTCATAATTTTGTCTAAAAAAGGCACTATGGGGGAGGCAAGAGCCTTTGCCAGAAACCTGAAACCCAGGGGAAACAGATGGAGGCCATCTCTGGCAAAGCATCATGGTCTATCAGTAATGTCCTCCCATGCTGTCAGGTACTGGATCCCCTTGGAATAACACCAGAAACTAAGCCAATTGTTAAAGTCAATCATTTTCTGTTTTTGTACTAAGTCATCATTCTGGGTGAAGGTAGGATGCTGCTTAAGGCTAGGGACATACCTGCCTGGGACACATATTCAGTGAGCTCAATCATGTCTCTCTTCATATAGTCCCGAGAGGTAAATCTCAAGTCATTCACACCAACATGGACTATGACAGAGTCATAACAGTACCTGTTGTTGGGAGACTTCAGTGTGTGAGTGACAAAGGTGGATTCTAGCACCTGACAAACAACTTTCCATGACTTTCCCCCTTGTCTAGCCTGATGAGGGGCACATCTGTGTGTCTCAGGATAGAGGCTCCTATGACTAGTACGTTGAGTTTGTAGCTGGGCCTTACAGGCTGTGAGGCACAGGCATGTGTACTATGTGTGGTGGGTTGTGATATGCGTGTGTGCTTTTTCCTTGGAGGTCTCTTTTGTTTAGGTATGTTTTTGTTGAGAACCTCCACATATGTAGGAATGTACTGTCCAGGTGTGGTTGGTGTTAGAGGTGTGGTGTTTGTGTAGACAACCTTCTCAGTGCCAGATGTATTAGCTTGTGATTGAGGCAGTACGGATTCTAGGTTCTTAATGTAATTGCATCTCTCACATATTGTGTTCCTAGGTGGTAGAAGAAGAGGGTTGACCGTGTACATGAGACAGTTGCTACACTGTCTCAGGATGCCCGTATCAACAAGACCAGAAGGAGAAACCACAGGAAATTGTCCATCCATGGTTGTTAGAATCTGTGGGAGAGAGGTAAAGGATGGTAGAGTGGATACTATCAGAATAGAGTACCTATAGGTGTGAGTAGGGCTGGATAAAATCAATGTAGTTGTAAGGGAGGACATCAGATACACAGGAGTGCTGGTAAGGGAAAAATGCAACTAAAATACCTTGCAATGGGTTAAAACAGTGCAGCGGCAGTGTGCAGCAAACAAACAAGTGCAACACCCTGCAAACACGGTGTATAAATACCAGAAAAGATGGAAGAATCTAGGAGCTTGAATTACTACCCAATCCCACTAGCCCCTGCTCTTTCAACCAATCACTCATGCTAGAGAAAGTCAGGCAACCCTGCTACTCTCACAAACAGCAAAGACAAGACACTGCCAGCAGAAGATAGCTGCCAGAAACACAAGAATCTCAACAAGCAAAACAACCGGGCCTAGATAACAGCAGCCTTCTATCCAGACTATGCCACCTAACTAGAACACAGAAGCCTCACAAAAATGCACAGAAAAGTACAGATAGAGCACTCACAAACAGAAAATACAACTCTCAGTATACAAAAGCAGTTTACAGTTAAGTAATTCAATAAAAATGCAATTACAGTAATGAAACTATCTAGCAATGAAAATACAGTTAAACAGTACAAAAATGCAGTGAAACAGTAAAAAAAAGCTTTACAACATTGGAAAATGTAGTAGATTACAACTATAATCATTAAGAAGTACAATTCAATGAAATAAATGTAAGAAAAACTTATTTTGCCCTTGGACCCTCAGGGAATTTCTGATTTGTCACAGTGATGAATCACCACTCCTCAACCTGGTAGAAACAAGCACAGCCCCCTGCAGACACAGGGTTTAAATACTAGAAAAGATAGAATAATCTAGAAGCTTGAATTACTGCTCAATTCTGCTAGCCCTTGCTTTCATCATTCTAACTTCATCTCAACTGTCTTACTCAACAGTATTGCTACTATTGTTACTGTTATGCAAGAAGCCCAGAATTTCTGGAAAGAAGATATAGAAAAATTTAAGAGAGGCATTAGAGGAAAGAAAAATACTTTCACAAGAAATACTGTCAAAAGCTTTGAATGCAAATTTGTGTTAACTAATATAATAGATTCATGAAAAATATTATATAGACCAAGAAACCTTGAGCAATTTGGAAAAAGAAGCAATTGAGGAAGTGTGAAAATATAAAGAACAAAATGTAGAGATTTTTGAAAGGTATAAAAAAGAAACGTGGACATTTAGAAAGAAAGAGAGATCTGATATGGTGCAATATTTATGCAAAGGAGAAAATACTAACAAGCAGCTCCAAAGATATTCAAAGAGAAATACAGGAAAAGGCACCTAGATATGGAAAATTTCACAATATAAAACATAAAATCACAAAAAGGGAATGTAGAACAGAAGATTAGTAAAGTAGAAGTTTAACAAAGAGAAGCTGAAGTTATGGAAGACCTGTGAAGTGAATGATTTAGTGTAGAAAGTCTAACACGGGTTATGTCACAGCATAATGGAACAAAGAGTCTCCCACGTAAGGAGAAAAAGGTGGAGTGGGAGACATCTGAAGAAGAAATATGGACACGGGAAAGAAAAAGGGATTTAATATGGTGCAATAGTTGTGCAAAGGAGAATGCAAAACTATTCAATACAAAAAAGCAGCACCATAGATATTTGAAGAGAAATACATGCAAATGTGTCCAGATATGGAAAATTTTACAATACAAAGAAAACAAAGGGGAATGTAAAAAATAGAATAAGTAATAGAGAAGTTAAACAAATAGAAACTGAAGTTATGGATTAACTGCAAAGTGAAGGATTTAGTGTAGAAAATCGGGTCTATGTTATAACAGCGAACGATCAAAAGATCGAACGCTGTTATATCGACCACGAAAGAACGAAAACAAGAAAGACCGAACAGCCAGAACAGTGAATTTTTTCCCTGGGAAAAAATTCGCTGTTCCCCAAAAAAAAAAAAAAAAAAACACACTAAACACTATTTTAAGTGAGGGGCTTCACCCCCCCACACCACTCCCCCACTTAAATATGCCAACTTCGAGATCGCACTACAGTGCCGAAAATGGCAAAGTGACGGAAGCGGCCAAGCGACTTCTTTCCCATGGAAAAAATTTGCTGAAAAGTTGCTTCATCATTTTGCGTTTTTGACATTTACAGTTCGACAAAGACGCATTCGACATAATGCATCTTCCTTTTTCTGACAGGAACACAGAAAATCTAACTCTGGTAACATCACAGCATGGTGGGACAATGAGTCCCCAAATTAAGGAGAAGCCAGTGGAGTGGAAAACATCTAATCAGTTGCCATATGAAGATACTTTGGAGCCTTCAGTAAGAAACCAGTTCAAAAGCTCAGGTGGAGTTGCACAACTAGGGAAGGAACAGGAAACTGTGGCAATTCTAACGCAGCCAATGTTGTGGAGTGATAGGCCAGTGATTTCTCATATGAAAGAGCAATGGATAACACAGGATAAAACTGAAGAGAATATGTCACAGGAATGTGTTCTGGAACTTTCTTTAGAATGCCTGCAGGAAACAGAGAACAAAACATCTGCCTTTAATTTAGAAGAAAATGATTTAAGGGAAGATGTTGTGCAGTTTAATTAATAGATAAAGTCTTACCACAAAAACACAGGGTAGTAAGGGAAAGGAAGGGAAGAAATAAAATGCCAGCATGAAAGTATCAAAAAGAAAAACTGCAAAGCAATTAAAACAAGAAGTGCTGCTGTTAGAAGAGTACAAGAGAGGGAATAGATCAACAAAAATACATAGAAAGATAGATGTGATAAAAGTAACGAGCAGTATCAGAACAGACCAGGATCTATCAAACACTATTGCAAATAATAAACTAAAGATATCAGCATTGGCAGAAAAACTTAGAAGATATGCAAATAAATATAAAGGAAAAGTGCAAAATAAGCAATATATTGATGACCCAAAATGTTTTATAGAGAACTGGGAAACAAGGCAAAAGAAATAAAAACAAAAAAAAGAAGAAGAAGAAATAGACACGTTTTGGAGAACTATCTATGAAGATCCTGTGGAACATAAAGATGCTGTGTGAATAGACGAAGTAAAAGAAAAAGTAAAAAGTATAAACGTACAGGATATGAAATGAGAAGAAGTAAAAGAAAAAGTAAAAAGT
This sequence comes from Protopterus annectens, assembly GCF_019279795.1. Classification (NCBI taxonomy): domain Eukaryota; kingdom Metazoa; phylum Chordata; order Ceratodontiformes; family Protopteridae; genus Protopterus; species Protopterus annectens. The sequence goes on from NC_056732.1 coordinate 1,450,093,540, forward strand.
ACAAATGTACAGGATATGAAATGAGAAGAAGTAAAAGAAAAAGTAAAAAGTACAAACGTACAGGATATGAAATGAGAAGAAGTAAAAGAAAAAGTAATAAGTACAAACGTACAGGATATGAAATGAGAAGAAGTAAAAGAAAAAGTAAAAAGTACAAACGTACAGGATATGAAATGAGAAGAAGTAAAAGAAAAAGTAAAAAGTACAAATGTACAGGATATGAAATGAGAAGAAGTAAAAGTAATAAGTACAAACGTACAGGATATGAAATGAGAAGAAGTAAAAGAAAAAGTAAAAAGTACAAACGTACAGGATATGAAATGAGAAGAAGTAAAAGAAAAAGTAATAAGTACAAACATACAGGATATGAAATGAGAAGAAGTAACAGTCAGATAAATAGAAAAAAAATAAGAAAAGCTCCTAACTGGAAAAACCCAGGCCCAAATGCAGTATCATTACATGAAGATTTAGACCTAAGTAAGAACTATTTATATGCACACCCCGAACAGATGCCAACAAGTTTGACAACAGGAAAATTGATACTCCTCCTTAAGAGTGAACCTGCAAGATATTCTAAAAACTATAGACCAATAGCCTGCCTTCCGGCGATGTATAAACTATACACTGGAACTGATGCCAACAGAGTTTATAGTCATTTAAAAGAAAACTGAATCGTGGCAATATAACAAAATGGTAACAAAATAAAGTCATATGGAACAAAGGATCATTTGTTGTTAAATAAAGTCATAATGGAGAACTGCAAAAAGAGGAAGAATCTATGTTTGCCATAGATAGACTACAAAAAAGCATTTAATATCATCCCACATTAATGGATAAAGCAGTACTTACCAATGTATAAGATACACCCTACATTGATTAATTACATTACAGTCACCATGAAACAGTTGTAAACCACTTTGCAGTTAAGCCATGATAAAGGATAAATTATTATCCGAGGAATAAAAGTTAAAAGTGGGATATTCCAGGGTGACTCTGTCACCTCTGCTCATTTGTCTTGCCCTTAACCCATTAAGCTGTCTACTTAATAGATTAGTTCATGGTTGCAGTCTGGCTCCCAGTAAACAATAAAGAGTAAAGACATATTCTTTTTGTAGATGATTTAAAACTGTATAGTTCATCAGATGATGAACTGAAAGCACAACTGGACGTGGTCAAAACTTTCTCAGATGATATAAGAATGTCATTTGGTCTTGATAAATGTGCAAAAGCAACCTTTAAAGCAGGAAGGCTGCAGCACCGAAAAATATCAGCTTGGGACAAGAATGTGATATAAAGTAACTTGAGTAGGAGCTAGTGTATACATATTTGGGAATTTAGGAAGGATCAGCAATAAAATATGAACAGATGTGAATAAAATGTAGGAATATTTTAGAAGACTAAAATTAATACTGAAAACTGCCCTGACATCTAGGAACAAAGTCCAAGCTATAAACCAATTTTGCTCTTCCTGTTCTAATTTACAGTTTTGGGGTGACTGACTGGCCCCAAAAGGTATTGGATCAGTTAGACAGGAAAATAAGAAAATTGCTTCATGCTTACCAAATGGTTCATAAAAATCATTGTATACCAACATTATACATTCCCCATTCTGAAGAAGGTATGGGCCTCCTCAAAATTGATTACATGTATAGATCTGCAATTGTACACTGGCAGTATTTGTCCCCTTTGTTCCTGTACACCAGCAGTATTTGTCCCCTATGTTCATGTGCAGTGGCAGTATTTGTCCCCTTGTTCTTGTACACTGGCAGTATTTGTCCCTTTTGTTCCTGCACACCGGCAGTATTTATCCCTATGTTCTTGTGCAGTGACAGTATTTGTCCTCTTTGCACTTGTACAGTGGCAGTATTTGTCCCCTATGTTCTTGTGCAGTGGTAGTATCTGTCCCCTTGTGCAGTGGCAGTATTTGTCCTTGTTCTTGTACACTGGCAGTATTTGTCCCCTTTGTTCCTGTACACCGGCAGTATTTGTCCCCTATGTTCTTGTACAGTGGCAGTATTTGTCCCCTATGTTCTTGTGCAGTGGCAGTATCTGTCCCCTTGTGCAGTGGCAGTATTTGTCCTTGTTCTTGTACACTGGCAGTATTTGTCCCTTTTGTTCCTGTATACTGGCAGCATTTATCCCCTATGTTTTGTGTAGTAGCAGTATTTGTCCTCTTTGCACTTGTACGGTGGCAGTATTTGTCCCCTATGTTCTTGTGCAGTGGCAGTATGTGTCCCCTATGTTCTTGTACAGTGGCAGTATTATACCTATGCTTCAGTCATCTGGGATACACCTTTCTCTCCATAATGCTATGAGTGCCCTCTTTAGCCATGTCTCCCCTAATTCACCCAATATCTTGATCATGTCTGCCATGATCTCATCTAAACCCGCTGTTTTCCCTGACTTCATTTTCCTTAGTGCTGTTCTTACACCTTCTTGTGTGGGCTCCTCTTCTTCTTCTTTCACTGTAGGCTGTGTCGGGGTAGTACAGCTTCTCCAGGGTTTTCTTCCTTTAGAAGCTATTTGAAGTACACCTTTCATCTGTTTTGATGTCCTCTGGACTGGTGAGTAGGTTGTTGCTGGCATCAGTGCAGCTTCTACATGGTTTTCATCTTTCAGAAGATGGTGGAAGTACTACTTTCATCTGGCTTTGATGTGGACTGGATGATCAGGTTGTTACTGGCATCCTGTATGAAGGGAGTCTGCTGACTGTCTTCTTTATCTTTCTATCTTTCCATACAACGTGATAGAGGTTCTTTGTGCCATCTGCAGAGTCACTTCTCAGAAGCTGGCAGAGTACCTCTGATGCCTTGTTTTTTGCTATTGCAACTGCTCTCTTAGTCTCTCTCTTAGCCAACTAGTATTCCTTCCAGGCCTGATCTATCTTTTCTATCTCTCACTCTTTCCTGCACACCTTCTTTCTTGTGATGACTTCCTCGACTTCTGTATTCAACCACCAGCTTTTCTTATGTACCTTATTACTAAACCTGGCTTGGCCACATACCTGATCTACAGTACTCACACAGGCCATTTTGAGGCGCTGCTCTTCTTCATCGTCTCTGCCTATTCTCTCTTCTTACAACATGCTAGAGCCCTGATCATTTCCTTGAACTTTTGGTCATTCTCTCCAGTCAACTTCCAGGTCTTCAGCCTAGCTTCTATTTACCTTACAACTTTCTCTGACCACTGTTTGCAGCTGATTGTGTCAACCAGTGGTTTCTGCTGTGGGCTGACTGTTTCACTGGGGATGACTTTGCAATTACTGATTCTACTCTCCCTGCCCTTTCCTTACTAGGAGGAAGTTTACCTGAGTTGCAGGTTGGCCACGCTTGTGTTTAATCCTGTGACTGTCTCTCTTGATGAACCATGTGTTGGCAACCATTAAGCCATTTGCCAGATAGAAGCCTAAAATGGCCTCTACTTCTTTATTCCTATTATGCCATCCATGTGGACTCATGCTGTTCCCATCTCTGTCCAAATATGTGCATTCAGGTCCCCCATTATCAGCACCAACTCGTGTTGTCTTGCTTTATCTAGTAGGTCCTGTTAGTGCTGCTTGAATGCACTATTTTCATATCGGTCACAATCCTGCTGTGGGGCATAGGCTGAGATTATAAATACTGCTCTGTCCTTATGCTGGAATCTGATTGCCATGATAATGATGATGATGATCATCATCATCATCATCAACCCCCTTTTCCCATTTTCTGCATTGGGTCAGGGCTGATTGCTATGTGTCTGTCAGTAATTCTAATGACATCCCTCACTGCCTTCTGAAGCCTCTCCCTCACCACAATTCCCACACTATTTCTAGTCTGTCCTCCTACTGTGTAGTAGTCTCTGGAGCCCAATCCAAGTGGTTTTGCAGCACTGCCTTTCCATCTTGTCTCTTGGATAGAGAAGATGTCCGCCTCATTCTTACCATTGTGTCATTCACTTAAAAGCTCCATCCTGTCAGTAAACCCACACTGAGTGCAGTGATCTTTAGTTTATCTTTGACAGGATGACTGGTTTTACATCCAGCTGTTGCTCAACAGAGATATCCTAGGTAATCCAATATGGCAACTGGACACCAGCTGATCAGTAGCTTATTGGCCCAGGGCTGCAGGATTTAACGGTATACACAAAGTAGCCAATAAGGGCACATAGACCCCTTTCACTGTTACCATGGGTTCCTGGCGTAGGTTGGAGTAGTCCAGGTCCTCAACCCACTTATCACTATGAAATACCCATGCCCATGTTTTGGTGCCATTATTCAACATGATCTAATCATCTATAGCCAATGTGTACCCCATCAAGTGGCTAGCCCTGACGTGGTGCATAATCTGTGATCCCTGTTCTCCTGTCTAGAGGATTCTGCACACCACAGTTGAAGCCCAAAGTGGTTGGTCGACACCGCTTTTCCCTCTATAAGCACCATCTAGAGTATGTGTTGCTGCCTACAACTCCATTCTTGGGTGAATTTAAGGTGGAAACATTCAGCATGTGTTTGAGAGGAGGGAGGAACCTCACAGAGAAACAGGGAAAACATAGAAACTCCATACAGACATTGCTGCAGTATCCCATGTGGTCCATAAACTTTCTTTAGCAGCAAGAAATGTATCTATGAGTTTTCTTATCTGTGTTTTTGAACCGAAAATCCATCAACATTTCAAAATTATGTACACTGTCGGTTTACTATCAATTTGTCGACTGTAACACAGTCGAAAAGCCATGTTGTCGAACCAAAATGTCGGTTTGCACAACATCGACTAACGTAAATGTCGAACCAGATGTCTGAAAATGTCAATATCGACATTTTCAAACAAGAAGCAGACTCCCAGGCTGTCTGCCTGTCAAAGTTGCCACACTACATTACGTTTGCAGGGGGGCAAGCCCCCCTGCACCCCCCCCCCACTTATATATACAAACTCCAAGATTGCACTACAGTGAGGGTAAGGGTACATTTCCCGATCCACACTAAAGTGCGATCTGGCTTGGAATGTCAGAATTCACAACAGCGAATGCTGTATTGCATTCGCTGATGTAAGTTCCGACATTTTTTGTGTCGATGTTTTGAGTCGACATAAAGCTCTCTCGACATTTTGTAAATCGCACAAGTTGCGATCGACAAATTGATAGTAAACCACACTGTCATTATAGACACACCTGATTCCCCAAGAATCATGCCACTTGCTGTAGCAATCAGTTTTATATACTGGGATACAATGCGGCATAACAATGTAAGATTTTTTTTGTACTATAGAAAGTGTGTGTAATAATAAGATTTAGGTAGTGGGTTTCAAAAATAAATCATCCCCATTGGATACCTGATATTCCAGAGCAGAGTTTAATGTACAGGTAAAGCCTGTTGATAAAAAGAAGCACAAAATCTGTCATGAAATCAAGGCACCAAGACTGCAACCTTCCTTGGAAGTCCTCATGTCCTTTCTCCTCACTAGCCATTACTCTTAAAAAACAAGATTAATGAGAGGACTGTACAGCAGCTACTAGACTCTGCCTTCCTTTCCTGTCACTAACAAAGGCTCACAGAAGGCCATGTTTAGTGAGTGAAAAATAAGGAAATGCATGCAACATTCTAACATAATTAACTGCAGCAGCAGTTACAAGGACTTGCCTTTTCCCAACAGTAACCAAGGCTCATACAAAACAGTGGCTTGTGAGCAGAGAAATAAATAAATGAACTGCTCTAATGCAAGTAACTGCAACAGTTACAAGAAAGGATGTGATGTGCATTTCTAGGGGAGTTTTAATGCTTTGCTCTATATGTTGCTGAAGACAATGACTTGCATAAACTACTTCTGCTATTATTTATGCATTTCTTTGATCATAATTAAACATCTGAGCTATGCAGAGTACATAAAGTGCTGGGTGATTTTACTGTGTGCATATTTGTGTGTGTGTGTGTGTGTGTGTGTGTGTGTGTGTGTGTGTGTGTGTGTGTGTGTGTGTGTGTGTGTGTGTGTGTGTGTGTGTGTAGACATACTAACATGACTTATATTTTTGACATAAAAAAATTCTTCCAACAACAATTACATATGCTTTAGCAAATTTGAAACAATAGGCAGAGTTTTACAACAAACATATACTACAATGTATATTCTAATTAAAAAGTACAAAACAATTTTATAGATGGCTCATTATCTAAGTACAATAATGCCATCCAGGTGGGCATTACAGGGAAATAATGGATTTCTAGAAGTGATGAGGCAATCCACCTGTTGCACTGGGCCTCAACAGCCCTCTGGGTAGTTAATTATTTCCCTGGAATGCCCACCGTTGGACATTATACATATATTTGCCATCTACATCCCTTCCCCTACATGCATGATCTGTCCAATGGCCTCCCTTCTGCAGCCAATCAGCCCATTCATTCCCCCTACAGGACAAAAGCTAAGCTTATTCATTCCCCAGACAGAGTTATCTCCCAACCCACTACAGGAAAAGAGCTACATGTATTCATTCCCTAGACAGAGAGTCCAGATAATGGCTGACCTCATTATTCCCCAGATGGGGTGACAGCCATCATTCCCCCTACAGGACAAGGGCTAACCTCATTCATTCCCTAGATGGAGCGATCCCTCCCCCAGTAAAGGGCTAAGCTCATTCATTCCCCAGATGGAGTGAGAGCCCTACAGCCCTTCCATTCCCTGAACATCTGACCATATATTTCCCTCGGATGCTGGTTCAGATTACCACTACTGCTCACTCAATGAATATGCACATGCATCTTACAACACATGCAATTCCCAGGAAAGGGAGAAACACCAGTGCAAGTCTGGTCATCCAGTCCAGTTAAATGAAGTAACCATGGCCTCTCTGCCCAAGGTGATCACACTGGCAATGGCCACATTTTCCCACCCTGAACCACTTCTTCCAGGTGCCCAGTTCAGCTAATTAAACCCAGGTCATCTGAAACAAAGACAGGACTTTATTCCTTATATCCAAGAAAGCTGGCTAGCCACCTACCATTTTTGACTTTCATAGGTCATGTGGGCTAAGTTCTTAAGTTTGAAGAGAGAAAAAAATACCTCCCAATCCATGACATACCCGACCAGTTCCCCAGCTTCATATTTGGTGTTTAGTGACAACAAAGGAAGAATGCAGTAAGGATATTATGATTACTTACCGACAAATCATGCTATAGTAAAATTATTTTAGTTTTAGGCACACATTATCTTTTGAAGTGACAAGATGATTTTTGTCTTTTGATCTTGGCAGGAAAAGAAGAAACTCCTTCACTGCTTGGCCTTTGTGGCTCTCTGACCTCAATGGCGAGTTACAAATCCCTCACCAGCCTGAAATCCAATGAATGTCTAACAAGCCCTATCGCAGATATAACAAGTCCAGGATTGAGTCCATCCTGAAATGTACAGAAGGATACTGAGGAAAAGCTGCAAAACTGGGTGCACTAGAGCTACATTCCATCATTTTATAGCTGTGGACAACCTACTGATTTATCAGCTGTTAAAGTGACAAAAAATCATGTTTGCTGCTTTGTTTTATTGCACTGTCTGTTAAACAACAAGTGAACAAACTACAATGAGTCATGGCAGTAACCTGTTTTAGAATCAAGTTTCAAAAAAATATTTATTTTCTTCATGGCTGTGTTGCCCAGTTTTTTTTTTTCTTTTTGTTTTCATTCAACTGTTGCCATTCAATATGTTTTACTAAATGGCAATCTACAGAAAGGTATGAATTTTGATCCTTTTTAGGCAAAAATAACTACAGTACAAATAATACAATTCTAGCAGCACAAAATGAAATACTAGTAACAGAAGTGCAAGCATTTTCTCGTCTGTGGTTTCCACAAGGAAGCAGTTTTACTTAGTGTGCTAAATAACATGCAGCTGAAAGTAAGATGTTTTGATTCCTTATACTGTCTCCTGGAGTCAGGTGATTCAAGTATGTATGTGCGTGCGTGTGTGCGTGTGCGTGTATGTGTGTGCGTTTCCTTAAAACAATGTATGCTTGCTTGTCATAAAGTAAAAACATAAGAATCTTGTGTCTCTATGTACAGCTGGTATTTTAAACTTTTTACAAACTGTGCAAACTGATAATATGAAGTATTATAACATTAACATAAACCTGTCCTGAAACCTACCATTAAGACACACTGAAATACAATGATGTCTGCTTACGGTGTAAAAATCTACTTGGGTCACATATTGTAGAAAAATGTATTTTTAACTTTAAAGTGCCTATCATAAGATCCCTGTTAACACTCTTCATTAACAGATGTGTGACCAGTAAGACAAGCAGTTTTCCTACAGAAAACAACATCAAAAGACAATGTTACCAGAGTAGGAGCTCAAGAACATTCTAGAATCAGTTGTGAATGAAACATACAGTGCCAAAGGTATTAAATAAGCTATCAACTGTTGACTTGAGCATTAAACACAAGCCATGTCTATTATTATTTAAACGTGCCTGAGATTATGCATGGTAAAACTAGAATGTTTGTTATTCATGTATTGAATCTTTAAAGCACTCATGGTCTTAAACACAAGGCCCTGAGGCGAAAATAAAATGAAGTTAATAAATACTTTAGCTAACCTAAATAAGATTGTAAGAGATTGTACAGTGACTTCATGGAAATGAATGTAATGAAGAGAGCAGCAGTATTACCCGTTTACATTAATGACACATATATGTTTTTAGCACTGTTTCTTCCACCCGTGGGCTTTGTCAGATGAATGTGTATACATAGAAAGGGTAGCAGTATGACCCCTGGAAGACGTTACAAATTGCTTTCACAATGCATTTTTCCAAATGGTTACATGTTAGAATGTGACATGGGTTAAACTGTGAAATGGCAAACAGCCAATCCACAAGCATCAGAAGTGTTAAAAACGAATACCTGAAGCACATAAGGGTGAAAATCTATGGCGTAAGCATTTTTCAAGGGCCAAGCCCACACACTCTACTGAACTCAGTGCTTGTGTGTGTGTGTGTGTGTGTGTGTGTGTGTGTGTGTGTGTGTGTATATATATATATATATATATATATATATATATATATATATATATAAAATGTATGTATATGTGTATATATAAATATATATATATATGTATATATATATATATATATATATATATATATATATATATATATATATATATATATATATATAGATGTGTGCATATACATATGCACACACACATATAGATATATATATATATATATATATATATATATATATATATATATATATATATATATATATGTGTGTGTGTGTGTGTGTGTGTGTGTGTGTATATATATATATATATATATATATATATATATATATATATATATATATATATATATATATATATATATATATATATATATATATATATATATATATATATATATATATATATATATATATATATTGGTATACTTTGATAGAAAACACTTTTCACTGAAACTCATTTTGTTGAAGCCTCATTTCACTGAAAATGAATTCCCGGAGCACAATTCACTAAAAGCTCACTTCACTGAAAACACATTTGAATGAAACTCATTTCATCTAAGCAGGCATATGTCCTGTTCCCCACTGAAGTGCGATCCTGGAGTTAGTATATATAGTTAGGGGGGGTGGGGGGTGTAGCTCCCCACATAGTTTGGATATATATTATTTTCTGTAAAGAGTTCTCCATTTGACTTGTGAGAATCCATGTCTATGGTTTACAACATTTAAAATAGGTGGGGAGCTGTGCCCCCCACACGCACCCTTATCTGAACAAAGCAAAATGTAATAAGCTAGGATGTGGTGTTATTTTACTTTTGATATCCTGCTACAAATTTTTCAAAAGTTTATTAAATATTCCTTCTCTGACACTATTCTCTGTTAAACAATGTATACTATTGTCCTAGCCCTTAAACATTTCCGCTTACCCACTCCTACTGTCTGTTTATTAATTGCAAGCCTGTACAAAACTGGAAGTAACATTATCTATCCTGTAGACAGAATGTGTATTTAAGAGTGTTTATGATTACACTGTGACTTAAAATCATCTTACTTAAGTGAAACATACACTGCACTCATCTTCTGTTTTGCTTCATGGAATCAGACTTTTGAAATTTCTCAGTTATGATTTGCTAATATTTTTTTCTCATTTAATAGATACTATCTTACTGTGAATTAAGGCCTTGTTTGGTGTTATAAAATGTCACAGTAACTCATCATGTAAGAAGCTTTGAAATAGTTTTGTGAAAAATTTTCAGGTCTTTACTAAACTGCATGAGAAATGTTCAGTTTCTCATTCATCTGTTCTGCAGACACTGCATCATTTCCAGTTGTAAACTACATGTAAAAGAAAATGTCTTAAAAAGTATGTGCTTGTCTTCATTGCATTCATAGGGCGTAATGAACTTGTTTATTGGTCACAGCATGTAAAATAAAGTTGTTTTTATTTTAATGTTTGCACCTTAACTTGTTTAGCAGAATAATTTCCTATACACCATCTGTCTACCAACTAAAGAAACTGTTCCTTAGAACAAAGACCCAATTCCAGAAACCTGATGAGGGAAATTAAACATTTGTGTGAGCATATTCTATTCAATGGCACTTATCAAAATGTAATGTGTACATCTGGAGTTATGAGATTACACTTCAATAAGGTTTTCAGACTGACCAGACTTGGTCAGTGGGGCACCTGAGTTAAATTACTGTGGACGTTTTCTCAAGTGTTTGCATAAATGGATATGTTTGTGACATTTTTTTAAATTTGAGGTTTAGGTGTGGGCAGTATTTCAAGTTGGAGGGGCTGGGAATTACTATATGGCACATGAAACTGTATGGCAAAGTGGTGAATACCTGTTGCAGAGATCACTGAAATGGGAAAAATGCCACGTTCACCAAAAATGCAGAAATGCTGGAGGTGAGTGTAAAATGTAGGGGTATAGGGCATATGCCTGTATATAGAGGATGTTAGAAGGTTCTATCCATACCCACAGGAAATCATGTAGATAATAAAACTGCTATGTCTTTAGTCTCATTGCATTTTAAATGCTATTCACCCAGTGTTGAGTAGAACTGGTAGTATCTCAGACTTCCATAGAAAATCACTAGTTTTGAGAAGACCCTCAAATAATTAATTAGACTTATGTTACTCTGATGCATTTCCCCTAAGAATGCTTTCATTTTAATGGAAAAGGGATCATAGAATAGGTGAAAGTAGAAGGAAGAAGTGAGAAACTGCTTAGGACAACATACGTTTCTTTTAATGACTATATTACACACAGGATAAACTTTTAATATTTGCTGTACCACGCAGGGTGACTAGCTGCAGATTGTCTGAGATGTATGCAAATGGTCTTATAAAGACCTGTTGCAATGTTCTGTATTCAACAGCAAGCTGGCAAGCAGTTGGTTTAAATGAGGAATGCAGTAAATGTCAGCATTATACTGGGTTTTGAAGATGGTATGATCCCAAAGTACACATTTTAATAGGAAAGTTGCCTGTCTAAGTCACTCAGTCATGGAACATATATACAATTCTGCATATTCCATAGTTTCAAGATTCGGAAACCAATAAAAAAAAATGAAATTTAAAAATATACACAGTGGAATTCCAAAAGTTTGTGAAGTGTTGTGGATACTACAGATCACTTAATAAAAGCATTGAAATATATTGCAAAGATCTTTGAACATGTAATGAGCTGCTAGAGGAGAATTACACAATGTAACATAAAAGCATTTTTTGCTCTGCAAACATTTTCCAGTCTAGAACTGCAGCAATAGTAAGTACTGTATACATGCAATAATCTATAAAACAAGGAAATGCAATGATCCGTGCATTGTTTGAAAACTTTATTACCAGAAATGTGCAAAATACCATACACTCTCACAGTCTGTGGTTCACACAATGTTGATAATATCTAGTAATGAGAAAGCTTTGTGCTGTTCATGTGTAGATCAACTTTTAATTCATCGAGCTTAATATGGTTCATGTCCGGTTCGATTCTCAGCTAGCGCATCTTCTGCGTGGAGACATGCGTGAATGGGCGTACCTTCCTTGAAGGTTGTGCGTCGGGGCTGGTAACTCGGCACGTAAAAATCAACTACCAATCATTAGCGGACCGGAGTTCTGATGTGGTGACCCCTAACCGGGAAAAGCCGAAAGACACAAACAAACTATATGAAGTTGAAACACAAACTAATACCAGAAACAGTGTTTTTGCAGAGGGCTCCCCCACACCTACTCCTAATTATTTATACCAACTCTGAGATCATAATACAGTGGGGAAAAGGGCACTTCACCAATACCCACTTTACTGTAATCTCAGTAAAAATGTTTTATTTTTCAAAATGTTAATATCATGATCTTGACCATATGAAGTTTGACATTTTGAAAACTCAATCTTCTAAAGTAAAGATGTATGTGTGTGTGTGTGTATATATATATATATATATATATATATATATATATACACACACACACACACACACACACACACACACACACAGAGAAGTGTAAGTGTAGGGCTGGAGTATAGGTGCTCCTTCTACTACAGGCTGTGCAACCATTCTGCCGCGTCTTTGGAAAAAGCTGCTAATTCACGTGAAGCAGAGCACCTCTATGACACTGTTCAAAAGGAACCTCAACAAGTGGATGGAGCACCATAAATTCTTACTGCGGATAGCACCCACAACCATCCTGGACATGGGCTGTCGTTACTAAATACAGTCCTGGGTACTGACTAGAGTAGCTATGCTATTACATTGGGATGAAATGGCTAGGCTTGAAATGAGCTCTGGATCGATACCTAGAACCTCCTATGATTCTGTTAAGTTCAAATGTACATGGATATATGTGAAGGTATAAGGTAAGACAAATATTCACAACACTGAAAAAAGCATACTGTATAATGTCAATGGTTTAATAGATAGCACACTTTTCTTTCCTTCTGAAAGATCAGAAGGCTGTAGGTTTTATTCCCACATCACGTATTTCAATATTAATTTTCAAATACTGAGAAGACAGTGCGGTATAACAAGGATGTTGCACTCCTGACTGTGCCATCCTTTGAAAGAGACATTAAGACAAAGTCCTATCTGCCCGAGTTGGTGATTTAAAATATCCCGTGGCACTTATCAAAAAATGAGTATGATTTTTTTTATTTAAACAATCAAAGTAACATCAGGCAAAAGTTAAAAATACAATCCCTCACTTAAAATAAAAATCTTCTTCAACATTCCTTTTACCATCTTTCTTTTATTTGTAAAAACATATAAAAAACACAAATTTCATAGTACAGATTATTTCATCCATAATCACTTTTCTGCCCTTTGTTATTACATGCTCATCATATTTTAAAATATAAAACATCAATGCATCTAAACAACCAAATATGTTAAATATATGCCAACAATGTTTAGCCATTGCATCCCACTTATTTTTTCCAACTCATCTACAAAAAACACATAAAATCATTTGTATATTCATTTTTTTCAATATTCTCTTTATCTGCCATTCCTGTTCAGATTTTTTCTTTCACACTCTAAAAACATACTCAGCTATTTTTCTTGCTACACACATGGCTTTTTGGATAAGTGAAAAACCAAGTCAAGGCAAAACAGCTAAACGTATCTCAGTAATCCAAACGGGAACAAAACAAGGCAAGTAAACCAAGACACGAACGTCCACGGGAAGAGTTTATTCACTCTTCACTCAACTAAAACCACACATTAAATACTCAAGCCTGCCAATCAAATGTACTAATTAACTACTTAACTTTTTAGTTAAGAGTTATTTGTACTTGAGAAAGAGTCTTAGACTTGAAAGCTAGTAGTGAATAAACTTTCTGTGGACGTTTGTGTCTTGGTTTACTTGCCTTTGTTTTTGGATAAGTGCTTCTATTTCATGGCTGCCTTTGCTGGAAGTTTAGTAATTATTGATCTCTAGAAAAAAAAAATCTTCACATTCCTTAATATACTCAAATGTTTTTTTTCCAATTTATGATAGCTTCTTTAATTCCAGATTCTATTCCATGGCAGCGGTCAGTTCTGTGACATTTATCCATAATGGTTTTAAACAAACTTTGCCCGTTTTTTGTCACTACTTTTACCTGACTTTTCTATTCTTTATTTCATTTATATATATATATATATATATATATATATATATATATGTAAAATAGCTTTTCCTTCAACTTTTCATTTCTGTTACACTTCCTAGACTGTAACAACTCAAGCATTTGTTCATAGAGTCATAGTATCTTTTTCTTTATTTTGTTTAACATTCAATAACCCCCCAAAAACAAAATACTGAATTTGTTAAACCCAAACTCCCTCTTATCTTTTTTATTGCATGTTATATCTCTTTTTACTAAATTTAATATAGAACCCTAGACCAAATGAAACACGACTTATATATCCTTTTCAAGTCTTTCTGAAAATATAAATACTCTACCTAAATCGTTTCTTTCCTATCATTACCAAATGCATTAATAAACTCTTTTCTGAAAAGGTAAGCCATATGATTTCCATGCAACAGTACCTTTTGTATTAAATCATTCCATTATTTTAGTATAATCTAGTTCTGAATCTAATACCTAGAGCTTAGTATCATAACTAGTAAAATATATACCATCTATTTTTTATTTCCCCAAATCATTTACTTTTTAATCTACTTAAATCTAATCCAAATAAGAAGAAAAAACAAATACTTCATGACTCTTAACCATACATCACTTTAAATTATTTTAACTGTATCACCTGTATAACATATCATTACAGACAATTTTACTAAGTCCCTTGTAAAACAAAGTTGTCTCGCAATTATTGCTTTGTAGATTTTCTTTCACACCATGCATTACCAAAGTAAAATGTATAATGTTTTAGCATGGATAACCTTAATTTTAGATTACATAATGCCTGTAGTTGCAGCAGTCAATATGGGGCAAGTGCTGCCTTCTGTGGGGTTAAACTTCATGTTCTGAAGTTGTACATAGTTTTGTGTGTTTGTTCCAAGTTAATACGGATGGAGGTATTTTGCATTTAGTTTTTTGATTAACAATTTTCATTAAAACAAAAAAGACTTGAAAATGTTGCATAGGTTCAAATGAAGATGAGAAGAAACAAGTATACACATGTAACATAAAAGCTGAAAAGAAAATACACATGAAAAAAAACTGTTGTGTTTAATAATGGGAACAATAGTTTTTATCATGATCACTATGCTATCCATCCTGGAATGTAACTGGCCTGACAGGTATATCTAAAAATGAAAGAGTATTGATTTATATTAAGAAACACAGAGTGCAAATAGCAATGCTGTGGGAGATACATTTGGAAAGAAATGAACATGTGAATTTGACAGAGAGGATTTCAGAATGGATATTCAGCATAAAATCAGGGATAGAGGAAAGTGGGAAAGGGGAAGTAATTATACTAATTGCTAGAGGGGCTCCAATAATGACAGACGATGGGAAAAAAGATAAAAAAATGGTAGATTTGTAGTAGTAAGGGGGCTATGGGCAAGGGAAGAGGACTACAATGGCATGTATTTATATTCCACCAGAAAATGCTATTAAAGAGCTTAAGAAACATTTGGGAGAAATAATCAGCTTTCATCAGGAAATATTATTTATAGGTGGGATGTGGAATTTGATTTGCAATAGTGAGGATATATCTGGGGGACCTGGCAGGGACAATATAACAAAAAGGCTAGATTTCTGAAGACATTTATGAAAATATTTGGTACTGAAGAAGTGAATTTAATAGTAGGAACTCAGACAGAATTTACATATTATTCCCCCAAGGTATAATAGCTGGGCTAGTGTAAATAGAAGTTATGTTTCACAGGAATCTTCTTCTTCTTCTTTCTGCTTTTCATGGTTAGAGGTCGCCACAGTGGATCACCTGTTTCCATTTCGTCCTCTGTATCTTGGTCTGTCACACCAACCACCTGCATGTCCTCTCTAACCACATCCATAAACCTTATCTTAGGCCTTCCTCTTTTCCTCTTACCTGGCAGCTTCATCCTTAGCATCCTTTTCCCAATATAACCAGCATCCTTCCTCAGCACATGTCCAAACCAATGCAATCTCACCTCTCTGGCTTTGTCTCCAAACTGTCCAACCTGGGCTGAACCACTAATATACTTATTCCTAATCCTGTCTACCCACGTCACACCCAGTGCAAATCTTAACATCTTTAACTCTGCCACATCCAGCTCTGACTCCTACCTTTTTGTCAATGCCACTGTCTCCAGCCCATATAACATGGCTGGTCTCACTACCCTTTCGTAGACCTTCCCTTTCACTCTTACTGGTACTCGTTTGTCACAAATCACTCCTGAAATTCTTCTCCACCCACTCCACCCTGCCTGTACTCTCTTCTTCACCTCTCTTCCACACTTGCCATTACTCTGAACTGTTGATCCCAAGTATTTAAACTCATCCACCTTTACCAACTCTACTCTCTGCATCCTCACCATTCCTCTATCCTCCCTTTCATTCACACATATATTCTGTCTTAGTCCTGCTGACCTTCATTCCTCTTCTCTCTAGAGCATATCTCCACCTCTCCAGGGTCTCCTCCACCTGTTCCCTACTCTCACTACATATCACAATGTCATCTGCAAACATCATAGTCCACGGAGACTACTGTCTGATCTCGTCTGTCAACCTGTCCATCACCAGTGCAAATAAGAAAGGGCACAGAGCTGATCCTTGATGTAAATACTTTCCATACTGTCCACCTTAAATGCATCTGTCACTCCCACTGCAGATTTCACCACTGTCACACTACCCTTGTACATATCCTGTACCACTCTTACATACTTCTCTGCCACTCCCGACTTCTTCATACAATACCACAACTCCTGTCTAGGCACCCTGTCATATGCTTTCTCTAAGTCCACAAAGACACAATGCAACTCCTTCTGACCTTCTCTGTACTTCTCCATCAACACTCTCAGAGCAAACGTTGCATCTATAGTGCTCTTTCCTGGCATGAAACCATACTGCTGATCACTAATCATCACCTCCCTTCTTAACCTAGCTAGGAATAAGTGCATTTAATTGAAAGCTTTGATACAAATCCATTAACTATTTCTGATCATGTGCCATTCAAAACTAAGACACAAAATGCAGGGTAATGAAGTAAAAATGTTAAAAAGAGAGGAATATAAAGAATGGGTATTGGAAATGTTTTGAAAGTTATTAGGAAAGATAAAAATATCTTCAGAAGTTGTGACTGGGATAAAATGAAAATGGAGTTTAAAAAATGGGTCAAAATAAAAGAGAAAGAAATATGGTTAAGAAGTAACAGAAATTACTTTGAGGGACTGACAAAGGATAAAGTATGGGAAAAAAAGTGGAAATCTCAGAGAACACGAGAAGGATCAAATGCATAGTGCTAAAGAGAAAAGAATGGAGTATCTAGATAATATGCATGAGTTTAGAAGCAACTATTTTTTAATAACGGTTCCATTGGACAAAAACGTTTAGCACAACTACTTAGGCAACAGAACGTTGAAAGGGTTGTCACTAAACTTAGAGACCGTATAACAAGAAAAATAACCCCAGATCCTGTACAAGGTTTAAGAGATATTCAGAATTTTTATGAAAATTTGCATAAAGCAGAGCAATATGAAAGTCAAAACAGATTACAAATGGAAGGGAAATCTCAACATCTTGGGAGAAAGCTGTGGTGGTTGTGTTGCCTAAAGATGGCAAAGACCCATCAGACCCAGCTTCATATAGACTCATTTCAATTTTAAACCACAGTTATAAAGTGTTTATGTCTATACTAGCTAAAAGAATGGCAAAGATGTTGCCAAACTTGATAGACATGGATCAATGTGGTTTTGTGGAGGGGAGGCAAACATTTAACAACATTAATATTAGAAAGATGAGCCAGAGGAAAGCACAATGTAAGAAAATACTTCTGTTGTTGGTGGGTCTTGTTGCAGAAAAAATATTTGACAGAGTAAGCTGGGATTTTATGAGTAGGGCTGTGGAAGCATTTGTTAATTAGAAGGATATATGAAGGATTGGAGGCAAGACAGATAAGTTGTGTTTGAACAGAGGAACAAAGCAAGAGTGTCCTCTTTCCCCTTTGTCATTTGTTTTATATTCACACTTATTTGCAAAGAAAATAAGGGAAATACAGGAATATAATTGGTATGATAATCAAGAAAAGTTGGCTTCATTTGCAGGTGATATTATTTTGTACCTAATAAATGTAGAAAATGACATCTCACTGTTGTGGAACATTCTGAGGCAGTTTCAGGCCTTTTGGGGATATAAAATTAATGAAAATAAAACAAAGTCTGTAGCCATAAATTATGTACTAACACACAAATTGGTTCAGCAGTACCCATATTTATGGGGACATGATAAGATTAAGCATTTAGGAGTATGGATTAAAAAGGTTTCTGTTATGGCAGCTAAGGATATGTGTGAAGAAACTAAGCAAAAGAAATACAAACATTGAGAAACTGGAAACTCTTATTTATGTATATGGATATTAAGATACAAAGAGTGAACATGTTTTAGTCCCTTTAGTTTTGAATACTAGTTAGGCATATTTTCATCAACCTGAGGAGAAGTTCTGGACAATAATTAATAAATGACTGAAGGGATTTATCTGGCAAGGAAAGAGGGCAAAGAGGTAAGTGGACTAAGTTTATTCTTCCAATACAATAAGATGGTTTAGGTTTACCTGATTTGAAGGGATATTTTTAGAGCTACAGTTAAGGCTCATATGCATAACATAGGCAGAAGTTTATAATTCAAAGTGGAAAGGGATGATGATGAAGTTGAAGGTGAAGTCCCAAGACAAGAAAAACTCCCTTATCAGCCTCAACAAAAAGCTGAGATCCCTCATCAAATCCTCTAAAGAAAGCTATGAAAACGAAACTGCAGCAGATAGTAAAGACAACCACAAGGCCTTCTATAGTTATATTAAGAATCTGCATGGCAATACCCTGATTTGTTCTGAGCTACTGCACAATGCTGCCTCCTATACCGAGCCAACAGATATTGCCAATATACTGGCAGACAGATTTAGTGCTAACTTTACCCCTCCCCCCCAAAGGACCAATCACAATACCAGTAGATTGCCAGGCACCCAGTATTACTGCTGCACAGGTTAAACAGCATTGTTCAAGGCCAAGAATACAGCTTCTATGGGACCTAACAATATTCCTGGCTGTGTTCTACATGAACTACAGAGTGAACTGGCACCTCACCTGTGCGACCTGTTCAATCACAGTCTCACATCAGGCTTTGTCTCTACCAAAAGGTGCACTGCTACAGTCATCCCTCTCCACAAAGGAGGAGCGACTACAGACCCTGGGAACTATCTCCCCATTAGCCTGATGAGTCTGATATGCAAAGCTATGGAATGCATCATCATGGACCTAATAAACAAGGATATAGGGAATCTCCAGAAGTCTGGATCCTACACACTTTGGTTTTGTGAAGGGTAGATCATGCCTGCTCAACTTGGTCAACTTCTTTGAGTTAGTCACTAGAGCTGTGGATGAAGGCAAGGTGGTTCATACAGCCTGCCTTGTTCTGGCCAAGGCCTTTGATACCATTCCCCACTCAGGAATCATAGAAAAACTCACAAAGCTAGGCATCAGCCCCTATATCACTAGGTGGGTCGCAAACTGGCTCATAAATAGAACCAACAGTGTGAAAGTAGCTGACTCCACGTCAGACTGCTGATCAGTCACTAGTGGAGACCCACAGGGTTCAGTCCTGGGTCCTCTCCTGTTTGGTATCTACTTCTCTGAGGTCCAGGCCAACATGAAGGGACTCTGGCTGACAGAATTTTCCAGTTTTTATGCAAAGCAGAAAGCCAAATTAATCAATATAAAGAAGGCAGCCCCAAAAATATTTGAAGAGATATAGAGACAAAAGCATCCAGATATGAAAATTTTCACAATAAAAACATATAATATCACAAAAAGGGAATGTAGAAAAGAAGATTAGTAAAACAGAAGTTAAAAAATGGAAGTTGAAGTTATATAGTGCCTGCAAAGTAAAGGATTTGGTGTAGAAGGGCTAACAGACTACATCACAGCATGATGTAACGAATCCCCAAAGTAATGAGAAACAGGAAGATCTGAAGAAGAAATATGGACATGGGAAAGAAAAAGAGATTTAATATGGTGTAAAGTCTATGCAAAGGAGAAAGCAAAACTAATCAATACAAAAAGAGCAGCACTAAAGTTATTTGAAGAGAAATACAGGTAATGGAATCCAGACATGGAAAACTTTACAATACAAAAAATAAGAAGACAAAGAGGAAAAGTAGAAAAGGAGATTAGTAATGGATAAGTTAAAGAAAGAGAAACTGAGGTTATGGAGTAACTGCAAAGTGAAGGATTCAGTGTAGAAAATTTAATTCAGAAAACGCCACAACAAGGTAGAGCAATGGACCTCCAAATTAAGGGATAACCAGTGGAACAGGAAGCAATTAGTCAGGTGCCATATGAAGATATTTTAGAGCCTTCCACAGGAAACCAGTATAAATGTTCACTTGAAGTTGGACAGAAGGGAAAGGAACAGGAAACTGTAGAAAAACTGATGCAGTCAATGTTGAGGAGTGATAGGCCAGTGAGTTCCCATATGACAGAGCAACGGATGACACAGGATGAAATTGAAGAGAATGCGCCACAGGAAGATGCTATAGAACTTTCTGTAGAATGCTCACAGAAAATGGTAAACAAAAAATGTGCCCTAAGTTTAGAAGAAAATGAGCTAAGAGAAGAGTTGCTTGATTTAATAGAGATAGATATGCATATTAAGATCAATAAAATAAATAGACTGCAGAAGGTCAAAAAAATCCAAAAAGTCAGAAGTTTGATAAAACAAAGGATTACAGTAATTAGGACTGTTCATAGAGATCCATGTGATATGACAGACATAAACAGGATATATTACTGTGCAGCTAAATTAATAACTGATAAAGTTCTACTAAAAGAACACAGGGTAGTGAGGGAAAGGAAGGGGAGAAATCGAATACCATCATGGAAGTATCAAATGGAGAAAACTATAAAGCAATTAAGACAAGAAGTGTCACTGTTAGAAGAGTACAGAAGAGGGAACAGAGCAATAAAAATACTTGAAAAGATAGACGTGATAAAAGCAATGCTCAGTATTAGAACATATCAGTATCTATCATGCACTATCGCAAATAACAAACTAAAAATCTCAACAGAGGCAGAAAAACATAGAAGAAACATAGATAAATATAAAGGAAAAGTGCAAAATAAGCAATTTATTGATGACCCCAAAAAGTTCTATAGAGAATTGGGAAACAAGGCAAAATTAATTGAAATACCGCCAAAAAAAGAAGAAATAGATACATTTTGGAGAAGTATTTATGAAGATCCTGTGGAACATGACAAAGATGCTAAATGGATAGAAGAAGTAAAAGAAAGAATAAGAAGTTTAAAGGTACAGGATATGAAATGGGACAAAGTAACAGACAGAGAGATTGAAACAAAGTTAAGAAAAGCCTTTAACTGGAAACCGCTAAGCCCAGATGCAATACCTAACTTCTGGTTAAAAAGTATTAACATCTTTGCACGAAGATTTAGCCATGAGTAAGAGCTATTTATATGCACACCCCAAACAGACGCCAACCTGGCTAACAACAGGAAAAACAATGCTTCGACTTAAGAGTGAACCTGCAAGCTACCCCAAAGATTATAAACCATTAACTTGCCTTCCAATGATGTATAAACTGTACACTTGAATTGATGCCAACAGAGATTATAGTCATTTAGAAGAAAACTGAATTATGGCAATAGAACAAAAAAGCAATAAAAGAAAGTCATATGGAATAAAGGATAATTTTTTGTTAAATAAAATCATAGTGGAGAACTGTAAAAAGGGGAAGAATCTAAGTATGGCATGGATTGACTACAAAAAAATTGATAGTATCGCACATTCATGGATAAAAGAGTGCTTAAAAATGTATAAGACACAAACAACACTGATTGACTTCATTACAGTGACCATGAAACACTGACAGACCACTTTGGAATTAAGCCATAAAAAAGGATAAATTATTATTCCAGGGAAAAAATTAAAATGGGGATATTCCAGGGTGACTCTCTGTCACTGCTGCTTATTCTATCTTGCCCTTAACCCATTAAGCTGTTTATGTAACAGCTTATAGGCCATGGCTATAATTTGGTTCCTAGAAAACAACAAAGTGTAAAGACATCTCATCTTCTCTTTGTTCATGATTTAAAACTGTATAGCGTATCAGATGAGGAACTGAAAGCACAACTGCAATTTGTCAAAACTTTTTCAGATGATATAAGAATGTCATTTGGTCTTGATAAATGTCCAAATGCAACCTGTAAAGCAGGAAAACTGTAGCAGCAAGAAAAATCAGCTTGAGATAGGAATGTGATATAAAAGAACTTGAGCAAGAGGGAATGTATAAATATTTGGGAATTGACGAAGGATCAACAATAAAACATGAACAAATGTGAATAAAACTTAGTAAGGAATACTTTAGAATACTTAAATTAACCCTGAAAATAGCTTTGACATCTAAGAATAAAATCCAAGTTATAAATCAATTTGTTCTTCCTGTCCTAACTTACAGTTTTGGAGTGATTGACCGGCCCCAAAATGTGTCGGATAGATTAGACAGGAAAACAAGAAGGATGCTTCATGCTTACCAAATGATTTATAAAAATCAGTGCATACCAAGATTATATATTCCCTGTTCTGAAGGAGGGATGGGCCTCTTTGAAATTGATTACATGAACAGATCTGCAATCATGGGACTGCACACATATGTGTTGACCTCATAAGACCCAAATGTAGTGAAAGTTTTGAAACATGAGAAAAAAATCTAAGATGACTTCCCTGATTAGTCCAGCAGGAGCATATCAGAGTCAAGCAGGAATGGAAATCAAACCAAAAGTCGCTAAAATCAGGCAGCAACTGAATGTGCCAAAAATCAAAAGAAAGAATATAAAGTGAAGGACCAGATGAGAAGGGAAGAAATGCAGAAAATGCATAAATATAGTTACAAGTATAGAACATTTCTGGAAGAACCTCATGTTGATAAGTATCAAACACAGGCATGGTTAAGGAGAGGCGAATTCAAACCAAGAGATGAAAGGTTAATATTGGCAGCCCAAGATAGTGGACTACATACATGTTGGTTTACAAAGTCCATTGAACATGTGGAAGAAACAGACAAATGTAGGTTTTGTAAAACAGAACTGGAAACAGTTGCACACCTCGTTGCTGGTTGTGACATACTAATGACAGAAGGACTGTTTACTGAAAAGCATAATGATGTGGCAAGACTGTTGCACTGGGGATTTTGCAAACATGGTATTGAAATGACTGAAAAACACTGGAAACATGAGCCACAAAGCATCATAGAAAATGATGAAGGCTACATTACATGAGATCATCCATTACCAACAGTTCAAAAGACAGATGCTAGAAAACTGGATATAGTGGTCCATGAAAAGAAGGCAAAAGTAGCATTGATCATTAAAATCGCCACACCAAGTGATTACAGTGTCTTACATGCAGAGAGACACAAAGTCATAAAATATCAGGATTTGCGGACAGAAATGAGAACAATGTGGAAGAAAGATACCCAGACAGTTCCAATAATAGTAGGAGCAACTGGACTTATAAAAAAGAATCTACAATCCTATTTAGATATTTTACCAATACATGTAACTCTATACGAATTGCAGAATGAGTCATTACTGGGCACATTGCAGGTGCTGCAAAGAGCACTTCTGGCTGACATCAAAGATTGAAACAATACTAATTTCATGAACTTTAATCATACTTTGACTTAGGAATGGGGTCAATTCCCATCATGGTATTAGAAACCCAAAATACCTGGAGAAATTAAAAAGATTGAAACAATATTATATTCATAAAGTAACAGAAAATATTCTAACTAAGCCAATATGAGAATGGAGAAAGGAGATTTTGCCAATAGGGAGGTCTGCAAGTAGGGATACAGAAAATAGACAAGAGGGGGCTGAACTTTACTGGGAAAACCTGGCAAAAGAACCAAGATAATGGGGCAAATAACTCATGAAAGGTAATAGAGTAGGATAAGGCCAGGAAGACATTTGGATTGCAAGCTAGAGACTGTCTTCCCTACCAGGATTTGATCTCAGAGTACAAGCAAAGAGAAAGGGATATGGGGATTTTAAGTGAAAAACCTGCTCTGGTTGAGGTTTTAGCTGAATCTAGAACAGAAGCAACTGTTAAAAGTTGATAATTAGTAGGGCTTATAAAATATTGCATGATAACTGTAAGACTCAATCAGAGGAGGTTAAAAAAGATTGGGAAGAGAGACTGAAAAAGAAATTTACAAGAAAACAGTGTAGAGATATGTGTATGGCTCCCAAATATGCAACCAAGTCCAGAAGGTTTAGGATCTGTGCTTGGAAGAGTTTACATAGGTATTTTTATACCCCAAGCAGACTTCAAATATTTTTTTCCTCAGGTAGATAGCAAATGTTAGAGGTATTACTGAGAAGGAAATGGGAACATATGTTTTGGGAATTTAATGAGTTGGCAAATTTTTAAAAAGTCTGTACAGAGTACTCCATCAGAAATATTGGCTGAGCAAATGGCTGTAAGTAAGAAAATGATTCTTTTTAGCTGAGATACAGGATCTGAAGTGCCTAGATGTAGTACGGCCTTATTAAGTTCATTTATGGTGGCTGCAAAAAAAACAATTACTAGAAAATGGAAATTAATGTCTACAACAACTGTATCTGAGGTATTGAATGTATAGAGATGAAATGAAGATGAAGAACGGGAATAGGGATCTTTAGAAAAGGGAATGAGCACATTATATAGAGGTAAATGGAAATTTTGGAAACAATACATACATAATAATGTTCAAGAAGAGAAGTGAGATTTAAGAGAAGGCATGAATTCAGCAATTTTTTGTAATATTGGACTGATGATAGTAGCAAAGAAAATGTATGTGATGTATATTGTATTTAAAAGAAAAAAATGTTAAAATGGTTTGTTTTCTTTTCTGTTTATGTATGTTTGCCTGTGTCTTAAGTGATAATTCAGTTAAGGTGTTCAAATAAAAAAAAAAAAAAAACTAAAATATATCAAACTCACCAGGCATGCCTGCTGTAGCCCCCAACCAGCCATTTACTAATATTGTTGTAGTTGCATTTTCATAAAAAACTTTTTTTAAATAATATATCTCTTGAATATTATATCATTTTAAAACAGCCCATAACTGATTATGATATATATTCTCATATGCTTTTTTATTTCACATGAAATAATTTTATTTTCAGTTTGATTTTGTATACTTTCATTCTCTGTACTCCATTACCAGTTACCTAATTTAGTTATTAAACCTTATTTGAAAAGTCATCTTAATTATCTTAGAATTCCCATTACATATTAGTAAAGGGTCTCAAATTGCTTCATTTCTTATATTACTTCTTCCAAATAAATCTAATAATACTTCTACACATTTTTCTTGATTTTATGCATTGATTTGCCCACTTACGTATCACTTTGTGAAAACAGTTCAGTCGTTCCTTGCTCATTTTTCTGTAAAAATATAATCAGTACCATCTTCCCCTGGTACAGACTCAAAACTTCCTCTCTTTTTTTTTTTCAGCCCGCTGAATTTCTCTGCTTTATTGCCAGTATACTGGCCGACAGATTCAGTGCCAACTATAACCCTCTCTCCCCCTCAAAGGACCAATCACAATAACAGTAGATTGCCAGGCACCCAGTATTACTGCTGCACAGGTTAAAACAGCACTGTCCAAGGGCAAGAATACAGATTCCATGAGACCTGACAATATCCCCTGGCTGTGTTCTGCATGAACTACAGAGTGAACTGGCACCTCACCTATGTGCCCTGTTCAATCACAGCCTCACCTCAGGCTTTGTCCCTACAAAATGGCGCACTGCTACAGTCATCCTTCTCCACAAAGGAGGAGCGAATACAGATCCTGGGAACCATCACCCAATTAGCCTGACAAGTCTGATATGCAAAGCTATGGAATGCATTATCATGGCCCCAATAAACAAGGGTATAGGGACTCTCCAAACTCTGGATCCCGCACAGTTTGGTTTTGTGAAGGGTAGATGATGCCTGCTCAACTTGATTGATTTCTTTGAGTCAGTCACCAAAGCTGTGAATGAAAGCAAGGTGGTTCATACAGCCTACCTTGATCTGGCCAAGGCCTTTGATACCATTCCCCACTCAGGAATCATAGAAAAACTCACTAAGCTAGGCATCAACCCCTATATCATCAGGTGGGTTGCAAACTGGCTCACAGATAGAACCCACAGTGTGAAAGTAGCTGGCCCCAAGTCAGACTGCTGACCAGTCATGAGTGGAATCCCACAAGGTTCAGTCCTGGGTCCTCTCCTGTTTGGTATCTACTTCTCTGAGGTCCAGGCCAACAAGAAGGGACTCTGGCTGACAAAGCTCGCAGACCATTGCAAGTTGGGAGCTATTATTAACTCCCCAAGTGATATTGACATCCTATAGAAAGGTTTCACTGAGATCAACGACTGGTGTCAGAACCATGGCCTTAAGCTCAAAGCCAAAAATGTGTTGTTATCCCCTTTGGTAAAAACTCTGTTCCCATAAATTACCATATCGATTGTAGTCCATGAACACAGAAGGCGTTATGAGAGATATGGGAACACAGGTTGTCAGCAAGCTCTCTTTTGACCAGCACATTGCTACTGTGGTCAGAAAGTCCTTCTATGTGGCACATCTCATTACTAAGGGGTTTGCATCCAGGAAGAAAGAGATCATTGTCTCCCTGTACTCTTCCCTCGTTAGGCCAATCATCAAGTACAATGCCACATTTGGCATGTACCTCACTAGAAACCTGCAACAACTGGAGAGGCCACAAAAGTACCTCACAAACAGGCTCCTAGGCTTTAAACACTTGTCCTATATGGACAGACTCAAAAAAACTCCAACTATTCTCTGTCTCATATCACCTACTTAGAGGTGATCTCTGCTTGACTTACAAAGCCATGTCAGACCCAGCTCTGTTGGACATGCTACACTTAAAGAAATCCCAATCCCTCAGAGCCACATGCTCCAGGGATCTAAACCTTGTCATCACAATAAACAAAACATGATGGAAGGATAGGTTCCTGACCCAGAGACTCCTCAGACTCTGGAATAGATTGCCCATACATGTCAAGCAGAGTGCCTCTTTGGCCCTCTTCAAAAGGAACCTTGACGATTGGATGGGAGAAAGGAAATTCACCCCAGGGATCACATCAGTCGCCCTGCTAGACAGGAGTCCAGGGAAGTAAATAGTGTGGGAAGAAATAGCCAGGGGAATTGTTATGGCTAGGCTTGTATAGGCCCTAGGGCTGATAGCCTAGTACCAACCTATGACCCTATGAACCTACATGCTCCAGAGACCACAACCTCATTACCAAAATCAACAGAACATGCTGGAGGGACAGGTTCACAGAGACTGCCCATGCTAAGGAATAGACTTCCCATACATGTCAAACAGAGCACCTTACTGGCCCTCTTCAAGAGAAATCTTTCTGAGTGAATGGGAAATAGAAAATTCACCTTGGTTATCACTCCAGTGGCTCTACTCGACAGAAGCACTGGGAACTAAGGCTGGGTGGCACAATGCCAGCGCAATTCTATGGGCAAGGCTTGTAAAGGCTCTAGGGACATTTTTAGAACATACCTATGAACCTAGTATATACGCTGTTTCCTTAGAAATGTTTTAACCCATCCTCAGTATTCTATAGCCCGTATAATTTGTTTCTGTACAAACATAGTTTCAAAAAAGAGATTCTACAACCTTAATTATTTCTTATTGTTTATTAACTGTCACATCTTTGAGTTCTCTAGCTCCATTACCATATTTTCATTATATTTCTCTACTTAAAAATAATTAACTTCTTCCTTTTTATATTTAACTCCATATTTGCCTTAATAACTATATCTTATATTTGTTTCATTCAACATAAATATTAATATATTTGCTGTATCATTGTCTTTGCATTATTACTGTCTATAACATCATCTAATATCTGACATTCTTCCTCATGTTTTTTTTACTATTATAGCAAAAACATTCTACATTAAGATACATATTCTTATATCATAATCAACTCACCATTCTAACCAATTCCTATAAAAGTTCGTATTTGTAAATGTTCTGTAAATATCTACCTTTCATCAAGTAATACCTGAAATTGTTAGCAATGCCCAGGTAATGTTTTTCATCCCTTTCCTTCTTCAGTAATAAAATGTGTTCCAAAACCTGCTCATACAGCTACATAATCAGAAAATCTAAAAATAAAGTCCCAATATTAGCTTTGTTTAATCTCTCTCTCTCTCTCTCTCTCTCTCTCTCCCTTACATTTACTCAAAATTTAATGTCACAATTAAAATCTCGTAAAATCACTATATTCATGTTAGCATTCAAATTTTTTTTAATTCATGAAAAAAGTTAGTGCCTAACATAAATTACTGTCAGACTTCTTATCTATCCTTTATTACTAGCTTTTCTGGACAAACAATAGTTACTTCATAGAATATAAATCATTATGCATAAAGCTTATGATCTTCCTACAGGTGTATCTAATAAGCATATTATGACATTTTGACTGTTTGCACTATTGTACCACAACAGTTCTTCTGCTTTAATTTCTTATATTACTTACATTAAGTAAAAGGACAGAAAATCTTATAATTTACCCTATTTTGTATTAGTCTGTCTTTCAAGTCATTTTTATTTTTTCTTTCTCTAACTCAATTGCCTACAGTAGCATCCTTCATTCTGCATGTTTTACATATCTTTTCAGTCTCTTGATTTTTAACACCCTTTCATTACAGCCAGTCTTTCTTTATCATTTCTTCCTTCATTTACAAAACATCTTATTTCCTCTTCTTTGTGACCAGGTAATACGTCCTGACCAGTTAACCTAACTTACATGGACTGTTCCATATTTTCATTTTAAATAGTTTTATTCTTTTTAACATAATCATACCAACAATTTTTGTTAGATTTGTAATACGTACAATATAAGTTACATTTTCAGCTATATGGCCTACCTGTCCACACGTATTACATCACCTTTTTACGCATCCATTGATCTTTTTCCACACACAAATACACATTGTAGCTGCTCTGAAAATCTTACCAGTTCTTTTGATACCAATATGCATAGACACCAATGGACAGTACTTCACAATATTTTAATTTTCTTGCAATGTTACCCATATTTCCAGTCCTCCCAGTCCAATTTTTCCTTTACAACATATAATTTGTCCAAAGAGTACACAGCTGATATATAGTAATAAAATAGTCTTTAATTTCCTCTTGTTCTGGGTAACCAGACCTAAAATAAACTGTTAGTCTCTTTTTAACATTTGGGTAACTGATTCAAACACATAACACATTCCTATGATACTCCTTATTGAAGTCAATTGTACATACACATTTGACCCTTAATTAAAATGCCCCAAAATTCGCATTACACAACAATTCCTTTCCCGAATGAATTAAGTAGTGAATTTCTAATATATTAAATCATAATGAGTTAATTGTTTATGTCACAAATAACATATCTGTCAATGGCCAGGGTTTTGAAGAAATCTTTACTACGGGGTTTCTTTTCTGCTTACTATTCAGTTCTGTTCTTCTCTCAGCAGAGACCACCACTGCTACATATGTTCTCTTTATATCAGCAGGTTGTGTTGGCTGAGAAGTCCTTACATACATATTGCTGTATGTAACACTCTTCAAACTGTTTAACTTATGTTTAGCTACTGGTTTTGTCCCTGATGAGTGGTTCACAGCAGTAATGATACCCCTCCAGAATGGTGGCCTTACAGCCAACCTAGGTAATTACAGACATATAGGTTTTACAAGTTTAATCTGCAAAGCCATGGAATGCATCTTAACTGACCTCATAAACTGTGATATGAAGAATTCTGTTAGACCTGGTACTCAACAGTTTCATTTTGTGAAGGATAGATCCTGTCTATTTAATCTGGTAAACTTCTTTGAAAAGGTTACAGTGGCTGTAGAAGGTGGCAGTTTAGTACACACAGCATATTTTGACCTGGCTACCATCTGTTACATGATTCCTCTATACTGCCATCATACAAATCTGAATGCTTTAAAAATTGACCCATATGAGTAAGGTGGATAGCAAGCTGGTTGAAAGATAGAACCCACATAGTGCAAGTTGCAGGTGTCTCATCAAAAATATGCAAGTGCTATGACCTCTCCTTTTTGATATTTACTTCTTAGATCTCCAAAAAGAGAGCCAAGACCTCAGGCTAACAAACTTTGCAGACAGTTGTAAACTGAGGGTTGTTGTAATGTCACCCTATGGCACTCTAGAAGGCACTTGCTCTAGTAAACTATTGGTGTATTCAAAATGGGCCTAAACTAAATGCTAAAAGGTGTAGTCTCATCAGTGCTGGTAAACAACACCTCCTCTAATCCAGCTGTATAGACAACACATCACTACACAATGAATATGTAGTTAGGGATCTAGGCACTTGGGTTGATAGTTCCCTCTCTTTTTACCATTATTCAACAAAGGTTATAAGGAGGTCCCTTTATTTAGTCCAGCTAATTCTTAAAGTAATATCAGCAAGGTCTAAACTGGTAATTACTCCCTTATACTCAATATTGATCCAACTAATTGTCGAGTACAACACAACCTGTGGGTTATATCTCACTAAGCATATCAAACAATTAGAAAGACCCAAAGATTCCTAACCAAAAAGATCACAAACCTAAAGTGCAAGACAGGGTGAAAGTGCTTTACCTTTATTCAGTGTCTCACAGACTTTTGAGGGGAGATCTTTGAGTCAGTTACCGTGTCATTGAGACCTGATTGTCCTGAGCCTCCTGAGCCTCCTGTTTTTGTAGGAGTCCAATATCTCCACAAGTACTAGATTTAGGGACCTAAATCTTCACCAAGAAACAAATAAAATGCAACTGAGGATCAAGTTTATAATCCAGCACCTCCCAAACCTCTAGAATAAAATTCTTCTGCATATTAATAATACAACTCGCTATCATCCTTTAAATATAAATGTGTAACTGACATGACTGGATAGGTATTCATAAATTTACTCCAGCATTGACCAATATGGACCTCCAGGAGAAAGGAGGTGCTGCTTGAGAGAGGGTACTGGCAAGCCAAAAATGGTCATGAGAATCAGTGGTAGTGGAATGTCTCTGAATCTATAAAAGTGAAGGTGATGAGTAAGGGAAGGAATTTAAAAAACAGCCAGTTATGACAAGAGAACATCTAACCAGTTACAATATTAGCCACTTGGCAAAGTCAGTCCTTTTGGATTAATAGTGACATATTTCATAATGGAAATGCGTTATTTACATAAAAGAAAATCCTTTACCACACATGATGGGTTACAGGTCAAGTATGGTGGTTTTTTTTTTTTTTTTTTCCTTCATATTATGTGTTACCAGAAAGGAATAAATTTAAAATGCATTGACTGATATTCTGTTTGGACAGGCAACTGATGATATTATTACAGACTAAGAAAAGAGGAAAGACCGCCTCTTCTGTTAAAAAGAGTTTTCATTCAACAGCCTACACTTTCTGGGGAAATATCTGTCTAATAATAGGTTTTTTATTAAAAAGAATGGTCAGCAGCCTCCTGAACCAGGGTAATACTGAGGAAATCTCATCTACTTCAAGTGTAGGAGAAAATGATCGTCCATACAATGTCTTTTATCTGTCCCGTTCTTCTCCAGAATCACTAGAAGGCAACTTTCAAAATCACCTTTCTGCATGGGTGCTTCAAAGAATAGGAGAAAGTTATAACCTAGAGAAATTCAAGAGAAGCCTCTGCTACAGTCTGTAATGCAAATATCACATTACATAAACCAAGCTTATTATCGAATAGCCCAGTTATTGGGAAGATGGCAGTCTGTCTAGTACCCTTCAATCAAGCAGATAAATGCTTCTTTTCTAGAGTTTTCCTATTTGCAGGACTGGGAGAGGGGCACAGCAAATGTGTTATTTGCCTTGGCTCCCTCATGCTGTATGGGTGACTGGAAATAAATGTTCTCAGCTCTAGGCAGTTGTGATTCAGCATGCTGACAGATGGGGTAGTTTAATAGCCCAGAGGAAAATTTTTGTTGCTAAATGATAATGTAAGTAAAACTAGAATTAAATGACAATAGAGAGGTGGGAGGTCAGAAGATATGGATAGGCTAAGTAGAGACAAAGCTGTCTCATTTGATGCCTGGTGCAGCTCTCCAGTCAAGTGCCTCTCAATGCTTGGTTGAGGAGCAAAACAAAAAAAGGTCCCCTCTCCAAAGAAGCATCAGTCCTAGTAATCTATCCCCTCATCCTCACACTCTGCATGAGAGCAATAAAAAGTCCATTTTCAAATCTGGTGCTACTTTCTTCTGTCTAGGGTAGAGCAACAGGTCCCCAACACCCTCTTACTCTACAAATAAAAATGTACATACGTTAATCTAGTACTCAAGAGTACCAGGTCATAAAACCCTCCATCTCTGCTCCTTGCCCTCACATTTATGTGAGCAGCTTTAAATAAAATAAATAAATAAGAAAATGCCAATCTTGTTTAAATAAAATAAATAAATAAGAAAATGCCAATCTTGTCCCCTGACACCTTGCACCTCAGGCAGCTGCCCCTTCATCCTACCTTAGCGCCATTTCTGAGGCTAAGCTTTGATTAGCTCTCAAAAGACAAACCATGAAGTATTTGCTGCAATTTAGAAATAACTCACCTGTGATGTGCGTAATTGAGGATTTACCCTGAGGTGGCATAATCAGATCATGAGGGTGAATGAAGCATGGCCATTTGGGGCAAATCCTACCATATGCATACCACTGCCCAAGAGATTAAACAAAGCCATCAGTGCATAAATCTGCATTACCCATACCTGAGCTTGAGTTACTGTTATTAAACAATGATATTACTTACAAAAGTTTTTTTTTTGTTTTAATTTTTAAATAATCACTGTATGAATGGACGTTATTCACCTTAATCCCCATACCTCTTCTATTCCCTAAAGGACATCTGACCACCATAAGCTCTGAGGGTCTAGATGCATTTTACACCTAACTTTTATTTATTATTATTTGCTAACTTTTACTGCTAACCAGAAGAGTTATTGATGTTGTGTGTGTCAGAGATAAAACTGGTGGTACTTTTCCATACATACACACACATACTGACACTGCCTTAGACAAGCCATTCCTGTCACAAGATGAGTGTACACACACAGAGACAGAAAAACAGACAGAAAGACAAAGAGACACAGCCACACATTACACTAAATGCTTAACCTTCAAACAAGCTAGAGGAATGCACCTGTCTTTAGGGTATGAAATCTGAAGAGCTATAACATCCATATTTATAATAATAATATATCCATCATATAGAACATTTAATATTCTATTAGTATTTTTGACAAGATATAAATTTATACATATATATATAGATATGAAATATGACTAATATTATATATTATATATATATATATGTTTGATCAAAATCAATTATTTCTTATATACTGTATGTAGTTCTATGATGGCTCCATATAGAACTATTTTGAATTCATAAGTAAAACTAAGGATAGAGCATATACATGAAAATAATAATATATTTATATATATAGTAATATGGTGGCTCTATACAGAATCTTTATGAAGTTATATGCATGATTAAGGACAGAGACAACACATGAAAACAATATAAATTGCTCTTAATATAGGTTTTAAAGAAAGTATTGGCATTGGTTCTGGAAGTATATGTCTGTTGGTTTTATTAGTAGATTTTTTATAATAGCAATATAGATATTTTATATTATATCTGTTAACATATAGGCTGCTATGTATCAAACTGTCAACTATATATATATTTATGATGAACAGTTTACAGATTTTTTGACATATATTATATTACTTGAACTTGATGGCATCTAAAGAAATGCAGTATGAAGTGTTTTTAAGTTACACCCTGTTATAATTAATTGAATAAGTGAGAACTGAACTGTATTGGTTGATCAGTTCTTAATCTAATTAATGCACTTTAGATATAATGAATGAATCTTGATAACATTTATTGAATCTGAAGAAGCGTGCCTTTGTGGATGCACGCGAAAGCGTTCATTCTCCTGTTTTAATAAAGAATTGTTTTTTTACGTGGTGGTGGCTTCCAGTTTATACTACATTTCTTCGTTCCTGCTCTGGAAATACCTTTAAGGGTCAGGTTTGCTGCTGTTTTCGAGTTTGGATATATCTTCTGCTTTGTTCTGTCCCTATGCGATGGATACCTCAGCATTAAAACTGGATTACAACCCAGAAAAGAGTTTCTCCAAATGGAATAATTTATGTGACAAGAAAGCTATTCCTCTACTTACTTATGAGCTAGCAACTGACACGGCTCTCAATGAAACAGGTACTGTTAACTTGTTTTCGGAATTTAATCCTATGTTCAAAGAACTTGAAAATAATTTGTATAGACAATTCCGACTTCTATGGCAAAGACGCCACTTAGAGGCGTGTCTGCATTTCAAAATAGTTCCGAGAGGAATGAGAGTGCTGTGTATGCCATCTTACGGCAACTCTCATCCGGAACTTTTGAAAAACTGGCAAAAGCTTAATTTAGAGCTTAGCTTTAATTACATAAAGTTACTCATAGACTATTTTCTCCCTATAGAAAATGCCCTGACGGAGAAAAATGACAGCCTATATAAAGAAATGATGAAAAGATTTAAAGGGGAAACATTTGTCAACCGACTCGACAACCTGCTAAATCAAGTAGATGCTTATGGGGAAAGACTACAAGCCATAAAATTACGTAAATTACAGAGAGATCACAGAGACTTTATGAATGGTCAGGTCTTTGTATGGGCGAGACAAGATCGTGATAATTTGCAACAGAGAACCGAAATGGTAACTTCGGACACACAAGGAAATATTTCTGCCATTAATGACAACATTTCCCATTTAACTACTGTTACCACACGTGATGACATCATGCCGACATCGACCGGAAGTCTTAGACAGGCCTCGCATGAACTAAATGATACTCCACTACCTAATCAAATGGCCATGCAGCAACAGATGGATCTGGGAGCAAGACCAAAACTCCAACAGACCAATATTGAATCTTTTTTACCCCTACCGATGCGTATAAGAAGGGGCTCAAGAGGAAGATCGGAGAGTCGGACAAGAGGGAAAAGGAAGTTTTCAGGGGAACCGCAGCACAAAAGGGGACGCCAGAAGGACTGAAGAGTTTGGTTTACAATCTGTCGGATTTAATATTGAGTGATAATTCCTTATTGAATAAGGGTCTAAGCTATATACTGGCACAAGTCAGTAAGATTTCTGATTTATTAATTGACTTAAGAGCCTTTGCTCGTAAAATAGCGCTAAAATTGTCTTTTAAAAATGGTTCAAGTAATATTATAAATTCCAATGCTCAAATTAATTTTGAATGTTTTAAAAGGAAAAGTACATATACGCCTGCATTTCATCCTTGTATAGATGCATTTATTAAATTGTGTGAAAATGATTTGTACAAGCATTATACATCATATAACAAGGGTTTATTACCTCTGTTTCACAATTTAACAAGAGATGAATGGATGTCATTAAATGCTCTAACTGATAATTCAAATGTGGTCATCAGACCAGTAGATAAGGGTGGGGGCTTAGCTTTGTTAAATAGTAAAGATTATCTTGCATACATGGAACTTCTTTTAAAGGATAATAATACATACAAGTTAATAGATGAAAAAACTGTCCAAAGATTGATTTTTCAGGTACATCAAGAATTGAATGAATTATTACTATGTAGACAAATTAGCTATGATTTTTATCTATTTCTATTAATTGAGCATCCTACTCTACCTTATTTGAAAGGCCTTCCAAAAATGCATAAGGGGATAATACCACCCCCCCTGCGTCCTATTGTAGTTGGACACAACTGGGTAACAGAAAATGCCTCTATATTTATAGAGAAAAAATTAAAACCATTAGTGTCTGCTATTTCCACCATCTTAAGAGATTCATACCAATTAATTGATAATATTAGAAACTTGGATTTTCATATTTCAGAGACACATCTTTTAGTTACACTAGATGTAAAGAGTCTGTTCACTGCAATTCCTAACCTATATGGAATGGAAGCTATCAGGTCTTTATTAAACAAGGATGGGAAATTTACTAACAATGAACAATCTGTAATAAATACATTATTGGAAATAGTCCTGACTAATAATGTCATGACATTTAATGAGCTTTTCTATATACAACAGTGGGGGGTAGCCATGGGCACCCCCTGCGCCAACACATATGCCAACCTTGTTGTATATAGTTGGGAAATTACAAGCTTATTTACACACCCTAGCTACAAAAAGGTACTTTGTTACCATAGGTTTGTAGACGATATACTTTTGTTATGGGATGGAACTATACATGAATTACAAAGTTTTATAATGGACCTAGAGAAGACTACAGACTTTTTAAGATTCTCAATTGAATATTCAACCTCTGAGATTAATTTTTTGGATCTAAAAATTAAAAAGAATGGACAAGGGGGATTAAAAACCTCATTATTCAGGAAAGAATGCTGGAAAAATAACCTGTTGCAATACGATAGCATGCATCCAAGGTTTATTTTTAAAAACATAGTGAAGGGACAGTATGTAAGGATAGCTAGAATATGCCAAGAGCTAGATGTAAGAAATAATGAATTCAATAAGTTAGAAAGAATGTTTCAAGAGAGAAGGTATAATTTAGACATGGTCAGAATCATAAAAGACTCTTTTACACAGGAAAATGCTATTCACAGGAGCCATAAGGATTATAATTTTTCTGGTGTCAATAGAGTTTGGAATTTTTCATTTAGTCATAATAAAAATTCTATAAAACGAGATCCAGGTTATGTTAGATGTATTATCACCTATACTAGTGATAACAAACAGATAATTGATATTATCTCAAAGAACTGGTCTATTCTCACAACAAATGGTGAAATTAAACAGTTGATTGGTGAGAGACCAAACTTTATATATAAAAACTCAAAGAACCTGAAACGAATACTTTGTAATGAGAAAAGACCTAATAAACCCTACAAAATAAAAAGTCCTATGAATAACAACATCATAGGCACTTATTCATGTGGAAAATGTAGTTCTTGTGCATGGATATCTAAAGAGAAGAGTTTCTTTCATCCTGAGTTACTGTTTAACTTTGAATTCAAATGTACTGCAAACTGTGAGGACAGCAATGTCATCTATCTGGCCACTTGTGAGTCATGCCCAGCATTTTACATAGGCATGACCACAAGGAGATTTAGGGATAGAATACAAGAACACATATATGCCATTAAAAAAGCTGACCACAAGAATGCTCTATCCAAACACATCATGGATTTTCCTGAACATAGGTTCTTATTCAGGGTTTTACAGAAGAAAGAATTGAATATCAGGAAAGGTGATAATTTTAATGACCTTGAGAATCTAGAACTAGACTGGATATTCAAATTCAGAGCACAAAGTCATCCAGGGCTAAATACATATGTGAGTATCAGATCACATTTAAAGAAACGAAGATATTAATATCAATAGAAAATATCTATATAGGGATGATCTCCATGTTAACAATACTAGGTCTAGATAGATTGGGATCTCTTGAAACCTCTGTACATTCCCTCCCCCTCCCCCCCCTACAATGAACCTTTGATACTAGATATATGAAATCTGAAGAGCTATAACATCCATATTTATAATAATAATATATCCACCATATAGAACATTTAATATTCTATTAGTATTTTTGACAAGATATAAATTTATACATATATATATAGATATGAAATATGACTAATATTATATATATATATATGTTTGATCAAAATCAATTATTTCTTATATACTGTATGTAGTTCTATGATGGCTCCATATAGAACTATTTTGAATTCATAAGTAAAACTAAGGATAGAGCATATACATGAAAATAATAATATATTTATATATATAGTAATATGGTGGCTCTATACAGAATCTTTATGAAGTTATATGCATGATTAAGGACAGAGACAACACATGAAAACAATATAAATTGCTCTTAATATAGGTTTTAAAGAAAGTATTGGCATTGGTTCTGGAAGTATATGTCTGTTGGTTTTATTAGTAGATTTTTTATAATAGCAATATAGATATTTTATATTATATCTGTTAACATATAGGCTGCTATGTATCAAACTGTCAACTATATATATATTTATGATGAACAGTTTACAGATTTTTTGACATATATTATATTACTTGAACTTGATGGCATCTAAAGAAATGCAGTATGAAGTGTTTTTAAGTTACACCCTGTTATAATTAATTGAATAAGTGAGAACTGAACTGTATTGGTTGATCAGTTCTTAATCTAATTAATGCACTTTAGATATAATGAATGAATCTTGATAACATTTATTGAATCTGAAGAAGCGTGCCTTTGTGGATGCACGCGAAAGCGCTCATTCTCCTGTTTTAATAAAGAATTGTTTTTTTACGTGGTGGTGGCTTCCAGTTTATACTACACACCTGTCTTTAGGGTGTTGGAGGAAACCAGAGTACCAAGACAAAACTCACACAGAGACAGGGAAAACATACAGAGACAGGGAAAACATACAGACTCTGAACAGAAAGAATCATAACAAAGACCTCAACCAGAGAAGCAAGCACTGTGAGACAGCAATGCTACTCACTACATCACTGTGACAATGATCAGATTATTTCACTCACATCCTGCCCAGCAACCTAAAGGCAGCCACTAGTTTGTGTAAAATGCTGACGTCTGACTGTGATGGAAAATGAAAGAAATTATGGCCAGCATGTTAGACACATTGCATTTTGTCATCCCTACACATACACCTGCAATCATAAGTCACAACAATTATGTTTTTTCACTGACTACAGCAAACACAATACATTGCTAGGCACTGATCCTGCAAAGCCAGATCAGCAGCTGTTTATCTGTGAAAAAACAATAGGGACAAGTCATTTTTATCCAGAGAAGGCCTCTATGTCCATCAATTATAGCCACTTTAGTGACTGTGCATATCTCAGTTGTCAGACAGTGATTTAGAAAACTGGTTCACAGTAACTTGCTCCACACAAATGTAAACTTGTTCCATAAAGCCAGATTAATGACTATTAAACTTTATCATCCCAGAGCATAGGTCTCAACTGTACAAATTTTTGCCTCATATTTTTGGGATGTTTCTCATAGAATTTGTGTTTTACTGGCAAATCACAATGGATTGAAGTCAATAAATAATGACACACATGTGAGTTTCAGACTTCATATCCCTCAGAAAAAAGCATGCAAACACAAATCCTGTTATTCTAGCAGCTTTCTATGTTTATAAGAGCAATACTTAAAATCTGTCCCTATTTTAGGTCTTTGTTCCCCCATTATTTATACTTTAAATAAATAATTTAAGATAATTCTTTCCCCTGTACTATTTCTGTTGGCTAATTTTTCTTCTGCTAATGCGTTTGTTATTATCATATGATTTTGCTTAATTTGTTGATACTGGTTGCAAAGAATTGAAGGAGTTAGCTCTCCCCATCCATTGATGATTTCAAATTGTTAATAGTGAATGTAGTTGATACTGAACTTTCTTCAAAAGAACACCAATATTAAGGAACATATGAAGAAAAAACTTACTCCATGGATACATTAAATCTCCTTACAAGGGGAGACCTCTGACAGAGTGTAATGGATGGTTTGTTAAGCATTACTTATCAAATTTTTATGTTATATTTTATAACAAAAGGTTTGTTTAAAATTTTTCTGTTGAAGATTTTATATATTACTGATATCTTTCTTATTTCATCACCATTTTACTGGTTGATAATAAAAGCTGCATTCCTTAAAAAAGTATCTCATATTTTAGATGGGTCTATATTGCAACATTGAACGCTTAAAACAGTGAACGATGTTACATCGACACATTTTCAGCGAAAGCTGAAAATGTCGAATCCAAAGAACAGCAATTTCTTTCCTAGGGAAAGAAATCGCTGTTTCAACCCTCGCAAAAAAGAACACATTACACACTTCCAAACACATACACACATACCCAATCCTTATTATACCCCCCCCCCAAAAACCAATAAACAACTAAATACACATATGCACATAACCCAAACATACATTTAACGAAAAAAAAAACATTAAACATTTTAAACCATATGCACTTACCTTAACCCGCACCCTAACCCTAAGGTCAGTAACTGTTGCACAATCACGCTCGGGAGCTATACCAGACAAGGCACCACACTACACTTCAGAACACGGCAAAACAACGAAGCGGTCAAGCAACATCTTTCCCAGGGAAAATTTTCACTGAACAGCCGCTTCGATGTTTTGCCTGTTTGCTCTACATGTGTCAACGAAAACGCATTCATCATAATAAATTTTCGTTGTACTCATAGGAACCCATTTTAGATAGCCCATCATCATTTTCAGTTTCCAACTCTGCCATTTTGGATATCCACAGTCACTAAATGAACTGCTATAGTGAATACTGAAATAATTATTAAGTGCCTTATAGTCCTGTGGCACTGCTACCATTTCTAAAGAGAGACTGTACAGTTGTGCTATTGGTTAAGTAAGCACCACAGCAATGATTTATAACATCAGTCTGCTCATCAGAATCCTGTAGTTCATCTCCTCAGAGTCTCGTTTTCACTCTTCTCCATCATGTTCCCATCATTTCTTTCATCCTCATTTATACCTACATCACGTTCCTTGCTGCCACTTTACTTTGTCACTTCTCTGTAAGGACATTTGTGAACAACACATACTACGCCCGATTGTTAGCTTTTTTGAATGTCATTCCCTTGTTTTTGAATCATGTAATGTTCTGCAGTGACTCTAGCTACATTCTGCACTGTACACACACACACACACACACACACACACACACACACACACACACACACTGTATTCTCTTTCTCTAGGGTATACTGGTCTGCCAGATAGAATTTACTGCCTTTTTATAATACATTCCCTAAACCTTGTTCTCATTTCTCCATATTTGGAATTCTCCTTTATGCTTTTTCTTCTCATTGCATTCATTAATTACCACTGCTACCTCTTTTTCTTAGTCTCATAAGCAATACCAGTTGTTCTTGCTTCCCAGACTCCTTTTTACTTTTGATAGAGGGCTTCACTTTCTTCACTACTCCTTCTTTGATGTTTTGCTTCTGTCCACAATTTTTGTTGCCATTTTATATTATTTCTTATTCTGCTGTTCTAGTAACTGGAATAAACTCTCATGTAGTCCCAAATGTCAGCTCCTGTACCATTTCTCAGATATGCTCCAAGGATGGTGACCTACGCTTGACATGCTCATTACTGTCCTATAATGGTCTGCCCTTTACTCTTTCCACCATTTGCATTGATAAGTACCACTTCAGGGATGTTGCAGTTTTTCACAGAGGCATTCACTTCCTACTTAAGTCCATCTTCTATGACAGATCTAGCAGATCATGTTTTAGAAAAAGTCACTATTAGCAGTAAATCATAACATTTGGCTACATTTCCCAACAGTGTATGGATACCCTTGAGACATGAGATGTTACAGAATCCCGTGAGTATAACCATGACAAAAACCTGTTCTGTCTCTGTACTTTGCTTTTGACTTCAAGTATTTAGTAAATGTGTGAACTACAGTTCATATAGCAGCTTCCAAAAAATCTTTCCTAGAAACATGTAGAAACACTCCTGAGGTATGTTGCTGATATTATGTTGCTGATACTGACACTACCTTATGAAATACACTGATTTTGACTTGCAGTGTTTTATTATGTTTGTTATAACAGAAATTAACACCTTGGGCCAGCCATTTGGACAGTGTCTGCTTAGTGTTAGGCAGACCTTTGATTCCTTTCTTGAACGAGACAACGAGCTGATTACTTTTTTCTGATCTGTCATGTTTTCATGGTATGATAAATGAGCTGTCTATGCAAATTCAGCACATACCAGTGATGTTTCTGGGCCTTCTAGCAGTTTGAATACAATTCAGATATTTGTGTGGGACTATTTCTGTCATTGTTGATGCAGCTTTTGGCATAAAAGGTGGATATGTCTTTTCTTATAAACAAAAAAGTTCCAAAGGTAAATCCTTAAGACAGTAAAAAGCACACGAGTTTACTAGAACCAAGAGTACATTGGAAATTAACTAGAGACTACATTTGGGAGAGGGAGATCAACAGGAAGAAAAAAATCTGAGAGAAATAATCAGCTTCCAACAGGGAATATTACTTACTGGTGGGAAATGGTCTTTGATTTGCAACAGTCAGGATGCATCTGGGGGCCTAGAAAGGAAAATATAACAAAAGAGGGTACGTTTTTGAAGAAATTTATGAAAATATTTGGTATGGAAGATGTAAATTCATTAGTAGGAATTTGGAGATAATTTACATATTATTCCCCAAGGTACAAAAACTGGACTAGGCTAGACAGAAATTGCATTCACAGGAACATGCACTTAATTGAAAGTTTTGATACACATCCAATAACTATTATAGATCATGCGCCAATAATAACTAAAATAAAAATGCAGTGTAATGAAATAAAACCAAGACACTGGCACTTCAACACCTATCTACTAAAAATAGAAGAATTTAAGGAACGGGTAGTGTAAATTATTCAGGTGTTATTAGGGAAGACAGA
Organism: Protopterus annectens; assembly: GCF_019279795.1. NCBI lineage: Eukaryota > Metazoa > Chordata > Ceratodontiformes > Protopteridae > Protopterus > Protopterus annectens. The sequence continues at coordinate 1,450,136,257 of NC_056732.1, forward strand.
AACTTCTTCTGAAAATGTAGCTAGGGAATGGGATACAATTTAAGTAGAGTTTACCAATTAATGGAAATAGAAAAAGAGATATGGCTAAGAAGTAACAAGAATTATTTAGAGGGGCTGACAAATGTTAAAGCATTGCAGAATAAGGCATCTCAAAGAACAAGAAGAGGCATGACTGCAGAGTGTTTAAAGAGAAAATAAGGGACTACCTTAATAATATACATGAGTTTAGAATGATTGCTTTTAAGCAGCTGTTTTTTGATTAATAACTCCAGAGCACAAAAAGTTTTAGCTGAAAGCCCCAGGTAACAGAAAGTAGAAAGAATTGTTGCTAAGCCAAGTGTGGCAGTCAAGAAAATTTGGCATTATTTATAGAAATTATTTTATATCTGATAAAATCAGAAAAGGACGTTTAAGTGCTGTGGAACATTCTGAGACAGTTTAAAGCCTTTTTGGGATACAAAATTAATGTAAATAAAAAAACTTAATAGCTGTAAACTATGTACCTATGCATGAATTGGTTCAGTAACATCCATATTATATACTTAGGAGTATGGATTAAAAGGATTCTGTTATGGCTGCTAAGGATATGTAGGAAGAGACCAAACAAAAGACAATACAAAAACTGAGAAAATGTAAGTTCTGTGTTATTGATATGGATAGCAAGATACAAGCAGTGAAAATGATTTAGTCCCTTTAGTTTTATACACAGGTCAGACATAGTGTTAGCAACCAGAAGAAACGTTGTGGATAGCAATTAAAAAGAGTTGAAGGATTTTATCTCAGAGAGGAAGAGTGGGATAAGATAAACTTTCAGATAGAACAAAGTGTTGTGGGGTTACCTAATTTAAAGAAGTCATTCAGAACTACACAGTTAAGGCTCCTATACATAGCACAAGCAGAAAGCTGTAATGCAGAGTGGAAAGGGATGATGATGAAATGGGGGAAACTGAAGAAACAAGGACAGACCAGGATTCTGGATGCAAATCCTAAAGGAGTATAACAACACCCATATCAAGTATTATATTCATAAATATTCTAAGAGCTAAGTCAACAGGGGAATGGAGAAATGAGATTCTGCCAATATTTGCTGCAATAAGGGGTAGAGAGGATAGGCAAGAGGGGGTTGGAATTTACTGGAGAACATTGGCAAAGGAACCAAGTATTGGGAGCAAATAACTAGAGAGAGAAAGGTAATAGAATGGGAAGAGGCCATCAATTCATTTGGACTGCAGGGTAGAGACTGCCTTACCTATCAAGGTTTGATATCAGAGTATAGGCAAAGAGAAAAAAATAGGGGAATCCTAAGTGAAAGACCAGCACTGGTAGAGTTTTTAGTAGAATTTAGAATAGAAACTACTGTTAAAAAGGGATAATTAGTAGGGCATATAAAATATTTCATGATAACTATAGGAATCAATCGGAGGAGGTTAGAAAAGATTGGGAAGACAGACTGGATAAGCAATGCAGAAATAAACAATGGAAGGGTATATGTATGACTCAAAATATGCAACAAAGTGTAGAAGATTTAGAATATTTGCTGGGAAGTGTTTGCATAGGTATTTTTAATACCCCAAGCAGACTTCAAAGTATTCTTCCTCAGGTAGATTGCAAATGTTGGAGGTGTGATGGGGATGCAAGAGGTCACTGGTAACATATTTGTTGGTAGTGTAATGAGTTGGCAGACTTTAAAAAATCTCTGCAGACTATCAGAAATACTTGGTGAGCAAACTGATGTAATTAAGGAAATTATTTTTTTAGCTGTGATTCAGAATCAGAATTGCCTAGACATAGTAAAGCCTTGGTGAGTTTAAGTCTGGTGGCTGCCAAAAACGCAATTACTGCAAAATGGAAATCAAAGTATAAACCAACTGTACTAGAAGTAGTGAATATAGTAACAGAGATAAAACAACTGGAAGTGGGATCTATAGAAAAGGGTAGGAGCAAGTTCCATAAAAACAAAATGGGAAATGTGGGAACAATACATGCAGAATAATGTTTTGGAGGAGGAATAAGGTTCAAGGAAAGGCAGGAATTGAATGAGCTGTGTAATGTTTGACTGACGATTATAAGTGATGTATAATGTTTGCAACTGAAAATATGTCAATATGGTTTGTTTTTATTAATATAAATGTATGATTGCCTTGCCTATGTCATAAGTGATAATTTAATAAAGATGTCTCTTGTTTAAAAAAAAAAAATATATATATATATATATATATATATATATATATATATATAGGTCAAAAGTCAGGTTACTATCTGCACGAGTCCCTAAATTCCTGACTACTCTGTCTATTTAAGGAGTATCTTATCAATTATGTAGCTTCCCTGGGTGTCTGGCTTCCCAAAAGGTAATATTATGTATTTCTTTGGCACCAGACATTTGTCTGTGTTAAGTCTTCCTGTAAGATGTTAGTATCTTGGGAGGGTTTCTATGATCACTCCTAGCTTGCAATCATCTGCAAACTTGGTAAGTCAGAGGCCTTTGACATTGGCCATGAGCTCCGGAAAATAGATACCAAAGACCCATCACAGAGTCCTGGAGGACTCTAATGGTGATGAGCCTTGTTGTGGATGTGGTCTCTCCAATCCTAATTTCCTAGACACTGTCTGTGAGCCACCTGGCTAGCCAGCAACTTACACAGTGATTTATGCCTAATTCTGTGATTTTGTTTACAATGCCAGAGTGAAACATTTTAACAAATGTCTTATCTAGATCAAGGTAGGAAGTATGCACCATTTTACCCTCATCAGTTGTCTTGGTGAACTTGTCAAAGAAGTCCAGCAGGTTCAGTAGGCATGATGTGCCTTTCACAAAACCAAACTTGGTTGGGTCCAGTGTCTGAAGGTTTCCTATGTTGTTAATCATGTCTATGATAATTCTTTCCACTGTGTATGAGACTAGTCATACTAATGAGTCTGTGGTTCCTTTCACTGATGGTCTGCCCTTGTGAAGAGGGATGACCGTTGCAGTCTTCCATTCACTTGGCATGAAGCCTGTGCAGAGACTATTGTTGAACAGTGACACCAGTGGCCCTGATAGGTCATACTGCAAGTTTTTTAGGAGGCATACACGTACTGAGATATTATTGGAACCCACTGAAGCTGTATTTTTGGCCCTAGAGAGTGCATCTAAGACCTATTCCCTACTGGTCATTTAGATGGTATTTCCTGGAAGTTGGCTGGGGGTGAGAGGGGGTAACTTGCAGCTGAATTTGTCAGCCAGAAGATTTACTATATCCCCCAGTTCCATGAGCATGGCCCCAATTACCAACAATTTGGCACACTGTTGTGTGTTACACTTGCGGTTTCTGACATAGCTAAAGTAGACCTTTTGGTTGTCTTTCACCTGAGACACTATCTTTACATCAGAATTTGCTTTGTTGGACTTAATTAATCACCTTAGTTGTTTATTCAGTTTGATAAGAGAGTGTTTTGTATATTTTTGGTTTTACACTTCCTAAATTTAGCATTGAATTTTTTCTTCTGTTTTGCAACCTGTTTAGTTTGGGATTCCACCAGGGCGGTTTCTTTTTTGAGTTACTTCTGCTAGGTACAAAACAGCTTCTGTGAATAATTCTGCATAGGTTGCTGTATTATTTAGGTGTGGAGGAGCTTGAAATTTAGAGTTATCACTTAAAAGATAAAATTTAGACAAGTTATCATTTAAAAGATAGTTTGCCTTATAGTAATTTCTAACTGTTTTGGGTTTACAAAATTGATTCTTATTTCAAAGGAGATTGCTTTATGGTCTAATCTTAACAAAGAGGACACAACACTTCGGGGGGGGGGCATGACTGAAGCTGTCTCTCATATTTGTGAGTACCAGGTGCAATATGTTTGCATCTCTAATAAGTGTATGCATTAACGGGTCCAGAGTGTTTGTATTTACAAAGTCTAGGAATCTCTGTGTCTGCAAATCTGAGGTTGTGTATTTTATTTATTTATTTATTTGTTCGTCTTTGTTTACAGGGAAAGTCTGACTGGGTAATACCCATTTTCAGCAGAGGCCCAGGCAGAGAAGCTCCATTTGCTTACATTGTATTATACTAAGTTTCAGTCAAACACAGAGTAGTTACATTTCTATTTACATTTATACACAAACAGTAGTTCCATTTATACATATACATTCTCAGATTTTACAGAGGTGGCTGTTACTAAAGAGAAAGCACATGTGCAACTTAGTGGACTGTACAGGCAACAGTTATGTATAAAATTGTTTTGTCAATTCTGTAAGAGGTTGAGAATATTATGTTTAAGGAGACTGGATAGTATTGTACAGTAAAAAAGTTTTAACCCTGTGATGAGCATGTACAGGACCAGGATTAGTTAAGATATTGTTTAAGCAGTGTATTAAAACTACTGAGTTTATCAGAGAGTTTTATTGCATGGGATATAATCCCATATTTGTGAGTACCAGGTGCAATATGTTTGCACCGCTAGTAAGTGTATGCACTAACTGGTCCAGAGTGTTTGTATTTACAAAGTCTTGGAATCTCTGCGTCTGCAAATTTGGGGTCATGTAGAATTCCCAGTTTATAGAGGGATAATTAAAGTCCCCCATGAGTATGGTATTTGGTTAAATGTTGATTGTCTCCAATAGATCTAAGTATGCGCTATACGTTTCTTGGGACTTACAGGATGACCTATAACTTGTTAGGATATGGTAGGGGACTTTGTCTGTAGAACTTTGTGGACTTGGAGGAACTCCAGTGTGTCATCCTAGTTAACCAACCTCAAGGTATGATTGCTATTGATGTAGATTGAGACACCTCCTCCTTTAGTATCTGTCCATGCAGTTGCTGGTCTAAATATGTGGAGAGCACTGAAGCCTTGCAGTGCTGGGTACTCTCTGTGGCTTTATACTATGTCTCGGTAGCTGCACAGATGTCTGCATCCCCCAAGGTGAGCAGATCTTGCAGGAATGGATTTTCTTGTTTAGATCCCTACATTGAGTAGTAACACCTTTAGATTTCCTTAGGTAGATTTTACAATGTTGGAAGGTTTGTCAATATGGCATTGTATAAAAAAGGCTCTATGGGGAGGGACAATGTTTTAGCTAATTTTTAAAAGCCTTGAGAGGACAGGTGCATAACATCCTTGGCAAAACAGCAAGGTTTGTTTACCATGTCTTCCCATGCTAACAAATATTATATCCTCCTAGAATGACACCAAAAACTAAGACAATTATTAAAGTCAATCATCTCTGTTCATACTGTGGCATCATCCGTGGTGAAGGTAGAATGCTGCTCAATGCTAGGCACTCACATAGTCGAAGAGCTCCATTATGTCTCTCTTCATATAGTCTAGGGAGGTACTTGTCAGGTCATTTACACCTACATGCACAATAATTGAATTATACTGGTACCTGTGGCAATGACTTGAGCTCATAACTTGGCGGATTCTGGCCCAGGATAGGCAAATGACCATTATTTACTTGTTGCCCAGCCTGGTGTGTGGGGCATCAGTATGCTGTACAGTGGAGTCCCCTTTGACTACAGTTGTAGGTAGCGGCTTGCCTTATGGACTTTGTAATTGAGGCTCTACTGGTTGTGGCTATATTTTCAGTGTTAGATGTTTCTGTTGAGTGCTTTCGGGTTTGTTGAGGATAACTTTTGCAGGTGAAATGTTTCTGAGATCTTTGTGGTTTGGGAAGATTGAATTCAAGTGCCTCAGCATAAGTAGGTCTATGTGTGGGGGCCATACTATGTGTAGACGGCATAGCGTGTGTGTTTCTGACAACCAGATTGTTATTACGAGTGAGTGTTTGTACTTGAGAGTTTTGTCTCTAGAGGCATTGTGTATTTACACCTCTCACATACTGTATTTGTTTCTTTTAGAACTAAATGGTCACCACTGAACATCAGACAATTGTTACACTGTCTCAGTATACCCATATCCAGCAAACTGTCTGCAGAGAATTTGGGAAAGTGTATATCCATGACATCAGGTCCTTTACTGGGTGAGCTACAAGGGTGTAGTGCATAAGTGGTTAATAGTGGGCTGAGTAGGGTGCTTTTGGGGCTAGAGACTAGATTAGGTTGTATAATACTAAATTCAAGGGGCAGTGCTCCTCAATGCACAAACTAGCTGTTCTATGCTACCCAATGCAGGCAAAGTAGTTCCTCTACACTCACTCAGTTACTAGTATAGCTTCAGAGGGCATTTTATAGAGAAAATTTGATTTCTAGGTGTCTATGTATGTACAGGGCTCTGTTAACCTCCACTGAACAATGGGCAGCTGCATGCAAATTCTCCAAATTTATACAGGTACTTAAAGCACAGGTTACTGGCTTCTAAGTCCCCTGGCCAATAAACTGGCTACATCTACAGCTTTCTTATGTGTTTCCCAACTCAGATAGGCCAGGTCACCATCTATTACCACTAGATGGACTATCCCAGTCCTCTTACAGTAAAATGCAAAAAAGATTGCTTGAGAATGTAATGCTGCTAGAAAACAACTTAAACAAACTACCTGGACTGGTAATTTCAAGTATTAGGAACCTTTAAAATAATTTAAAGTGTAAAAAGAAAAAACAAATAACACTAAAATAAAGCAGTAGCACTCTAAAATGGTAAACTGCAAAGCAAAATAATAAAATAAATCTCTTATCTGCCAAGGATGAAGCAGGATTAATTTGAGACCCACAAAGTGTGTGGTGAGGGTGCCAAGCAGATGTAAGCTCTTCGAAAATGAGCAGGAGACAATTTGTAGTAAAGGAGGTTTACTCAAGAAAAATACTGGTTTGCTGGATGGGCACTCAGTTTGATGGATCTATGGAAAACAATGGATGGGAAAAGTATTTAAATAGCTTCCATACAGTAGTGTTGCTAGAGTGAGGTGAAGAAGGAAACTACCTTGGGCGTAAAGTGTTAGGTGCGATCGGCCGAAACTGATTGCTCTTTAATGAATACCGGGGGTTGGGAGGGTAGCCTAGTAGTTAAGGTGTTTGTCTTACAAACACAAGGTGCAGGGTTTGAGTCTCACAAAGGATAATTGGCTAGGCTTAAAATGGCTCACAAGGACAGTTAGCTTAGTACGAACCTATGAACCAGCATTTAAGGTCAAACGTGAGTGTTGTAATATAGAGTGTGTGGTCTAAACTGTAGTAATTCCTTGCTACTTTGTAGCAAGTAGTTTGTTACAGTTTAAAACAAAAATTATTTGTTTCTTTTTTTTAAACTAAAACCTTTTTTTGCCCTTCAGTTGAAGAGCTGAGCGGGGTGGAGCACACACACATGACAGCATTACACTTTTTTATGATTTATTAATGAAATATGGGAGATATTTCATGATTTTTATAACCTTATGCAGACACCCTAGTCATTCAAACCCTGTACATTCCACAGTGATGTTTTCAATGTGGATCCTTAGAATTTCCTGTCACTTGCAGATGCAACCTTACTTCCTAATACACAACACACTGCTCAAGAGAGAGATTAAGCTGAATACTAAAATAATGTTAATATTAATACAGTGGACATCAAATAAACAGTCATATGCCTGACCGCACTACTTTAACTGTGTATTTAGTTTCATGTTTTTTCTATACCAAATGCTGCCCTAGACTCCTTAACTCCACAGTGTAACACTTCATTTTTGTATTATTATCATAAATGTTTAAAATATGTCATACTTAAAAACTTCTGCAAACACACTTCAGTGACTCAAGCCCAGTACATCCCACATTGATGCTCACTGTGGTTGCTTTCTATTATTTGACAGCTTCAAGATGCTCCATATTCATAAGCTACTGTCCATGAGACATTAGTCTGAATATTATAATACCACTAATATTAAACATAGTGTATTCAATCAACCAATCAACCTGCCAGACATGAACTAGGGATTGTTACACTCAGTATAGGTTCACTGACAGGATGGAGCTTGGAAGTGGTATGAGATGGTTAGATAGAGGCTGGACATCCTCTGTATTCAGGAGACAAGATGGAAACACAGTGCAGCAAAGTTGCTTGACTTGGGATCCAGAGTCTTCAACTCAGGTGGAGCTGGAAAGACTAGAAATGGTGTGGAAACTGTGGTCAGGGAGAGGCTTTAGAAGGAAATGAGGACTGCCATTAGAATTAGTGACAGAGTTGCGGCAATCAGACTCTAGTGTAAGGATACGGCAGTATTCATAACTTCAGCCTATGCCCACCAGCAGGGTTGTGATAGTGAGGAAAAGAGTGCATTCAGGCAGGACTGCAGGACCTACTAGTCGAAGCAGGACAACATGAATCAGTGTTGATAATGGATGACCTAAATATACATAAAAGGACAGGCAGAATAGGATATGAGAACTATCTGAGACCTTATGTGCAGGGCAACAAAAATAAAGAAGGAGAGAGAGGTCATTCTAGACTTCTGTCTGACAAATGGTTTGATGATGGCCAACACATAGCTCAGCAAGAGAGACAGTCACAAGATCACATACAAAGAGTGGCCAGCATGAAACTCCATTAGACTGCCTCCTAGTAGGGAAAGGGCACTGAGGAACAAATCAGTGATTGCAAAGTCATCTCCAGCAAAACAGATGGCACAAAGCATTAACCACTGGTTGCCACAATCAGCTGCAAGCAGTGGTCAGAGAAGGTTCTAAGATAAACAGAGACTAGGCTGAAGACCTAGAAATTGACTGGACAGAAAGCATAAGAGTTCAAGGAAATATTCAGAGCTCTAGCACCTCATTAAAAAGAGGAAATATGTGGAACTGATGTAGAATGGCAGTGCCTCAAAACAGCATGTGTGAGGACTACAGAAAAAGATATGTGGTTGAGCCAGGTATGGAAATAAGGTACATAAGGAAAGCTGGTGGTGGAATGCAGAAGTCCAGCAAGTCATCAAAAGGAAGAAGGATTCCAGGAAAAAGTGGGAGGTAGAAAAGGCTGACTAGACTATGAAGAAATACTGGATAGCTAACAAACAGGCTAACAGAGCAGTTGCAGTAGCAAAGAACAATATTTAAAGGCTCATAGGTTCATAGGAGATTATTAGGCTAATGGCTCAACAGCCCTTATAGTCTAGCCATATTTAACCTGAGTTTCCCAATTTTCAATAGTTAGTTGAAGGAAGTTCACAGAGGTATGAGCCTATGCTACAGTATCTAATACCAACTGTGTCTATCCATGAGAGACATGGGTGCTATCACGGTAGTAAATTTATGATTACCCATCAGTTGATCTGGGTTGTGCTTGAAGAGGGCCACTTCAGCTATTGCAGATGTCTGGTGAGGTACATGCAAAAGGGTGCTTTGCACTCAATTACTGGTCTGATGAGAGCCAACTACAATGGAATTATAACATCCTTTGATCTGGATGCCATGCCTTTACATATGAGTTGTGCCACTTAGAAGGACTTTCTCACCACTGTAGACACATGGTAATAGAAGTTCCAATTACTATCAACATGAGTACCCATATCACATACCACTGGGTCTACTCCTAAGGGTAGATGCTGTCTATATTGTAATTAGCTGGGGTATTTGCTTTCCCAAAGTGAATAATTATACATTTTTTTGGATTTAGTTTCAATCCATGACTGCACCAGTCACTTGTCTGTGTTAATCCTTTCTGCAGTATATCAGTATTGTTTGGGGATGCAGTGACTGCCCCCAGTTTGCAGTCATCTGTGAACTTGGTCAGCCAAAGACTGTCTATGTTTGCCTTGAATTCAGAGAAATAAATACCAAACAGGAGAGGGCATAAAACAGAACTCTGTGGTATGCTGCTGGTGACTGGTTCTTGCTAGAGATTAATTCACCCACCTTGATAGTATGTTTCCTCTCAGTGCACCATTTAGTGGGTCTATATTATAACAGTGAATGCTTAAAATAGCGAACGCTGTACAATCGATCTTAAAATGTCGAAATGGCAAAATGCCGAACACACAGAACAGCAATTTCTTCCCAGGAAAAAAAAATCGCTGCTCCATGAAAAAAAAAAACACAAAATAAAGTGGGGGGCTTTGCCACCCACACACCCCCCTACTTAAGTATACCAATGCTGAGATCATACCATAGTGGAGGAAATGGCAAAGTCCCAAAAATGGCCCAGTGCCCAGTCCCGAAAATGGACCAATTCCGTGCATTCGGGATTTCGCCGTTTTGAATAAAATGGTTTGATTAAATAGCGTTCACTATTTTAAGCATTCACTGATTTAATAGGGAACCCATTTGGCTACCCACCTGGTGACTTAGGGGTTTATAACCAGTTAAGAGAATTTCTCTATAATGCCTGAGTATAGAGTTGTGTCATATGCATTGCCCAGGTCAAAGTAGGCAGTATGCACAGTCTTTCCCTCATCCATGGCCTTCTTGAAGAAGTCAACCAGATTTAACAGACATATTTTACCCCTAACAAATCTGATCTAGGTTGGGTTCAGAGTCTGGAAATGACCTATGTCTTTGATGATAAGGTCCATGATGATTCTTTCGATGACCTTACAGTTGAGGTTAGTCAGGCTTATGGGTCTATAATTACCTGGGTCGTTTGATGGTCCCCCTTTATGCAGAGGAATGACTGTTGCTGTCCTCCATTTTTCTGGGACATAGCCTATCTGGAGTCTGTGGTTAAATAGGAATCCAAGTGGGTCTCCTAGGTCATGTTTTAAGTTATTTAAAAGGCAACCTGAGATGCTGCTAGGACCCATTGACATCATGTTTTTAGCCTTAGAGAGATAACTTCCTTTCATGAAATAATAGGCTGAAGAATGGTGCCAGGTGTACTATGATGGACTACCAGTGGGGACAGGGGGGGGTGAAGCTTTATCCAAATCTTTCAGCTAGCAGGTTGACTATTTACTCCAGTTGTGTATGGATGGTGCCATCCACAACCAGATCTGCACATAGCTGGGTATTCCCCTTAAGATTTCGGACATAGTTAAAAAATGCTTTGTGATTTCCTTGGCTGGGGAGGCTACTTTTGCTTCATAATTTACTTTTGTGTAATTGATCAGATCACTAATTTGTTTTGTTTAGACTAATGAGCCTGTTCCCTCTTATTTTTGGACATTAGTTTCTTTCTTTTGTTGTGCAACCTGTTTATACCTGGGGTCCACCAGGGTGGCTTGTTTTTCTGGCAAGACTTGGGTTTAATCCGGTCTAGTACTGCCAATTCTATACAACTGCTTAAGTGGCTATACAGATATCGGTGTACACCCCTGCACAGAATTCTGTGTTTTCTGGGTTTGAGAAAGCATTTTTGAAGTTGATGGGGTATCTGGCCTTATATATTTATTTCAAATGAGACCATTTTATGGTCTGATCTTACAGAAGAGGACATTACATGGGGGGTTGCAATGCTCTCCCATTTTAGTGAGTACTATGTCCAGGATATTTGATCCCCTAATGGATGTGCTGACCAGCTGTTCCAGAGTATTTGAAATGACAAAGTCCAAGAACTTCTGAGCTTGCATGTTAGTGGCTGTGTATGTTCCCCAGTCAATGGTGGAATGAGTAAGGTACTGGGCTGCATGGTGAGTGACTCCAGTAACTCCAGGTATGCAGTATGTTTTCTCTGGATCATGGTGGGGGGGCCTATAGCTAGCAATGATGTGGTATGAGATTTTGCCTATGGTTAATTGGACATGGAGTAACTCAAGATAGTCATACTGTTTGACCAGTTTTGAGGTGTACTTATACTTTACAAAGATGGGATACACCTCCTCCTTTCATTCTTTCTTGCTCAGTTGGTGGTCTGAATGTATGGAAGGCATTGTAGCCTTGCATGGCCAGTGTGCTTTCTGCAGTTTTGAACCAAGTCTCAGTGACTGCACAGATGTCAGCATATTCCCAGGTGAGGAGTGCTTCTAGGGAGTGCAGTTTCTTGTTTAGACTCCTAGCATTGAGCAGCAGTTCCTTGAGCTTATCAAGAGAAGATGTTCTTACATTGGGAGGTTGGTTAGTTTGACAATGCCTAAAAATACACTACAGAGGTGTCAAAAGCCTTTGTCAGTATCCAAAAACTTAGAGGAGACAGCTGCAGACCATCTGTGGCAAAACAGCGTGACCTGCAGATCATGTCCTCCCAGGCTGACAAATATTGGATCTCCTTGGACTGACATCAAAAGTTAAGTCAACTGTCAATCATTTTTTTATTTGTTTTGTGGCATCATCCTTGGTGAAGGTAGAATGCTGCTCAAGGCTAGGCTTATACCTGTCTCTAGCACATAATTTGAAAGCTCAATCATGTCTTTCTTCATATAGTCCAGGGAGGTATGTCTCAGGTCATTCACACCCACATGGACTATGACAGTCATACTGGTACTTGTGGCTGAGTGATTTGAGTGCTTTTGTGACCCAACAAATCTTGGCATCTGACAAACAGCTAACCCTAGATGGGTCACTAACTGGCTCACTGATAGAACCCATATAGTTAAAAAAGGGCAATCCACCTCCAACAGCAGACCTGTAACCAGTGGTGTTCCACAGGGATCATTCCTGGGACCGCTACTGTTTGGAATCTATTTCTCTAAAGTGCAAGCTAAAACTAAAGGTCTGTGTCTGACAAAGGTTGCTGATGACTGCAAATTGAGAGCGGTCATAGAATCTCCAAACGATGTCAACATCCTACACGAGGGTCTTACACAAACAAATGACTGTTGCCAAAGCCATGGCCTTAAACTCAATGCAAAAAAAATGTATTATCATCCCTTTCGGTAAGAGTGATGTTCCTGCTAACTACCACATTAATAACAACACCTGAGGTATGCACTCAGTGGTGAGAGACCACACAGGTTGACAGCAACCTTACCTTTGACCACTATGTCTCCACAGTGGTAAGAAGGGCATTCTATATTGCTCATCTCATAAGTAAGGGTATTGCCTCCAGAAAAAAAGAAGTTATAACCTCCCTGTACTCTTCCCCTCATCAGTCCAATAACTAAGTACAATGCCCCTTTTGGTATGTAGCTTTCTAAGCACCAGCAGCAATTGGAGATATCACAAAGATTCGTCACAAGGAAAATTCAAGGTATTCAGCATCTGTCCTATGAGGACCATCAGAAATCACTGTCACTTTATTCTGTTTCATACAGACTGCTCAGAGGCGGTCTCTGCCTTGCATATAAGGCAATCTTTGACCCTGCTTTATTGGAAATGCTGCATATCCATAAGTCAAATGGTACACGGGTTACTCGCTCTAATGGCCTTAACCCGGTATGTGACATTAATAGAACCTGCTGGAGGGACATATTTGTCTCCTAGAGGTTACCACACCTTTGGAACAGACCCCTGATTCATGTCAAGAGGAGCACCTCATTGACTTTCTTCAAACCCAATCTGGACGATTCGCTGGGTAACCATAAGTTCACACCAAGTGTTCCACCTCTTTCCCTCTTGAAGAGGGGTGATAGGTGCTGATCGTGGAAATCAGGGTAAAACTTGGCTAGACTTGTAAGGGACCTAGGGTCATTAGCCTAGTAACATCCTATGATCCTATGAACTCTAACCCTCTCCTTATCCAGCCTGGTGAGGGGGACATCAGTGTGTCTCACTGTTGAATTAATTATGACCAGCATGTTAGGTTTTGTGGTGTTTTGCCTTATGGGCTTTGTTTGTTGACACACTAGCATGTGTATTATTATGTGTTGTGGTTGTTGTTTGCTTTGTTGCATGTATATGTGGTTTCTGAAGGCAGTGTTTGGGAGGCCTCTAAGTTTTTAATAAGTTACTACTGAGTACTTCCACAAATGTGGGTTTATGTATCAAATCCTTATTTTAGTGTGGGAAGTGATGTGTGTGTACTGACAACCTCTTTGGCATTCAGTTTGCCTGTATGTGAGAGTCTTGCCTCCATTCTCATAGTACAACTAAAAATCTCACATAAAATGTTTGCTTCAGGATTAAGTGGTTGTCATTATACATGACACAATTGCTACATTGCCTCAGGATGCCCATGTCCATTGGGCTGGCTACAGAAATGGTAGGAAACTGCCCATCCATGATATCAAGTTCTTACCGTGGGTTTTATAAGGGAAAGGAATGGGTTATTAGACTAGACTGTGCTGGCAGCACAAAGACTATGAGTGGCACCTATAGTTTGTCTAGTCTAAGGTTAAGCAACAGAGCGATGCTGCTCAGCCCGCAACTTAGCTGTTCCTAGAGCAGCAGGGGGCTAGATATGGTTTCAGTGCTTAGGCAAATAAAGTGGCACTATGACTTCCTCGGACCTGGATGCCATACCCTTACTTATAAGTTGCATAACAGAATGATTTTCTTACTACCTTGACTATATGTTGGTCAAATGCCTGATTACAGTCTACATTTGCTCCCAGATCCCTGACTTCGGGGTCAGCTGTTAGGGTTATCTTATCTGTGGTGTAATTAGCTTGTGGTGACAGTTTTCCCAAAAGGCACTATGATGTATTTCTTAGTATTGAGTTTTAGTTTGTGACTTATGCACCAGTCATTTGTTTGTCTTAAACTTATTTGAAAGATATTTATGTCATGGGAGAATCTATGATAGTTCCCAGTTTGCAGTCATCTGCGAACTTGGTCAACCAAAGATCCTTGAAATTAACCTTTACCTCTAAGAAGTAAATGCCAAATAGAAGCAGTCCAACCACAGAGTCCTGAGGTACCCTTCTGCTGACTTGTCTCTCAGTGGAGATGGTATCAGAAATCCTGACTTCCTGACTAATGTCTGTGAGCCATTTAGCAATACAATGAGTAATACAGGAGTTTATGCCCAGTTTGGTGAGTTTGTCAAACAAACCTTATGGGGTATTGTCTCAAACATCTCAGCCAGGTCCAGGTAGGCTGTATGTATCATTTTCCCCTCATCCATTGCCTTGTGACCTTCTCAAAGAAGTCCACCAGTTTTAATAGGCATGACCTTCTCCTGACAAAGCCAAAATGGGTTGGTTCTACTGGCTGAAGGCTGCCTATGTCTTTGTTGATCATTTCTGTGATAATGCTTTCCATGTTTTTCCATGTTAGACTAGTCAGACTAATAGGTCTGTAGTTTCCAGGGTTGGTTGATAATTCACATATCTGAAATGAGATAACCGTTGCAGTCCTCCATTCTCATAGTACAAAGCCTGTTTTAAGGCTATAGTTGAAAAGTGACTCAAGTGGTCCTGATAGGTCATGTTTCAAGCTATTTAGCAGGAATCCTGGGATACTGTCAGGGTCCACTGAGGCTGTGTTTTTGGACTTAATGAGTGCCAGCAGGACTTGCTACCTGTTAAAAGTCATGGCAGTATGGTAGTAGGTATTTCATGGGGGGAAGGTGGGGGTAGTGGGGGGTGAAGTTTGAGCTGAATTTGTCAGACAGCAAATTCACTATGTCACTCTGCTCAGTGAAGGTGGGTGGCCACCGTGGTGCAGCAGTTAGTGTTACCACCTCACAGCAAGAGGTTCAGTTTGATCCTCAGCTGGGGTGGCTTCTGTGAGGAGTCTGCATGTCCTCCCTGTGGTCGCGTGGGTTTCCTCTGGGTGCTCTGGTTTCCTTCCACATCCCAAAGACATGCTGTAGGTGGATTGGAAGCTCTAAATTGACTGTAGGTGTGAGTGTGTGCATGTGTGTGCCTTCTGTGGAAGGTTGGGCACCGGGCTGGCAACTCGGCACCATAAAACTCCACTGCCAATCATGAGCGGACAAGTGATCTGCTGTGGTGACCCCAACTGGGAAAAGCCAAAAGAAGAAGAAGACTCTGCTCAGTGAAGGTGGCACCATTGACAACCAGCTTAGCACACTGCTGTGTGCTGCTTTTGAGGTTTTGAGCATAAGACCTTGTGGTTGTCTTTAACTTGTGAGGCAATCCTGACCTCATAATTGGCCTTGTTGGACTTAATTAGTCCTCTTAGTTTCCTATTTAGTTTAATTAGAGAGTTGCCCTTCCTGATTTTGACCATGACTTTTTTCCTTTTCTTATATTCCCTATTAAGGTTAGGATTCCACTAGTGTGGTTTATTTTTAGAGTTTGTTTCTAGCTTGCTTCTAGAAGATACAGTAGGCTCTATACAGCAATTTACATGGCTATACTAGGTATCTTTTAACACTTCCACATATGTTGCTGTGAACCTGTGGTTGGGAGGGACATTGAATTTTGGCAAAACATCACTTAATATGATGTAGTTTGCTTTGGAATAGTTCCTGTTACAGGGTTTTCTGGGGTTACCAAGCTGATTTTTATTTTGAAGGAGACAGCCTTGTCGTCCAACCTCACCAGTGAGGATGTGACATAGGTGGGGGGGGGGGGGTGCAGCACTCTCCCATATTGGTGAGTACCATGTCTAGTATGTTTGAACCTCTGGCTGGTGTCCATACTATGTGGTCAATGGTATTTGTGTTAATAAGGTCTACAAGTATTAGGCAGTGTATGTTCCTCAATCTACAGAGGGGTAGGTAAAGTCTCCCATGAATAGGATATTTGGTTTTATGGTGAGTGTCTTCAGTAGGTCTAGGTAAAAGCTATGGGATTCTAGGGACATAGATGGTGACCTACAGCTTGCTAGGATATGGTATGGGACTTTGTCAGTGTTGATTTGCACATGGATAGATTCCAGGGCATCATCCTGTTTAACCAATGCAGAGTCATGCTTGTTGCTAATAAAGATTGAGATTCCTCCACCTCTTTTTCTTGTCTGTGCAGCTGATTGTCTAAATGTGTGGAAGGCACTGAAGCCTTTCACTTCTAGAGTACTTTCTGTAGAGTTAAAGCATGTCTCAGTAAAGGCACAGATGTCTATATTCCCCATGGTGAAGAGAACTTGTAGAGCATGGAGCTTCCTGAGCAGTAACACCTTTAGGTTTCTTTATTTTTTATTATTATTATTATTATTATTATTATTATTATTATTATTATTATTATTATTATTATTATTTTGCTATGTCAGTAGGTTTTTCAACTTGGCATTGCCTAAAAAAGGCTGTAAAAAGGTGGATAAAGTTTTAGCCAATATTTGGAAGCCTAGGAGTGTTGGGTGCAGACCATCATTTGCAAAGCAACATGTTTTTTTTTCCTCCACTGTCCACCATTGCTGACAAATATTGAATCCCCCTTGGAAGGACACCAGAAACTAAGCCAATTATTGAAGTCAGTCATCTTCTATTCACACTGTGAAATCATTTTTGTTGAAGGTAGAATATACCAGCATATACCTGCCTGTGACACATTCAGAGAGCTCAACAAAGTGTCTCTTGTAGCATGTATCAGGTCACTAATGCCCACATGGACTATGATAGAACCATACTGGTACCTGTAGGGTAGTGACTTGAGTGCATGGGAAACTTGGTGAATCCTGGCTCAGATAAGTAACTGTTATCTTCTCCTTGTTCAGCCTGGTGGGCGGGGCATCTGCGTGTCATACAATGGAGTCCCCTGTGACAAGAGTCCTGGGTAATGTGTTTGCTTGCCTTATGGGCTTTGCTGTTGGGGATCTACTAGATGTAGCCATATGTGTGGTGTTTAGTGTTGCTTTTGGTGACTGCTTTAGAGATTGCTGAGGATAGGCATTACCTTTTATAGACTTAGGAGGTTTCTGAGGTTTGGAAAGATTGCTTTTTAGTGCCTCAGCATAGGTTGGTCTATGTGTGGCAAATGTAGTGTGTGTGCGCTTGACAACTTTATTTGTATGCAAGAATTTTTCCTCCAATGAAATCATGTATGTGCATCCCTCACATATTGTGTTTCTTTCATCAAGGATTAAATGGTTCTTTGTAAACATGAGACAATTGCTACATTATCTCAGGATGCCCAAATCTGCCAACCTGGCTATGGAGACATTTGGAAACTGCATATCCATTTTGTCTGCACCTGTATTTGGATGGGCTACAGTATGTCATGGACTGGGTTATACAGATGTCTCCTTGTGTGATATCTGGGGTTTGGCACTAGACTAGGTTAGAGTTTGCTAAGATTTGATAGTAGTAAAGCTTAATGTGCTGGAAACAATGTAGTAAGGGAGGTTTACTCAAGTGCAATACTGGTTTGCAGGGTGGGCACTTAGCATTTTTAAATATATGAAAAACAATGGGTGGGAAAGTAGTTAAATAGTTTACAAAACAGACAATAGCTCTGAATCAGGGGATGGAGGGACTTTGGAGGTCAGATTACCAAAAGGGGTGGAAGCCAGAGACACAGCATTTTAAAACCACAAGAGAAGGATGGCAAGGTTAGGGAAAAAAATCAAACTGGAGTTCTAGTCCCATGGTTTGAATTTCACAGACCTTTCACAAAATGCCAGAGTGGAAGGTGAGGCAGACTCAAAAGAAGCGGGGAAAAAAAGAAAAAAACAGTATCAAAGTAAACAGAAAGGCACTTAAATGCAACTTCAAGCAGGATTAAACAGCTATAAAAAGTACTGAAGCATAATCCTGGATTAGAATTCACAAAACTTCCACTACTGCAATCCTACCACAGACTAAGACACCAAACTATAGGAATTCAACTTTAAGCAGGTATATACAGCTATAAAAATACTGAAGTACAAATCCAGGAGCTAAATTCATAATATTTCCAATACCACAATCCCACCACATGCCAAGGGACAACACAATGCAGAAATTTACCAGTAATGCTGTAATAAATGACTAAATGAGGTAATTCTACTTATGCAAATAGAAGTGCAGTATACTATACAAACAGTGCTAAAATCTTGCAGTAATACATAATCTTCACACAACTGTAAATGAAGCTACAAAACTAAGGTCTAGAAAAAAATAAATTTAAAAAAGTGCAAATAGACAACTTTTTTTGGCTAAACCATGGGAAAAAGCAGAGAAGTATAATACAGTATCACAACACATTTCACTATAAGTTCAACTTGATATATTTAAGCTTTTTTCTTCCTTTTTGATGAAAAGCTTGTATCTCACACCTGTCAGAGTCCAGACCCAGGTTGGATGAAGCTCTGTGCCAAATATAGCAGACTTGCTAAAGAGGGATCTGATCAAATAAAGCCAATACTGGAGTTGTAGTCCTATGGTAAGAATTTCAGAGACATTTAGCTTAATGTTTGAGTTTAGGAGTAATACACACTTGCAAAACAGTGGAAAACCAGTATCATGATAAACAGAAAGGCACTGGAATTTAACTTTAGGCAGGTATATACAGCTATAAAAAGTAATGAAGTATAAATCCTGAAGCACAATTCACAGTACTGCTACTACTGCAATCCTACCACAGACAAAGGCACCGGACTACTGGAATGAAAGTTTAAGCAGGTTTAAGTTTGAGAAATTATCTAGACTTAAAATGGTTCAAAAGACAGCTAGCCTAGTACTTACCTATGAACAAATATATATAGCTTTAATAAGCACTGAAGCACAAATCCTGGATTAAAATTCACAATATTACCACTACTGCAATCTGACCATAGGCCAAGGCCACTCTATGAAGACATTTACCAGTAATGCTGTAATAAATGACTAAATGAGGTGATTCTAAGTTTGAACATAGAAGTGCAGTATAATGTATAAATAATTCCAAAAATCTTGCAGTAATACAGTCTTCACACATCTGCAAATGAAGATACAAGTCTAATGTCCCAGAACTAACAAAGTGCAGACAGATAACTTTTTTGGCTACACCATGGACATAAAGCAAAGAAGTACAATAAAGTATCACCACAAAGGTCAGTATAAGTACAAATTGAAATATTTAAACAGAATTTAAATAAAAGCTTTTTTTCTTCCCTTTTGATAAAAAGCTTGTATCTCACACCTCTCAAAGTCTTGAACAAAAGACCCTGGGTGGATGCAGCTCTGTGGTAAATATATCAGACTTGCAAGAAAGAGATCC
Organism: Protopterus annectens; assembly: GCF_019279795.1. NCBI lineage: Eukaryota > Metazoa > Chordata > Ceratodontiformes > Protopteridae > Protopterus > Protopterus annectens. The sequence goes on from NC_056732.1 coordinate 1,450,156,001, forward strand.
AGTCAAATAAAGCCAGTGCTGGAGCTATACTCCTATGGTCAGAATTTCAGAGACTTTTACATTAATGTTTGATTGGGGGGTGGGGGGGGTGCAGACTCAAAAAGCAGTATCAAGTTAAACAGAAAGTACTGGATGCAAATTTAAGTAGGTATATACAGCTATAAAAATAAAAGACTTTCAGCTTTTCCTGGTTAGGGGTCACCACAGCGGAACTCTTGTCTGCTCATGATAGGAAGTGGATTTTTACGGTGTCAAGTTGCCAGCCCAATGCCCAACCTTCAACGAAGGCACGCCCATTCATGCTCGCACCTACCTGCATGTCTTTAACGTTACTCGACCATGGGGAAGACATGCAGACTCCACACAGAAGGTGCTCCAGCCGAGAATCGAATGGGAGAACCTCTTGCTGTGAGGCGACAATGCTAACCGCTGCACCACCGTGGCTTATATATACAGCTATAAAAATACTGAAGCACAAACCCTGGAGCAGAACTCACAATACTGCTACTATGGCAATCCTACCATGTAGAAAAGTACCAAACTCACAGAATGCAACCTTAAGTAGGTATATAGCCATAAAAAGTACTGAAGCACAAATCCTCAAACAGTATTTCACAATACTGCCACTTCTGTAATCTTACCACAGACTAAGGCATCAGGCTATGCAGAAAATTACCAGTAGCACTTCAATAAATGACTAAACGAGATGATTGTTCTTTTGGAAATAGAAGTGCAGTACAATGTATAAACAATGCTGAAATCTTGCAGTAATACACAATCTTCACACAATTGCAAATGAGGCTACAAGGCTAAAGTCTCAGAATAAACTAACAAAAAGTACAAACAGGTTGAACAAAATGCAAACATGCTGAAAAATGCCTTACCTATGGCAATAGGCTACTGTTGGATCAATTCAAGACATAAACAATTTTAAAATCATCAGCCTCACCAGCATTTTATTTAAAATCATGGAGAGAGTCATAATGAAGCTTATGAAAAGGCATATAAGGAGCATGGCTGCTTAACAAAGAGAAGTGGAACCTGCACTTTGACCCTGATGACCTGAGCTCTATCAGTCACTCAAGCAGTGGAGGAGCAAAGCTGGTAGGGGGGAACAACTGTCAGCTTGCCCATTCTGGGATGCAGTATGGGGCTATGGCAATCAGGTACTCCCTCAGGGATGAGGGCAGTAATGTGATTAAACAATTTCACATAGAGGGGGACTTGAACTAGGTGATGCTGCATGCAGTGATGCAGTTGATATCAATTGTTCTGACCATTTGAGGTTAGCAGTAAAAAATCCTGTACTCATCTGTGTGGATGGCACCATGCCAGGTCATCCTGATCTGCTCTATTCTCTCTTTTCCATCATGCTTTAACCTGTTTATGTATATATGTATACATTTATGTATGTACAAAAGTATGCATGTATTTTTTGTTGTTGTTGTTGTTGCTGTGTTTTTTTTTGTTTGCTTGAATTTGCTTACGGGTAAATCGCTGATCTATATAAACCATTTTCAGGTTCACCCCGGGCACAGATTTTAACATAGCACAATGCAGTTAAAGAATAATAAAGAATATTATATGCACGTGCAAGTGAAGAGCATGCAATAGGTGATAGATCAAGTAACATATTACAGTTGAAGCACTAAACAGTATTTACAAAGAAGACTGTATATTATTTACAAGTGTTACATTTTTGTATAATATTCAGCTATAATTATATTTCTTAGTGGTTTTGTAATTCCCAGGAGGTATATGTACAGGGAATAGATAGTTTGGGGTGGATTAAATGACACCACCTTTATAGGGGCAGTTAAATTTAATTTGTTCAAAGAGATGGTCTTTAGTATTAAAGGTGGGGTTGGAAAGGTTGCCACTTATTTGTTTGTGTATACATTCCAAGACTTTAGGGCTCAAAAATAAAATTGTTAGTGTGTTTTACCTTTCTGTAGTGTGTTAGGACATTGGGGTGGAGAAGGAAGGAGATTATGAGTCTGCTGACTTCTATGCTCATGAGTTTTAAAAATCGTGGTGTCAAGGAGGAGAGTGATTCTTTGTGGAATGGGCAGAGATATCGGATTATATTAGCAAAGGCTGAAACATAAAAACATCAAACCTCATAACATACAAGCATCTCTACACACACAATATGAAATCTACAATTCACTAAACATATAAATATCAAAAATACTTCAAAACCCTTACTAATTAATAAAGTACACAGAAGTGTTTTTTGTGGTGGGAAAGCCCCCTGCACCCCTGGACTTGAATAAATCAACTACATGGCCACACCAACTCATAGAAAGGAGAAATCTCCCTGAAAACAGGAAGACAGAAATCAGTACCAGCACAAATTGAAAAAAACACATTAGCAATAATTCCCTGCAGTCCACCCCCTGTATAAAACAGTACAAACTTCAATGGACAGGGTTAACAACTTAAAAAAAAAGACAACTATATGTACCAGAAAAACATGTATTCCATTAAATGACACTTAGAAACCACGAACCAACAAAGGACACAAAACAAACTAGTAAAAAACAAAAAAGAGAGCTTGAGAACGCAACCCCGATAAAAGTACCTGTTTTATTGTAACTGTTTTATTGTTAGCAAAACACTTTCGGAGGGCACAGTGTCTCTCCTTCATCAGACAAACATTAACACACAATTCCTAGTGCATTTATATACCCTTACTAATTGGACAATCAACCTTAATTGGCTCTAGTTCATTTAACATTAAAGTCAAGTACTAAGAAATAAAAAATCTTTTACTCTACAAAAACCACACTTGCAATATATTACATAAAAGAACAAAACTCGGTTTCAAAACATGAATAAATAAGACCTTTCATTCACCAAGACTAACATTTAAAAATCTGTTTCAAAGTCTCCTAAATGTTTTGATTGTTAAAAAATGTTAAATATATGTATATTGTCCTTACAGGACTAAAAACTTTCTTTATGTATACATACAAATATATAAAAATATGTATATACATAAATAAATACACACTTTTCTATAAACTTAAAATAATGTAAAATTATACCAAATTCTACCTTTTCAAGGATAGATATTTCAAAATGCAACTAATAGAAACATGGTCATTCAAACCAGGATACATGTATGCACCCGTACGAATTTGTCAACTCAATTCACTCATTTCTAAATGAGTCTGCCACGGGCCACCTCTAATATCGGCAGTTATTTTACTTAAAATGGTAAATTTAAAATAATGATCAGTAAAATCTCCTACATGCCGTGCAAGGGCATTATTTCAATCTTGCCGGTTAATAGCATAAATGTGTTCATAAATGCGCTGCTTTAATTTTCTTTCTGTCTTGCCTATATAAAAAGCAGCGCATTTCTGACACAAAGCTAAATAGACCACACTGTTGGTCTCACAATTAAATCTCCCCACAATCCTACACGTTTCATTCTTGATTTTAACACAAGGCTCAGTACATATGTGCTTACATTGCCTGCATGCACCACATTTCGTCATATCAAAAACACGTTTGCTTAGGGAGTGGGGTTTGACCTCAAGCATGGTTTTCAGGTTACGCCCTCTTCTGAACGTTATTTTTGGGGCGTCACCTAAATTACTAAATAATTTTATGTCGTCCATTATCAGAGCCCAATTCTTATTCAACAATTTCCTAATTTCATAATGATCAATACTAAATGCACAAAGGAAGTTAATACCAGTCAAGGTTTTGTTATGGCTTTTATCATAGCAACACTGATCAATTCTAACACTATTCTCAGAAGTGACGCCAACATTTAAAAGAATTTGTTTATAAAAACATATATTTCTTTTATGTGTCACTTCAGTTCTAATAGCAGAAACCATAGAGCAAGGGTATCCTCTATTAATAAACATTTGAGTCAAATGTTCGCATTCAGACAAAAAATCGTCATGGTCAGATACCATCCTTGCCGCCCTAACCATCTGACCCTTCACAACTGCCTTCTTCTGATAACTAGGATGGCAGCTAGTAAAGTGGAGGAAGGCATTAGAATATGTCGGCTTTCTGTAAATGACACTCTTATATCTCTTATTCCTCATATCTTTAGTAACTAAAATATCTAGATAGTTGATGTTAAATTCTTGCAAATTATATGTAAATTCAAGAAAAGTGGTCATACTAGTCATGTTCCTTAAAAAGGTTGGAACTTCGGAAGGTAAACCCTTCCAAAGAAGGAGCATATCATCCTGGTACCTAGTGTACCAGGCAACATTTTCAATAAAACAGGTGTTCGGAAACAGAAAGGACCTCTCCCAGTATGCCAAAACGCTATTGGCAAAACTGCCACCATAGGGCGATCCCACTTAGAAACCACACTAGTTTCAGCATTATTACTGCTCACACAAATGTGCAGCCGCAGGTCTGTGAATGTGAAGTCAGTCTTCTCATCTTCATCATACTTGTAAACTTTTTGCGTATTCAGGATTCAGACACACACACATACACACACACACACACGCACACGCACACACGCACACATGCACACACACACACACACACACATGGGAAGTAGAAAATACAAACTTCAGGTTACAGCAATCAAGCTGCCAGAAGGCCAGGAGGAGGTCATAAACTTCACAATCTAACCTATGATTCAGTTTGCTGGATAAGAAAAACTGAAATTAGTTTGAATTTCAGTCCCTTTAATTCTATTGTCCTCCTCAGATAGAATGTTTTAAACAGCAGAGGTCTCTCCCTACTTAGCCACCAGTAGGTGTTTCAACTTCATATATTGGAAAGTAGACAACTGTGAAATGTGTAGTTTTGTAATGAGGGACTGCATATCCAACAAAAGGGAATTAAATCTTTCCTAAACAAGTACTCTCCATTACCCTTTGTCTAAGAAGACCCGCTTCGCTCTGTACTGTTTTAGTCAGTTACACACCAAAATCTTCAGACATTCTGAGATTAAAAGCTTGCAGATTTCTAGAATGCATCATGCTGTTTCATTTAGTCCACATTCATTTAGTCTTAACAGTCCCAATATTTCTGAAGAATTTTAGCAAGCTCTACCCATAAGACTGAGAAGTGCTGCAGTGTTCGTGCATGGTGCTCCTACTCCTGTGAAGGCATCAACAAGCTCCCAAACATTTTTTTTTAAAAAAAAAGGTTGCTTTTTGACTCTGATCAGCAAAAAAATAATTTGTTGTCACAAGAACCACACTATACAATGCTGATTTTGTATTAAACTTGTTTTTAGACGGTGAATCAGGGAATTGCCATATGAACAAAAAAATGGTTCAGGAAACACAGGATGTTTCCAGATTTTAGTCATAGCATTGTCAGGGTAAGGCTGTTTCCTTAACCAAGTTTATCTGGGGCACATAATGTGATAGGATTCCCCTAGTGGAGACTAAGGAAACTATTAGTGCTACCAAGGATGGGCAAACTAGCTTAATGATATCAGCTCTGTGCAGAAGTGAGGGGCTATTCAGCTCCAATTGCCCATTACACTCTCCAGCGTCAGAAAAATCTGGGCACACACATGGGTGGGGACTAATAGTAAACCCTACAGCGGTAACATGAGACAGTCCTGGGATGCCATGTTGGTTCCAAACTATCAGCAAAAATCTGGGGAGTAGAGTAGAGGTAGGTGAATCGAGCAAATGAAAACAAGCACTAGAGTAAGCTGATGGTCAGCTCCATGGAGAAAAAAATGGGGTCCAAAAAAAGAAAGAATTTTTATTTATTATTTATTTATTTATTTATTTATTTATTTAACATTTGTTGACCGGGAAAGTCTGACTAGGTTCCACAGATTCTGTTTTCAGCAGAGGCCCAGGGAGAAATGCTCCAGAAGCATGTCTTTAGAAAGAAAGAATGCATCTAAAATAGAGATGCATGACAAAAGAAAACATACTGAATTTGTGATGTGTTTGAAATAATAATCATAAATGGCTCTGAGAAAAAAATATAAATACAGAAGAAAAATGAAAATACTATAGAGTTTTAAAGGCTTGCAGTTTTGTTGGATACATGTTGAATATGCTTCAAAATTTTGATGTTGAGTAAAGCTGTGTTTTAATAAAAAGGAGAGAGACAGAGAGAGAGAGAGAGAGAGAGACAGACAAAAGGCATCATTACATGCACATCTCTAAGGCTAAAGATATAGTTTAGTAGCAGCAAGAATAAACTAATAGTCTTTTACCAAGTACATCAAAACCCATAACTGGCATTAAATAATAAACAGTACTCTGCATTTCCACACTGTCTAGGAAAGAAATAACTACTAATCAAAACAGCAATATATTTAATCTTAAGCGGAGTGACAGGAGAAAGCAGCTTAAATAAAAAGCGAGTTGCTGAGCTCTCTGTGGTCTATAATATGGAGACAGCTGCCATCTGGTGGCCACTTCTTAGAGACTATAAACTATAGCAGAGACTGGAGATGGCTGTCCCTAGAGTAAAAAATATCAGACTGTCTTCACGTCCTTGTTATCTGAGAAAAATGAAAAATAAAACCTCTTAAATTCAGAATTAAAAGAAACAGTAACAAACTGTTCAAAACTTCAGATCTTAATTCCTCTTCTATAAAAATACTGAAGAAAAACTTGGTCACCAGAATAACTCTATACCGTTTTTCTTCAGTACTTTTCTAGAAGAGAAGTTAACATCTGAATAGTCCAAAACATTTGAAGATTTGGATTAGTTATTACAGTTTCTTTTAATTCTAAGTTTAAGAGTTTTGGTACTTTTCCTTTAACGTGGCAACAGCTTTTTTGGCCTCATTAACGAGTTTTGTCCTACGGAAAGTATATAATATATATATATATATATATATATATATATATATATATATATATATATATATATATATATATATATAGGTTCATAGGTAGGTACGAGGCTATTGACCCTAGGGCCTATACAAGACTAGCCAAAAAGGTACCTTGGCTTTTGCCATTCAAGAAAATTATTTTCCTGTGCCCCTGTCGAGCAGAGCCACAGAAGTGATCCCTGGGGAGAATTTTCTATTTCCCATCCAATCATCAAGATTTTTCTTGAAGAGTGCTAATGAGGAGCTTTGTTTGATATATATAGGTAGTTTGTTCCAGAGTATGGGAAGTCTCTGGGTCAGGAATCTATCCCTCCACCATGTTCTGTTTATTGTGGTGACAAGGTTTAGGTCCCTAGAGCGTGTAGCTCGGAGGGATTGGGATTTCTTTAAGTGGAGCATGTCCAACAGCTCTGGGTTTGACATAGCTTTATATGTTAGGCAGAAATTGCCTCCGAGTAGGTGATATGCGACGGAGTAAAGCTGGAGTTTTTTTGAGACGTCTGCGTAAGGCATCTGTTTGAAGCCAGAAATCCTCTTTCTGAAGTATTTCTGCGGCCTTTCCAGTTGTTGTAGATGTCTTGCGAGGTACATACCAAAAGGGGCATTGTACTCTATAATGGGTCTAATGAGTGATAAGTAGAGGGGAACAATGACCTCTTTTTTCCTGGATAAGAAACCTTTTGTGATGAGGTGTGCCACGTAGAAGGAATTCCTGACTACTGTGGCGATGTGATTATCAAAGGAGAGACTACTGTTCACCTGTGTCCCAAGGTCTCTTATCACACTTTCGGTGTTAAGTAGACTACCACCTATGTGGTAGCTCATGGGTACAGAGTTTTTACCAAAGGGGATGACAATGCACTTTTTCGCATTGAGCTTGAGGCCATGGCTTTGATACCAGTCATCTGTCATAGTGAGGCCCTTTTGTAGGATGTCCACATCATTAGTAGTTTCAATCATGGCTCCTAGTTTGCAGTCATCTGCGAACTTCATTAGCCAAAGACCTTCTGTGTTTCTGTACTTCAGAAAAGTAGATACCAAAAAGGAGAGGACCCAGGACTGAACCCTGTGATACTCCACTTGTCACTGGTCTGAAGTTGGATTTGGAGTCTGCTACTTTCACAGTGTGGGTTATGTCAGTGAGCCAGTTGGCAACCCATCTTGGGATTTATACCTAGTTTAGTGAGTTTATCTATAATTCCAGAGTGGGTGATGCTGTCAAAAGCCTTGGCGAGATCTAGATAGGCTGTGTGAACCACCTTACCCTCATCTACAGCTTTGGTGACTGCTTCAAAGAAGTCTATCAGGTTTAGGAGACATGATCTGCCTTTTACAAACCCAAACTGGGTGGGGTCCTGAGTTTGGAGATTACCAATGTCTTCGTTTATAAGTTCCATGATGATATACTCCATAGCCTTGCAGACCAGGCTCATTCGGCTAATGGGGCAGTAGTTCCCGGGGCCCATGGTGGCTCCCCCTTTGTGGAGTGGATAACTGTCACCGTGCGCCATTCAGTGGGCACAAAGTCTAAGGTGAGGCTATGATTGAACATGGTGCTTAGGTGGGGTGCCAGTTCATTTTGTAGTTCATGTAGAACACAGCCTGGGATGTTGTCAGGTCCCATGGATGCTGTGTTCTTGGCTTTGGAGAATGTGGTTTTTACCTGTGCAGCCGTGATTACAGGAACTTTACATTGTTCCGGTATAGAGATGGGCCCTTTAGGGGGTGAGAGAGGGGTAAAGTTAGCACTGAACCTATCTGCCAGGATGTTGACAATATCAGTTGGTTCTGTATATTTAGTGCCATTGTGTTGTAACTCAGAACAGATATGAGTGTTGCCATTGAGATTCTTGATGTAGCTATAGAATGCTTTGTGGCTGTGTTTAGTATCAGTGGTGATTTTGTTTTCATAACTAGCTTTGGGGGATTTTATGAGAGATCTCAGCTTCTTACTCAGGCTGACCAGGGAGTTCCTCCAATCATGGGATTTCACTCTTTTTTGCAGTAGTTTTTTTCTTCTGTTGTAGAGTTTGTTTATGGCAGGGGACCACCAGATTGGCTTCCTTTTTTTGGAGGATAGCATCTTGGTTCTGTTAGGATAGCACGATCCATGCACTCATGTAAGTGCCTATAAAGTGCATTTGTGTAGGATTCAGCAGTTGTACCTCTATTGTCCGTCTGCATGGGTGTCATGAAGTTTGCCACTACTGTCTTAAGAAGCGTGAAGTTGGCTTTGGAGAAATTTTTTATGGTGGTTTCCCTAATGGGGGCTGGGGGTGGGATGTGGATGTCTAGGCTGATTAGCTTGTGGTCGGATCTGACCAATGAGAAATTGACCTCTGGTGTGGAACACTGCTTGCCCATGTTGGTAATGACCAGGTCTGGGATATTGATGCCCCTGGTGGGGGTGTGGATAAATTGATCTAAGGCATTGGAATTTATGAATTCCAGAAAACGTTGAGCAAAAGAGTTGGTACATGACTAGTTTTCCCAGTTAATGGTGGGGTAGTTGAAATTACCCATTATGAGGGTGTTGGGTTGTACCCTAATATTTTCTAGTGTATCAAGAAATGATGAGTGGGAATCCTGGGGCATGGTGGGGGATCTGTAGCAAGTTACAATTTGGATTGCGGTCTTGCCCAGAGTTAGTTGCACTTGGATAATCTCGGATGCATTATGCTGAGCAACTAGCCTGGAGGTGTGGATATCCTTAACGAATATGGACACGCCTCTGCCTTTAGTGTATTGGTCCAGGTTAGGTGGCCGAAAGGTGTGGTATGAATTATAGCCTGGTAGTGCAGGGGTGCTCTCTGGAGCCTTGAACCAGGTCTCTGTTACTGCACAGATGTCGATGTTCTCCATTTTAAGAAGTGCCTTGAGTGAATGCATTTTGAGGTTTAGACTTCTAGCATTGAGTAGCATTACCCTCAGATTTTACTTGCTTGTACCTGTTACTGTGGTGAATTTGTCATTTGAACCTTGCCTAAAAAAGGCACTATAGGGGTGGCAAGAGCCTTAGTGAGTATCCAGAATCCCAAGGGCGACAGGTGCAGGCCATCCCTGGCAAAGCATCCTGTTCTGTTGATCATGTCATACCAGGCAGACAGATACTGGATCCCCTTAGAATGACACCAGAAGCTTAGCCAATTGTTGAAGTCAATCATTTTGTTCTTGTACTGTGGTATCATTCTGTGTGATGGCAGGATGCTACTCAGGGCCAGGGTCATATCTGCCTGGGCTACAAGATCGGAGAGCTCCTCCATGTCTCTTTTTATGTAGTCCAGGGAGATACATCTCAGGTCATTCACACCAACATGGACAATGACAGAATCATATTTGTACTTGTGGAGTGAACTGAGTGCGTGCATTATGCGGTGGATCCTGGCACCCAACAGGCAGCTGACAGTAACTTTCACCTTGTTTAGCCTGTTGAGTGGAACATCAGTGTGCCTGACTATAGAGTCACCTATGACTAGAGTGTTGGGTACATTGTTATGCCTTATGGGCTGTGGTTGAGTGACACACTGAGTTTGTGGGCTGTGTGTCATTTGGGTTGTGTTGGGGGTGGAGGTTGCTTGCATTTCTGCTTTGGAGGTCTCTGTTGCTTGAGCAGATTTTTATTGACAGCCTCCACAAATGTAGGCATGTGTTTTGTGTTTCTATATGTCTGTTTTGATGGTGTAGGTTTTGAGGGACTATGTGATGAATGTGGTGTGGTGCAGGTGTTTACCTTCTCTTCTTGACTGTCTAGTCTAGTCTTGGGTGAAGAGAGCTTTGCTTCCAGTTTGGCTATATAAGTGCATTTCTCACAAGTTGTAGTGTTGGGTGGTAGGAGGAGAGGGTTATCTTTGTACATGAGGCAATTGCTGCATTGCCCCAAGATGCCCAAATTCATCAGGTAGACAGAAGAAAACATCGGGAGCTGACCCTTAGATATGCCTGGATAGGTGCTTACTTATTAAGTACTAAAAACTGCTTTCCTCTAGAAAATTGAGGAAAGTTGAGTGCTGTAGTAATTTGTAACTTATTTAGTGCTTACAACGTAATAACATCACAAATACAATGATAAGTAACACTGCATATAACTCATTGGATAGTAGTGAAAAACATCATAAACGGCAACTTAAATCATGCCCTAGATTTCCGTATCATTATATTGTTTTGAATAATACTGGTCCCTTTACCTTTGTGCCGATAATCTGTTTGCGTACCCATGTTCCTTTAATCTCATTCAGGAGCTTTTTACCCCTGATTTTATGCCTTTACCAGTTCATGCATTGTATTCTTTTGTGCTAAGCATTAAAGTACATCATTCTTTTTCTCTCTGCTCATTAAATAATTAATTCCTTGCCCAAGTATTTTCTTTAACTGGGTTTTTAAAGAATAAAAAGGTTATATTCTAACAGTGAGCTTTTCTCCTCCCTTTAATACAAATTTAAAGGAATTTTTACTTCACTTTATTATGCTTATTGCTCCAGAATGTTCCTAGATTATATTTCACATGTGAATTCATGTAAACTGATTTCAGAATTGTGCCTTTCATTGCTGTTATGTATTCCTTGCTATTCTGTTCAAATACATATTGTACATATATTTTTGAATAAGGTTCTTTTCATAATTTCTTCTATATCTGGTCTTCCCCAGTGGTTTCACTACTTTTTTGTAGAGGATATGGGATTTTCAACTAAGCAGACCAAGGCACCTGGAAGGCTAGTGTACAAAAATCACTCCACTTCGTGCAGGTAGCCCAGTTTATTTAAATACATAAATGCAGAAAAAATATTAACGCTTAACTAAGTCACCGCGTTTTCGTCCCTACCACACAGGACTTCATCAGATAATACCAAACCAGAAGAGTTAGCTCTATTTAAACCCATCCCAGCTGGTTTAATGACTTAATTAAATGCAAATTAATTAATCAATCAACTACAACATTTGCTAGTCCCTACATTGTATGCCAAAAAAATTCATGCAGAAAAAAAACATTTTGTAAAATCAGCATGAAGTGTTAGAACCATAGTCTTAACTAATTAAATATAAAATGTAACATGTATAAAGTATGTGAACACACAAAAACTCATAAAACCTTTTAAAAAGTTTTTTCTGAAAGAGAGAAACCTAGAACTTAGGACTAATGCTTATCAAACTGTGACACTATAGGGGTGATTTATATCACTATTTGTAAAGAATGTGGTGCTTTCTACATTGGAAATACCACTAGGAAGTTTAAAAGGCGTATTTACAAACATCTGAATGATATAAGGAAACATGATGAAAAGAATGCCCTGTATAAACACAGTTTCACTTGTAACATGGAATTTTTTGGTTTCTATGTGTTAGAAAAAGTAGATGTTGACCCTAAAGGAGGTCCTTTGGAAAACTTGAATAGAACTCTGAGAGCTGTTCTGGCAGTTAAAATTCGAAGCGAACAAGCTTCCAGGTCTTAATGAGCACATTTCTTTGGCTCCAGTGCTTAAGCTCCGATCTGCCAAACCTTTAATTTATTATGGGGGGGTTGTTTTTTAAAGTTTTTTTTAAATAACGTTTTAACATAAGGGCAATAACATAATTTTAACATAAGGGCAAACAGTACAATCACAACATATTGCAATAAATTATAAAAAGGTCAATAAAATGTGTAGTTAATTAATTGTGCAAATTATCCATCATTGGTATACACTTATTTTTTCCTAAGGAGCAAATTATAGAGTGAAACAAAATATCTAGGGTGCTTATGGTAGAGTACAACACAGATAACAGACACTGGTATTGATGCTGTAATGTAAAAGGAGTAGAGAGTCTGAAGATACTTGTGAAAGCTGGAAGGGGTGTTAGTGCCTAGCCAGTAGTTAATGAGCAGAAACCTAGTCTGGATGATTTTAAATGACTCTGGAATTGTATTTTAAATTATTTGTGGCTTTTCTATCATTTTCAATGGAAGAGACTTTTGTTTCATAGTTTAGAGATTTAAAAAATAGGGTATCTCTGGATGAGTTGTGGGATTCGGAGGTACAAAGTAGTAGTTTATTCACAGATATTCAAGGTTTTTCAGGTGTGTATTTTTCTATAACGTTTAGTAAGGATGGGCAGTAGTTTTGCCTATAATAGATTCTGTGGACAACTTTTAGTTGGAAGAAAGTGAGGTAACTTGCTATCAAGTCCAATAGTTTTACACCTTTAAAGTGATGTACTCAAGAGAGTTTAGCTGGAAATGTTGGTATTTTACTGTTGCATTATTCAGGTTTATAAAAGGAAACTGAAGGTTAGTTGTAACTAGTGCCTTTCTGCTACAGTCTGTAAGTTATTGTTTTGTGTGGTAGAGGACACCTACAGTACTTTTTGGTGAATTGTTTTGATAGCTGTATGAATATGGTAGCTGGATCTTAGTTGATTGTCTATCATGACACTTAGAAGTTTTGTTTTACTAACAGCTTCAAATTCTGTGATATTTGCTGAGGTAATATGAGAAAATATAGAAATTTAAATAAATATAAATATGAGAAAATATGATAAAATGAGATGAGGGTTTCAGTTATTGTAAATGTTTTGGTGTGAACAGTAGTAATTTAGGTTTTAGAGGACTGAGTAGTACCTTAATTTTCTGTAACAATATTTCAGTATTTTATAAAGCTATTTAGATTGCTGTCTGAAGTTCTTGTTAAGAGGAGGCCTAGCAATTGAGAGTGGAATCATCAACATACTGTGTATGATGGTGGCTGGCCTACTGACCGAGTGTAAGTAGTTGATGAATATAGTTAAGAGGAGTGGGCCTAAAACTGAACCTTGTGGGACACCAACTGATACAGGGAGGAAGGTCAACTGTTGGTTTTGCCATTTTACAGATTGGGACCTATTTGTTAGGTAATTATTGAACCAGGACACAGCAGAAGAAGAGTCCCGAACTAGATAGTGTAGCTAACAGGATTTGGTCAGATATGGTATCAAAGGCTTTGGAAAGATCGAGGAAAGTTGCAGACACCAGGTTACATGCATCTCTATAGATATTTATAATATTTTGAAAGATGAGTAGTGCCATGTGCATGCTATAGTGGGGTCTAAAGCCATGTTGGCTGCTAGACAGGAAATATGCCACAGAGAAGTCGTGGAAAAGCTGAAAATGAATGCACTTTTCCTAGTATTTTTGACAGTGGGGGAAGATAAGCAATTGGTCACTAACTGGAAAGCTCCACTCAATATCATCCTTTATGTAAAGTAATGATGAAAGATTGTTTCCAAATTGAGGTGATATATGATTCCTGGACAGATCTGTTAAAGAGAATGGATACTGGATATGCCAGTGAATCAGCTGCTAGATTTAAGCATTCATTTGAGAAACTGTCCAGTGTGAGTGAAGCTGGTTTTAGTTTACAATGAAGCTTTTTTACTAAAGAGATTGTGACTGTCATTAATGAGAAGGTAGAGCTGTGGTTATTAAGTTTTGGGTCTTTAATAAGGAAGTGGAGTTGTAGTTACTGACTGTGTGTACTTGAGGAGCTATGGGGCGTGTCTTTCAGAAGTGAACTCACCGTGTTTATGAAATAAGGATGAAATGTTCATGCTGTTTATTGAGGTGTATAATTTGAAAATGGGTTTGGATGTGAAGATCTTCTTAAGTAAAGAAGATCGTTTATGTTTCTGCAGAATAAAAAATAGAAACACCAACAAAAAAGGGTGATTCAGAAAACATAAGAATATTAATTTATGTTTGTCCACAAGTTACTACTGACTTCTTCAGGAGAACAGAAAATATTGTGTTATTTAAATAGCTCCTCAAACACATAAATACATCACATGACCAGTAGTCATACAATTAAAAACAAATGAAAAACAGAATAATAATAAATACTTATATTGGTGTTCAGTATTAGTAATAGCTACATACCAAGATCACTTTCTAGCCAAGCTCCCTGCCAGTAAAAAAAAATCAATATTAATAGTTTTGTTCAGTCTTGGAAATCTATCAGCATATAATCACACCTACCAGATGGCCTCCCTAACTTCCAACCTGTTGTTAAACCTGCCTTGTATATAAACATTTTTACATCCCACTCAGACTATTAAGTTAAATGGCATAAAACATTAATTCTTTCAGAGAACTTCCTAGTAGTAATTCCAATAAAAAACATGTACAGACAGAACACATAACAATGTAAACAACACCAGTAGAATTATATGTATAGTCATATGGAACAGGAATTCTCCTATCCAAATGAAATTCTGGTTGGTCACAGCTACAGAAATTAATTTCGTGCTCCCCATTAATATTTCAGTTATTGGTGATATCCAATGCCATATTCAAACTAAATGATTTAGCTCTATTAGAAATGCTAACATCGCTGCTAAGTACACCTTTTTGTAAAATGTGTAAAAACCTAATCTCTTTTCAATCAAAAATCTTAAGCAACAGATTGTAAAAAATTCCATATGATACCTTATGTTCTCAGACATCTCAATAATACAATCTAGTCTGTGCAGAGAAGCAACTGGTGTTTGCAACACCTGGGGCTATTCTTTATACTAGCACCCTGCCTCCTCGGCTCTTTATCTGAAAAAAAAAAAATCCACTCCTTTACTCTGGCTTACCAAGCAAGATACACACCCAATCCTGCTCCAGACCTTCATCAAAAGATCAAAAAAAAAAATAAAACAAAAACATTTGCTGTATTTTAACTGTAGTAAGCGGATTGCTACAGCTTACCAAACACAAAGCATTGATGCATTGAACTCCCCTTCTGTACCAGCATTCAGAAATTCCGATGCAAAAAGAAGAATGCAGGAAATTCACTTCACAATCATGCCCACTAACCCCTTCCACACAGGGCAACTGCCCCTTTGCACCACCCTTGCTATGCTACTGAATTTGTGGTAAAAATATTATTTGTATTTAATCTAGAAGCATGAATCCTTTGAACATGAGGAATATTCCTCCTCATAAACGAACCATGGATGCTGTCAAAATGCAAACTGTTTAAAAGGTACATTGCCTGGAAAATGTTACTCTCTAAACAATTCCCGCTTTTGTCTAAATCAACAATGTCCAAAAAGTTAACACTCAACCCACTGAACCTTAAAGTGATTTTCAAAAAAGTGATAGTTTTATTTAAAATGTCCATAGCTTGTTCACATTCATTTTGAGTATCTTTCCAAATAAAAAGTGGTCATCTACAAACCTTTGGTTAAAAAAAAAATACATGCTCAAATAAGGGAATGTGAGACAAAATTTGCTCATCTCACCAACTTAGGGCTACATTAGCAAAGACCCAATTGTTTCAGCCACAGTATTTTCAATCCTATTGTTCAGATTCTGGGACTTTTTAGATAAACTGTAATGGTATTCAGTTAATGGTGAAGGAATGTTTATGTTCATATTGGATATTAAATCACTTTTTACCTGTATCCCTTTTGGTGAAGGAGTTGAATTTGTTAGGTAATATTTAATGTATAATTCAATTTTGATCACATCTTTTATTAATATACTTTGTATTTTACTGGAGATGATACTCAAGAATGATTTTTTTTTTCATTTTTAATTTTAAATATTGCCAGCAAGTTACAGGTATTGTTATGGGCACAACACAGGCACTGTCCTTCGCTAATTTACTGCAGATACCATACAGTAAGTCAATGTTTATCCCCAGGGTTTGGCATACAGTAGTTGTGATACCATTTTACAAAGGTGGCCCCAGCACAGACCCATCAGCCTGATTAACTTCATCTGTAAGGTCATGGAGCAGGTCATAATAGACCTAATAAATTATGATATAGAAACAGCTTATAAGACTACCATTTGGCTTTGTTAAGGATAGATTATTTCTAATGAATCTGGTGATTTTTTTGAGAAGATACCACAAGCCTTGAACAGTGATCATATTGCCCATACAGCATACATTGACCTCACCAAGGCATTTAATACCAACATGCCAACATTATCAATATTATTAAATTCACTCCAAATTAGCTAAGGGGAAGAACCCAAACTGTGATGGCGGCAGGCACATCCTCAGAGAGCATAAAGGTGGCCAGTAGGAATCCATGCTATGACCTCCACTATTTAGCATATACTTGTCTTATCTCCAAATCAAAACCAGGGAGCTCTGGTTAACCAATTTTGCAGATGATTTTAAATTGAATGTTATATTCAAATCCCCTTCTAATATGCAGAAGCTAGAAAGTGAACTTACATGTTAATAGATGGTGCTCTGAAAATGGGCAAAAACTAAATGCTGAAAAATGCAATACCAATGCATTAGGTAAACAAACCCTCCTCCAGTCTTACAGTATAGAAAACACCCCACTCTGAAACAAAGATGTTGTAAAAGACCTTAGAACAAAGATTACTTCCTTTCCTTTGATCATCATACTGCATCAGAGGTCAGGAAATCCTTCTGTCTGGCACAATTGATCACAAAAGGTATTTCTTCTAGATCCAAAAAGGTCTTTACCCCTTAATGAATACAATGGTCCTTTTAGGAAGTATCTTACTAAACATATCAAGCAGTTGGAAAGAGACCCAAAGGTTCCTGACAAAAAGATCATGGGTCTAAAGGATATGTGCTACTAAGAGAGGATAAAGGCTTTGTTCCTGTATTCAGGATCCTATAGACTCTTTAGGAGTGATCTGTACCTTTCCTTCCAAGCTATAGGAATCTGGCAGTCCTAGACCTCTTATGTCTCAAAAATCAAAAGTCCGTGAATTTAAGAACCATCGATCTGAACTCTGCTTGAACAAATAAATCATGGCAGAGGGAAAGATTTGTCATGCAATGACTATCCCAGCTCTGGAACGAACTTCCTCTCCAAATCAAACAATGTAATACACTAGCCATCTTTAAGAAGGAATTTATCAGCTATGTGGGTTTCATAAATTCACCCCCAGTATGACAGGCCAATTTCTCCTTGAAAAAGGAGGTAAGGTTTATTACCAAGAAAGTGGTGTGTATGCGACACCAATATGAAAAAGATGGCAAAAGATAAAATAAAAAAATCTTTAATAGATACAAGTTGAGCGCTTTGGTTTCATACACTATAGAAACTTTATCAGAACCATTTTACAAAACAGCCTTCACCCATTTAAATGCATTAACCAACCAATCACAAACGTAGTTCTTTTTAAAACTATGCACTGCACATTTATGATAACAATTCGCTTAATAAAACTTTTATCATGTAAGGTTTATGGATGGCTACTGGCATGGTATAAATGGCCATTACATGACCCAGTTGCCTTATATGTTCAATACAGCTGAAATGATTTGAATTAGATCATTATTATATCATTACTATCATTTCATTATTATAGCCTGCCTGTACCATTTTCTACTATATCTTTCTGCTTATTTAAATTATTAAAAGTTGCCTCCAGTCTAGGAACACCAAAAATAATGTTTACTAATGCATACAAGTATATTTTGCTGGAATGTGTCATTCTGTCAACACCACTTTTGCTGAATCTCATTTCAGCAAAAGTATTTCACCAAAATCATTTTCAGCAAAAGTAGTGAATTCCCTTTTCTCCACTGTTTGACATTGGAATAGGTATATTTAGGTTCAGGGGGTTAGGGACTGTTCCCCTGCAAAAAAAAAAATGTTTTGCGGTTCAGTGAAAGTGATTTCCATGAAATATTTTCACTGAAATAGGATTTAATAAAAGTCTTGCCAATCTACCAACATGATTCCTGTTTTACTGTTTTCTGTTTTTTTTTTTTTTTTCAAAACTGGCATACTGGAACTTTACATTCCTACTTGGCTGATCTCGGTTATTAATTACCTCAAGAGGACTACAGTAAATATCTTTGAATGATATGTCTAACAGTGTTATTTGTTGGTATGAAGTATGATTATTTTTATTTCTTTTTTAAATATGGGCAGTATAATTTCACCATCTACAAATATAGGGAGGTTAAATTCCTTAAATACCGTGTAAAAGAAAACACAGCCCCATTTACTACAATGCAGTTTTAAAAAACTCATTAGTAGCTTTGTCTGTCATACAAGATGTTTGATTTTTCAACTTTAAAAAATATTCTCTACCTTTTAAAATAATATTCTATACCTTCTACAGTAAACTTTTCAAAAATCCAAACTTGGCAGGTTCTTACTTGCAATCTTTTCAATTTGTCTTATTCAAGGTTACATTTTCCAATCCTATTTATTTTTTCATTTTTAAACATCCTTTCAAAATGGGTATACGGTATATCTCAGCCTATTTATCAATCACTTTGATATATTTTCCCAGTTTTGTGAGCTAATTGCTAAAATATTGTATTGCTTTATACTATTTTCAGCATCAAGACCCATATTTCCTTGGCACCTTTTAACTATATATATATATATATATATATATATATATATATATATATATATATATATATATATATATATATATATTTTTTTTTTTTTTTTTTCTGTCCTGTATTCCTGCATACATTTTAAGACATTACAGTATAACATTTTATTTGACATTCTTCGTCAAACCAGATTTCTTGTCTGTTCTTTTAAATTTTTATATTTTCAGCCTAATTAAACATTCAGTTATTTTGAGATATCTTGTATCATTTTGATGACTGCAAGCTGGGGGTGATTATTTAATCTCCCAGTGATGTAGATATCCTTCAGGAGGGTCTAGATTAGACAAATAATTGGTGCCAGAACCATAGCCTAAAGCTAAATGTGAAAACATACATTATAATACCCTTTGGGAAGTCAAGTACCCCTGCAAATTACAACATCAGTAACACATCCATAAGAGTGGACTCAGAGGAGAGAGATCTAGGTACACAGATAGACAGTAGCCTGAAATTTGACTCCCGTGTGTCCACAATGGTGAGGAAGTCCTTCTCTGTGGCACAATTTAGAAGTAAAGGTATTGCATCAAAATCCAAGGAAATTGTAGCCCCGCTGTACTCAGCCCATATTAGACCAATTATTGAATACAATGCGCCATTTGGCATGTACCTAACTACTTATAGCAGCTGGAGTGACCTCAGAGGTTCCTCACAAAGAAAATACAGCATGTAAAAAACATGTCCTATACCAATAGACTAAAAGCCCTATCCCTTTACTCTGTCTCCTACTGACTATTAAGGGGTAACCCATGCCTGACCTACAAGGTACTCACAAATCCAGCACTGACTGAACTGCTACACAACTGCAAGTCAAAGAACATGGGGTCACCAATCTGGGGATCTAAACTTAGTCAGCAACTCAAACGAAACATGCTGGAGAGACAGATATGTATCTCTGAGATTGCCCCTTCTTTGGAACTGGCTTCCTGTTCATGTTAAGCAGAGCCCTTGCCTTGCTATCTTCAAACGCAGTTCAGATCAATGGATGGGGAATCACAAATTCACACCTGGGATAGTGACTATGTCCCTTGTGGACAGGGGTAATCTGTAAGATACACAAGGCATAGGCACAAAACCATGCTATCCTCTTACCAGTAGGGGCCATATATTGAGTAAAATCAGGTTATATTGCCTAGGTTTGTAAGGGCTCTTATGCAGTTAGCCTATTAATCTCCTAAGAAACTATTTCAGCATTCGCTGTGCTGAAATTTGAAGATTACATCTTGTCAATGTTATTCTAAAATTCCATTTATTTTTTGATTGCTGTATTTAAGCTACTAGATTTAACTTCTCCCTACAATTAGATTTTTCTTATTGCTCTGATGGTCATACTTGAAATTAGAACTTCTCCTTTTTATATTTAAACCAAAGGCCATGACTACTAGTGGGTGATCACTTTCATTTCATATTAGCTATTTTGAAGTCACAATTCTCAGTTGATTCCTAGTAATAAAATAATCTATGACTAAACTACCAGTTCTTATAGTAAAGGTATATGTTTCAGTATTTCGAGGGATGAGACCTTGGTCTTCACATCCACCCAGTCACCATCTTCTTTCACAGTGCCCCAAAAACTGCAGGATCTCTACACAAGACCCACTCTGTGAAAATTTTCATTGCGAATATTGTCACTGTGCAATAGCCTGTAGTCACTACATTCATCCCTGACCCCAAAACTGCAGATGCTCTGTCACAATGCCCACCTCTTCACTTAGCTTTCCCTAACCCTCCCCAAACAACTTTAATATAATCCTACAAACACTCCTTTTTTATTTTCCTATTTCTCAACTTCCATCTAACAGGGAGCATTATTCTCAACAAAATGTTTCCCTCCCATATTGCTTTGTACTATATTCATTCATATTCAGACCCCCCCCCAACAGAACCTCTCCATTATTCTATATTTCAGCTTCTTCTTTCCCACACTACTTCCTGTCTTAACTAAATCCTCATACTCTTATCCTTTCAAACCCTCTATTTCTAGCATTTCAGAAAAATAAGAGAATAAACCAGGACAGTCAAACTTTTTTCCCTTCATAGAAAATATTTAGGATGATAGGAGGTTACTAGGCTAATGACCCTAGAGCCTTTCTAAGCCTAGCCATTCATGCCCAAATGTTCCCAATTATCAATGCCCATGGGCTAAGACAACTTTGATAAATGCCTGTTCCTTAGGGCATCTACAAACTGCCCTTTTCCATAAGAGCCATGGGTGATTTTCCATCCATTAGTCCAGACAGCATTTGAAATTGACTAAGGAAAGATCTCTATTTCACATGAATAGGGAGTCTGTTCCAGAGAAGGGGTAATCTTTGAGACGCATACCTGTCCCTCCAACATGTTTTGTTTACATCACAGACGTAGCTAAAATCCTGGTTTGGGTAATTTTAGTGTTGTTTGTTTTGTGAATTTGCTACAGATCCATCAGGGCTGGATCAGAGATAGCCTTGTAGGTTAGGAATAGATCATCCCTTAGTAGTCAGTAGGAGACCATGTACAAGGACAGGTCTTTGACGTGGTCCCCATAGGCCATCCAATTTACACCCTGTATTTATTTAGTGAGGAACCTCTGTTGCTAGTCCAGATGTTGCAAATGCCTAGTCAGGTACATGCTGAAGGGTGCATTACACTCTATTATTGATTTAATTAGGGCTGAGTATAGTGGGACCATGATCTTCTTAGACCTGGATGACATGCCCTTACTTTCAAGTTGTGACACACAGAAGGATTTTCTCACTACCATGGCCACATGGTGAACAGAATTCAGGTTACAATCAACTTGAGCTACCAAGTCCCTCTTAGGGGAATGTTATCAATGTTATAATTTGAAGGGGTAGCTGTCTTCCCAAAGGGTACAATTATGAGTTTTAGGCCATGGTTCTGATACCAGTTATATGTCTGTGTCAGGCCATCCTGGCAGATAGCTACATCTTTGGGGGATTCAGTGATTGCACCCAACTACAGTAATCAGCAAATATGGTCATCCAAAAGCTCTCTACACTTGCCTTGACTTCAAAGAAGTACATTCCAAACAGGAGAGGTTCCAGTACTCAGCACTATGGGACAACACTAATAATAGGCCTCTTGGTGGTAGTGGATTCCCCCACCCTAACTTCATGTGTCCTATCTGTCATTTGGCTACCCACCCTTCCTTACTACCTGGGAAGACATAGTTGACAGGCTATGCTGCTTTGCCACAGATGGTCTGCACCTGTCTCCTCTAGGCTTTTGGATACTGGAAAAGGCATTAGCCACCCCACTGTGCCTTTTTTAGACATTGAAAAATAACCAGCCTCCCAATATAGTAAAATCCTTTTTAGATAAATTCAAGGTACTGTAGCTTAATGCTAGGCATCTAAACAAGAAACTGCACTTCCTGGAAGCACTCCTCACTTTGGAAGATGTTGATGTCTGTTCAGTCACAGAGACATAGGTCAAAGGTGCGAAAAGCACCCCAGCCATGCAGGGTTGCAATGCCTTCCACATGTTCAGACCACAAACTGAGCATGAAAGAACTAAAGGAGGAGGTATATCCATCTTCATTACGGATAAATACACCTTGAGACTGATCAAACAGTATCACTCTTTTGAGCTACTTCATGTCCATTTAATTATAAGAAAAGCTCTCTACCACATCATAGCTAGCTATAGGTCCCCCACCATGAAACAGGAAAAGCATACCGTATACCTGGACTTACTGAAGTCACTTGTCATGCAGCCCAGCACCTTACTCATGGGTGATTTTAATTATCCTACCATCAACTGGGAAACATACATGACCACAAACACACTGGCTTGGAGGCTCTTGGACTTTGTCAATGGAAACACTCTGGAACAGCTTGTCAACACAGCCACAAGAGGCTCAAATGTCCTGGACATAGTACTCACTAACATGGGACAGCAGTGTGCCCACCCCAACCCCCAGTATGATGTCCTCCCTGGTAAGATCAGACCATAAATCAGTCTCATTTGATATCATTATAAGACCAGATACCCCTTCAAGCTCAAAAACGCTTAAAAATTTTTCAAATACAAACTACCTCCTCCTAAGTGATGGTATAAGAAGTTCCAAAGCCCCCTCAACTACAGTTAACATGGACTCCTATGCAGAGGTGCACACCAATGCCCTGTATAATCACTTAAGCAGTTGTATAGAATCAGCTGTACCTGAACAGATTAAAATCAGGTCTTGCCAAAAAAACAAGCTGCTCTGGTGGACCCTTAGCATAAACAGGCTAACCAACAAGAGAAAAAAATAATGTCCAAGAACAAGAGAGAACTGGCTCAACAGAGGAAGAAACTATTTTCTAGCTTAAACAAACAAATCAGATATCTTGTCAAGTTCTCCAAAGTTAATTATGAAGCAAAAATAACCTCCCTATCTAAGGATAATCACAAAGCATTCTTTAACTACGTCCAAAATATAAAGGGAATACCCAGCTATGCACTGGTTGTGGATGGCACCACCCATACTCAACTGAAGGCAATAGCCAATCTGCTAGCTTTCAGAATTGGAGCAAACTTCACACCCCCGTCCCCTCTAGTCATCCCCCAAAGTATACCTACTACCATTCCTCAGCCTATTATCTCAAGAGAGCAGGTCATCTCAGCACTTTCCTTAGTCAAAAACACGGCATCAATGTGATGAGACAACATCCCTGATTGCCTTTTAAGCAACTTAAAACATGACTTAGCAGGCCAATTTGGATCCCTGTTTAACCACAGCCTGTGAACTGGCTATGTTCCGGCAGAATGGAGGACAGCAACAGTAATCCCTCCTCACAAAGGGGGACTATCAACCAGACCCTGGGAATTAGAGGCCCTTAAGTTTGAGTAACCTCATCTACAAGGCCATGGAAAGAATCATTATGGACCTTATTAATAAGGACATAGGTAATCTCCAACCTCTGGATCCAACCCAGTTCAGATTTGTTAAATGTAGATAATGCCTGTTAAATATGGTCGACTTCTTTGAGAAAGTCACCAAGGCCCTGGATGAGGGAAAGACAGTGCATGCCACCTATCTTGTCCTAGCTAAGCCATTTGATACAATTCCCCACTCAGGTATTATAGAGAAACTCTCCCAATTTAGAATTAACCCCTACATTACCAGATAGGTAGCCAACTGGCTCGCCGACAGGACACATACTGTCAAAGTGGGTGACTTCACCTCTAGCAAAAGACCAGTCACCAGTGGCATACCAGAAGGTTCTGTGCTAGGCCCTTACTGTTCAGAGCATATTTCTTAGATGTCCAGGAAAATTTTAATGGCCTGTGGCTTACAATTGCAATTTGGGAGTAATCACTGAGTCCTGAAATGATGTTAATACACAGTAGACAGGGTTAATATAGACAAATGATTGGTGCCAAAGCTACGGATTAAAGCTAAATGCAAAAAAAAAAAGCATTATTATTCTCTTTGGGAAAGCTGACATTCCTGCTAATTACATTATAGACAGCACCCCCCCCCCAAGTGTAGACCCAGTGATACAGGATCTGGATACTCAAGTTGATAACCTGAATTTTGACGACCACGTATCCACAGTAGTCAGGAAATCCTTCTATGTGGCATATCTTATAAGTAAAGGCATTGCATCTAGTTCTAAGGATGTTATAATTCCATTATCCTCAGCCCTCATCAGACCAATAATTAAGTACAATGCTCCCTTTTGCATATACCTCACCAGACACCTGCAACAATTGGAGAGACCACAGAGATTTCTCACCAAGAAATTACAGGATACACAAAACAAGTCTTAGGTAGAAAGACTGAAAGCCCTGTCACTGTATTCTGTCTCCTACAGGTTGCTAAGGGGTGACCTGTGCCTGGCTTACAGGGTGGTCACTGACTCAGCCTTGATGGATATGCTACATATTCATAAATCAAACTGCACGAGGGTCACTCATTCCAGGGATCTTAAACTAGCCTCTGACATGAACAAGTCATGTTGGAGAGATAGCTACATCTCCCACAGACTGCCACTTCTCTGGAACAAGCTTACAATTCACATGAAACAGAGGCCCTCCCTGATCCTCTTCAAATGAAACTTAGATCAATGGATGAGTGATTGCAAATTCACTCTTAAGGTGGTGCCTATGTTTTTCCTGGACAGAGGAAGTCATTATTAACTAACATAAACTATTACTTCTGTGAACTTCACTCAACTAACCACTGACAACTGGGGCAACTCAACATAAATATGGCAAGGCTTGTAAGGGTTCTAACCTATAAGAAATAAAACTATTGCACTACATACCTGGATTACCCAACGCAAGACTGATAGTCTTGCTATAATTGAATTTGGCTTAAACCCAGCATAAACAATTCCAAAACTAAAACTTATGGCTGTAATACCACATAGAATAACCATATAAAGAGGAAAGGTGCTGGTATTGATTTAATATTTCCCAAAAACTACTGCAGTTCCCCCTGCAACAAACCAATACCAAAACTCAATTCAGCAGAGCTTTTTATTACTTTCCTGAAAATAAGCAAATTTAAACAAATATGTTTACCCTCTAACATTTCAGTTTCTTTTTTATCCCTTCACTTATTTCTCCTCTACACACCTGTTTGCT
Source organism: Protopterus annectens (assembly GCF_019279795.1). NCBI lineage: Eukaryota > Metazoa > Chordata > Ceratodontiformes > Protopteridae > Protopterus > Protopterus annectens. The sequence continues at coordinate 1,450,181,732 of NC_056732.1, forward strand.
AGCCTATTATTGATAGTCCCTTGACTTTCACCCCATCTTACTGTTGACAAACTTGTCTTTCCATTACCTGTTTATTTCTGTTTTTCTCTTGTTTCCCCATCCTTTCCCTACAACTCTCTCAATGTCATGTTTGTTCTCTTTCTTCCTCTACTCAATGAATTCTATCCCTGACTCTTATCTTTACTGAGAGTGACTGATTGTCTCTCACAGTGTGGATTTCTCACCCTTGGTCTAACCCCGCGGATTTCTCACCCTCGGTCTAGTCGCACTCCATTGGCCCTTGCTAAGCTCGGGCTCACTCCGCTCCCTTACCCTACCCCATTCCACCCACCCCCATCCTCCTGTAACTTATAGCTAACCAGTCCCTCCCCTCTCTAACCACACCCCCACAGGCAGCAAATCATACCTCATATCTCAAACATCCAACCCTATACTAATCTGTACACCATACTTCCTCACACTATTCCTTATCTATCACTACTTCTCATCTCCAACTAACACATCTATTGTTCTTCCTCACATTCTACCCTACCTATTCCTACATACCCTTATTTTCTCATTTTTTTCTTTTTTCCACTTCTTTTTCTTTTTTAGCACACTTTATTAGCAACATTTGAAATAGATTACCATCCATCCACTTATTCTACAATGTATCATATAAACTATGCTGTACTATCAGCCCTGCTACTGCTTATCCTCCATGCTACCTCCTTCTCATATAATCTTCCCTCTGAAAATCACTCTCCAATATTGCCCATAATTGATGACAGCCAGCATGTCAGACCCACTATCTATATCTCACCATACTTCTATAATACCTCCCTTACTCTACATTTCTCTCTTAGATATTACTACACCCAAAATTCTAACACCTCTTTATATATCTATCACAGTCTGTTTTCCAAATTCAAACATCTTACCCTCCATTGCTTTACCCACATCAAATTCCAGTGTGATATCCATCCTAATCCAGGCCCAACCCTTTCCTCCCAAACCCATTACACTGACATATGCACTAACCCCACACCCTGCTCCTGTCTACCACTAAAAATAGGTAATGCTGACTTGCTTATCATAAATGCCAACCTAAGTAGCCTAATGAACAAAGTCCACAAATTTCAGGCTACTACTGCACTGTACAACCCAGACATAGTTGTCATTACTGAAACTTGGCTTAAGCCCCACATCAGATCTGAAGAATTTCTTCCTAATCGCTATAGTATCAACAGAACTGACAGAGTAGCTAAACATGGAGGTGGTATTGCCATATTATTTAAAGAAAATTTTAGTTTGATACATCTGATATACCTAACCTTGAAATTTTAATAGCATGCCTTGAACTTAATAATCACAAGTCCATTATCTTTATAGCTACATACCTGCCCCCTGGAAAAAAATCTCCAAAATATAGAAAACATCCTAGAATGGGCCTCTACACATTTCACCCATGAAACTATAATACTAGGAGACTTCAATCTTGACTGGACCACCTGCTCTTCTAATACCACTACAAACTTCATTAATCTATATAATTTCTCCCAAAGAATCAACCTCCCCACACGCATTGACAAACACTCCACGAGACAATCCACTCTAGACTGGATATTAACTAACAGGCCCAATATCACATATGATGCTGGGTGTCTCCCTGACACACTAAGTGATCACTTCCCTACCTACTTGTTTAGAAAGCATTTTTCGGAATTTCTTCAATATTTCTTTTTGCTACATTCACATTAAAAAACATTTCTGTCCTTCTTTATTTAACTCTCTAATTTTACAATGTGATTGGATACCTTTGAAACATCTTCCACTTGATAGCGCAGTTCAGTACTTCAATACCTCCTTCCTTCAAATACTTAATGAACTAGTCCCCATAAAAAAAATACGCACCAACTCTAACAGACTCCCCTGGCTATCAAAAGACACTCTTCATTTACTAAAACAAAGAGATAGAGCCTGATCTCACTATCAAAGTAGTAAAACTAAAGAAAACCTCACTACCTACCAGCAACTTAGAAATCAGGCTAAAAAATAATTAAACATGACAAAAAAACCTACTTCCATGCAAATCCACTAAAATACCAGAACAATCCCAAAAGATTCTGGCAAACAATGAATCTCCTTCTCAACCCAGGAATACTCACTACCCCAGCCCCATCACTGACCAACCAAAATGAGACCATAGCCACTCAATTTAACTCCCACTTTATTAACTCAATAACCTCCCTATTTAGCAACACCCACAGTGCTACTCCTATCATACCCCAGACTCCTGACAGAAACACTACCCTTTTCAAACTAAAACCATTTCAAACCAACTACATTAAAACTCTTATCACCAAATTAAAACTTTGCATTAACGCTGCTGACCAAGCTACCTTGTGATTTTCTCAGCTAGCAGCTCCTTTCCATTGCTTACCCTATAACTGTTCTCTAATCATTGTTTCTATCTCTGAACAGTATGTACCATCCCTTGAAAATATCCCACACTATATACCACTATAAAAGCCACTCAGCTGATATAATATTATATATAGCATATACCATCTTCCCCCCCAATCAAATCTTAAATCTTAATTATACACAAACAGATATTAGGCCATTTCCTGACCAATAATCTATTATCCAAAACACAACACGGTTTCCCACCTAAGCATAGTACCAGTACAGCACTCATCAGCTTTACTGATACTGTATACAAACTTAAAAACAAAAAAAACTAGTATCTACTACCTTCCTAGACATGTCAAAAGCATCTGACACTGTGTCACATCAAATACTTCTGAACAAACTAGCCATCTACCACTCCAGCTCTAAAAACCCTAAAATGGTTTATTAGCTACCTCTCTGACAGAAAACAAGCCACTTTATGGGAAAATAAACTCTCCACTCAGTTCCCTGTAAGAGTTGGGGTCCCACAAGGCTCAATCCTTGGTCCACTCCTTTTCACTATATTTACTAATGACCTTCATACTGCAGTTAACCCAGCCTCAATTGTACAATATGCTGATGATGCTTCCCTGATCTGCTCTGCTCCCACTATCAAGGAACATCAAGAAAAAACTCAAGCAGCCCTCCACAGTATAGAAAACTATCTAACACTCCATCAACTTATACTTAACCCCCCCCAAAAAACAAGCTTATGGTCTTCCACCAAAACCCAACATCTAAACATCTACCTCCTATCTTTATTTCCTCTTCCAATGTTACCATAATAGAGCCAGTAGAACATACAAAACTTATTGGTAATACAATTGATAGTGGACTTAGGTTTGATAAACACCTTGCTCTAACCATTAAAAAGGTGCATGCCAAACTGGGTTCACTCTACAGAGCAAAACCATTTCTTACTGACCAAGCCAGACTCTCTACTGATCGAACCCATCTATTATCTTCCCTTCTATATTGCTCTCAAATATTTACCAACCTTCACATATCTGACCTAAATAGCCTCAAATCCTGCTATAACAAAATTGCAAAATTCGCTACAAATCAGTCTTATAGATCTTACCACTGTACTGCATTAAATCAACTAAACTGGCTACAGCTCCCACATCTCCTCTCCCTGACTCAACTGCTCACTATCCACACAGTCATATACAAGCCTGACAGCTGCCCAGCTCTATCACACCTAGTCCAACTCTGTAGTAACCTAGCATCCCTTAGAGCTGCTGAAAAAATATTGTTAAACGTTAGTAAAGTCCAAAACATCTCTGGCATCTCCCTTTTCTCCCATAACATAGCCAAGCAATGGAACTCTCTTCCACAGCATATTCTCACCATCAATAACACACTATCATTTAAACAGACCCTTAAAGAACATGTTTCTAAACATAAGCTCTGCTCGTGTACTACCCCAGGCTAAACATCTGTACCCCCAAATATTTATATCCTCCATTTCCCTCCCTTTCTCAGCAATTGTTATTCATGTATATGTGCTGTGTGTAAACAGCTCATACTGGCGTCTAATTATTTCTGTATAATTGTGCTGCTACTGGTGGATAGAATCATATTAGAGACCCAGAACAGACTGCTGCTTGCTATATTGTTATCTGTGGCTGCATACCTGTCAGCTGAGGTCCCTTCTCACTGATGTGTTTTTCCATTTGGCTCAGTATCTGCATATACTAGTAGTTGATTCAAGACATATTTTCCTATATGCAGTAACTATTTGCTCAGTTTGTTTTTGTAATCTTTATAATGCATCCTTACCATCTCAAAGTGCTTACTCCTCTCTGTTCTCTTCTTTTCTAGACCTAACACCACTCTAAGTATTCAGCTGCTGTACCACCTTTATCTTTTATCCAAGCGGCGGGTACACTGTTATAAGAAAAGTGCAGTCTGGGTATGAACTGTCTGCAAACACAAACAGCTGAAGTTAACTTTGAGTAAGTGTCGACCTGTTTGACCTAATATTCATTATCCCCTGGAGAGCAGTCGTACACACACACACACACACACACACACACACACACACACACACACACACACACACACACACACACACACACACACACACACACACACACACACACACACACACACACACACACACACACACACACACACACACACACACACACACACACACACACACACACACACACACACACACACACACACACACACACTATCCATAACTGTTCAAATACTGTGTGTTTGTTAATTTAAACTGAGACCACAGTAGCCTACTGATACAAGGTTATCATGTTTTTCCACCTGAGAAATGGTTAAGAAATTACTTACAGCTTCAGAGCAGTCCTTGCTCAATCCTGATTGTTTTCTAAACACAAACTTGTCTTTGCTTGGATCTTGGCTCATTAGCAGCAGTACAAAAGAACTACCTGCTCACACCCCTGTTCTCCCCCTCCCCCTTTTCCTGTTTATTACCTTAAGCCAATCCCAAAGTTAATAAATATTACCTGTGGCAGGCACCATTTTTAAAACTACAACCACCCTTTGAGCACTTTATGCTCAGCCCTGCCATAAAACTTACTAAAACTGCTTGTACTGGGGCACAGCTAACTGATAGTTCATGGAAATACATTGTACCTACCTGAGTCTCCACATTCACTATCATATGTTCTTATATCAGTTTACTCTCTTACCTGATTGTTTCTAGCCCCCTCATAAGAGCAACTAACAGTGTCTCTGCCCGCTTCGCTCCCTACCCTGCCCCCAATTCTCTCCCGCCCCCAGTGGTCTTACCTTTATTACACACACAAACCCTTCCCATCTTTCCAACAGACAACCAAGGCACTAAACTCAACACTACCTCCTCCATCTTCCCACTACTATCACTCCTCCTCAGCTAATATGTATAAGCATACCATACCTATGCTCACTGCATGCACTCTCCTCGCATATCTTACATCCTACCAAAACTCCATCATTCCCTCACTCAACCACTACCACTGTACTACTACTCACACCACCACTCATGTCTCACCCTCACTCAGCTCCCCTCCCACCAACTCAAGAACCATCCCTATGCACCCCCACATATTCTATCAACTATATTACTCAAAAACAAAGCATCCCTACAACTTAACATAGTAACCCCCCCCCACCATACCTGTTACCCACAGAGCACAATCATAAAGTTTCCCTAATAAACACATTCAAAAACTGAGAAAACTAATAACCTCATGCATATCAAAACTAGCCCTAAGTGGAGACATCCACCCCAACCCTGGCCCCGCCATCTCCCCCCACTCCTCATAATCAGACTAGAATCCACAACTTCTCCCAAATCACAGCCAATAGAAAGCCAAGTGATCTCCTTCTACTAATCCTAAATATTAGAAGTATATCCAACAAGGTCCATGAACTCCATGCCACCATAGACTTGTACTCCCCAGATATAGTCATCCTAACAGAAACCTGGCTAAAACCTCATATTACCAGTGAGCAAATCCTCCCTACCAGTTACGGCATACTAAGAGTAGACCGGCTAAACAAGAAAGGAGGCGGTATAGCTATAATATTTAAACAGCATCTAAACATCCAGATCTTAAAATCATCAGCTCCACAAATAGGCAATGAAGAAATAATATATACCAACCTCAAAATAAAACAATCAACATAATTGGATGCTACTTCCCACCTGGCCAAAACATCCCTCCACTAGAAAACTTCCTCAGCTTGACTACCCACCATCTCCCCCAAGAAACTATAATTTTAGGTGATTTCAATATTAACTGGCAATCTTGTTCTGGTAACCATCCAACCCATCATCTAAGCCTTCATGGCTTCACCAAACTAGTCCAGTCACCAACCAGGATAAATAAAAACTCCAACAAGCACACTACCCTGGATTGGATACTAGTCAATAAGAGCCCCCAGTCATATATAGTAGACTGCTTATCGGATAGCCTCAGTGATCACTCCCCAACATTCCTACTCAAAAAGCACCTATACCAAGTTAAACCTGTCATCTACCGTCAAATACGTAAAAAACTAAATTTTAACACACTCACCTTCATCTCATCCCTCAAAGAATGCAACTGGCATCCTCTAAAGTACCTCAGTCTTGATGATGCAGTTGAATTTTTTAATACTACCTTCCTGAGCATCCTTAATTACCATACCCCCATAAGACATTCCAGAACCAAAGCACAACCCCGCCCCATGGCTACAGAAAACCACTAAGTCAGAAATGAAAAACAGGGATAAAGCCTGGGAGCACTGTCACAAAACCAAAACCCCCTCAACTAGACAGAAATTCCTAGAACTACGCAATAGAATCAAAAAGCTAACAAAACAGGACAAATTCCAATACTACCACTCTGCTCTAGACTCTTCCCAAACAATTCTGGTCCTCCATAAACTCCATCCTCTACCCAGGTAAAGTCAGTACCCCTCCTCCTAACATCCTCACTCCTCCGAAAATATTGCTACCTCATTCAACACACACTTCACACAAATCATACTATCACTAGCTAGACAACACAACCCCCCTCCCCTCCCCTCCAACCCACACCTTCACCTAGTAATATTCCCACTGTCTTCCCTTTTCCTCCTGTCCCTACCTCCAACATAAAAAAACTCTTAACTAAACTTAAGCCCACCAAATTAGGAGCAGACAACCTCCCAACTGAATACCTACTAATCGCAGATGATGCTCTAGCCTACTCAGTATCCATCTTGATTAACCGATCTCTGTCAGAAAGTTACGTTCCCACACTATGGAAAGTATCACATATAATTCCCCTCCACAATGGCGGCCCCCACCACAGAACTAACCAGTTACCACCCCATAGCTATTCTCTCTCCACTCTCCAAAATACTAGATAGATGCATTCACTCTCAGGTCTCAGACTACCCCCTTACTAACAACCTCCTTTCCAATAATCAGCATGGTTTCCGATCAAACCATAGCACCACCACTGCCTTACTCCCATTATTAATACTATCCTTCAGCATAAAAACAATGGCTATCTCTCCTCTGCTACTTTCCTAGACCTATCTAAAGCATTCAACATGGTCCCACACAAACAACTCATCTCTGTCCTCAATAACCTATCCTTCTTTCAATCAGTCACCAACTGGTTTCATAGTTACCTGTCTGACCGCCAACAATCCGTTGTATGGCAGAATGACATATCTCCCCAACTAACTGTCTCTATAGGGGTTCCCCAAGGTTTCATCCTTGGATCCCTACTCTTCTCTATTTTCACCAATAATCTAGCCTCTGCCACCAAACATGGCACACTCATACAATACGCAGATGACTCAACCATCATCTGCTCAGCCCAGTCCCTACCTAAACTGCAAAAAGTCATACAGGACGCCTTTTCCTCTGTTGAGACTTGGTTATCCAATGCACAATTAATACTCAACCCAAACAAAACTAAACTACTCATCTTCCAACCCACCAAACATACTCAAAACAACTCTCAATTTAACATCACAGCAAAAGACAACACCACTATACACCCAACTGAGCACACCAAATTGCTAGGAGTGGAAATAGACAAACTAAAATTTGACATTCACATATCCATGACCATAAAAAAAGTCCACAAAAAACTAGGAGCATTATACAGAAATAAGCAACTTCTCACCAAAGCAGCAAAGATTTCAGTAGCAAATTCCCACCTTATCTCCACCCTACTTTATGCCTCTCCAATATATACCAACCTAAGGCAATGCGATCTAAACAAGCTAGAGACCTGCTACAACAAAATCGCCAAATTTGCCACATGGGGCATCCTACCGTAGTCACCACTGTCTCTCACTTGCTGAACTGGGCTGGCTTGAACTCCCTCACCTCCTTCAAAGGTATCAACTCACACTCGCCACAAACTAGTAAACCATCCACAAAAGTGTCCCATCCCTCCAGAATCTACTCCAACCCTATCGCACCACCAGACCACTAAGATCCAGCAACAAAAATCATTTACAGGTCACTAAAGCCAATAACTCTGCTGGAGAAGCACTATTCTCTTGCGCCATAGCCAAATTATGGAACTCCCTCCCACCCACAATTACCTCCGCACCATTATGCACCCACTTCAAAACTTTACTAAAAGAGCACCTAAAAACATGCTGGCTATGCCCTTGTTGCAACTCCCCTCTAATATCACCCACCCTATCCACCCACTACCTTTCTTTCCACCCCACTAACTACCTTGATTATAACAAGCTCGGCTGCTCATAAGCCTAACTACTTATTATACAGCAGGAACTTCTTATTGTAACAATTGTTAATGTCTGTTATGTACTTCGCAAATGATAAATATTCTAGTTGTCTACTGATGTACTATGTTCTTCATCTGTAACTATGTTTGTAATTGTTAATTGCTATGTTGATTCAAATTGTTAATTGCTATGTAAATCAAATGTAGCTACTGTCTGTATATTTTAACTGTTGAGCGTTTCTCCCCGGGCCTCCCCTGAAAATGGACCTACGTCCAGTCGGATACTCCCGGTCAACAAATGTAAATAAATAAATAAATAAAATCTCCTGGCTTCTTTGAATCGTTCTCCCAAAAGAATCCGGAAGAATACTATGAAGTATGGAGAACAGACAATGCTTGATATACTTTGATAATTGCTTATAATTGCTCAATATTTTTAATGTCTAACTTTATTTCCTGATTTCTTTTTTCCTAACACTACTGTAATAACTTGCAATTTGTACTCCTGTGTATGTCCTACAATTAATTGTAACTTGTATATGTCATATGTAAATACTATGTAATCCACTTTGGAGCTTTTCTCCCCGGGTCTCCGCTGAAAGCAGACACTACCCGGTTAACAAATGAAATAAATAAATAAAATAAATATGTATTACTGTCTTTTACATCCCTCCTGGTAACAAATCTGCACTGGAAGATATATTACATTGGATATCCTTAATTCCACATGACAAAATACTACTAGATAATTTCAATATCAATTGGTTGAACATAACTTCCAACTCCTCTACATCGTGAACGTGTATGGTTTCACACAACAAATTAATAGCCCCACACATTATAGCAAGACATCAACCTCCTTATTAGACTGGATCCTAGTATTAGACTAGTGAATTCACCACCACAAGGTACAATGTCAGACTCACTGACCTTCATGGAAAGATTACAGCAGATGTAGTGCCATCCTGGCAGCAGGGGAGCAGAACCCAATAAGTCAGGTAATTTAGTCAGATCAGAAAGAGGGCTTGTCTCATAATGGATCCAAATGTATGCCTCTACACACTTCTTAAAGGACAGAGGGAACAAAACCAAATCCACCAGTTCTCAGGATAAAAGGGTATTTAAGTCTCAGTATGGAAGGTATTTAAGGACAAAGACCCTTAAAAGAAGGAAGAAAGATAGTGTTGGTGAAAGCGCTAAGTCTTGATTAAAGTTTTGGAACTACGCATTGGCTTTCCTTGGCTCCGTTTTGCAGTGGTCTGAACTGTTTGGCATTTATAGTGTAGAACTCGCTTGAAGCTCAAACCTCTCTGCAACAGCAAGGAGAAAGCTTCTGATGTCAAAAACTGCACATCTATTCCTGAAGGAGAAAGCATAATATCAGTTAAACTGAATCTCATTACAAATTGCTACTTCACTACAGTATACAACAGTCAGGGGAGAAGCAGAGCCTACTGACACTGTACAAGTATGGAAATATCTAGAAGTAACTATGAATCATAAACTTATATTCAGGAGCATATCTGTATCACTATAAAAACACATCCACAGAAAACTGGTAGCCCTACAAAGAATATATCACCTCCTGTGACCAGAATTCATGAGCAGAATAACAAAACTGCTACTGTAATCTAAACATACTTATGTATGAAAATGACGCAATCAGAAACTTCCAAAAGTTTGAATCATGTAAAATGGCCTCTGCCTAAAATAGAATTACATTTTCCATCTGGTAAAATAGAAACAACCCAGCATTATATGGGCCTATAGCAATTAAACTAATGGGTGTGCCTTCGTTGAAGGTTGGGCATTGGGCTGGCAACTCAACACCATAAAAAACAACTGCCAATCATTAGCGGACCGGAGTTCCGCTGTGGCGACCCCTAACCGGGAAAAGCCAAAAGACAAACAACAACTATAGAAATAAAACAAGCTTAAGTTAGCCACAAACAGCACTGCTCCACAAACTAGTACACATCGCAACCTGCCCAACCCCAAATAATCTTTTAAAATGGCATACTATAACCACACATCTTTTGCAGCCAACCACTGTTACTGTAGCATAAACAGATCCAATCCAAACATGGTAGAAGGACACCAAGTCCCTGCTTTTCCAAATTAATGAACAAGCTACCAAGTCAAGTAACAGCCCCACCATTAAAACACTAGCTAAAACACACTTCCTACATCTCAGATCTTGGCTCTCTGGTAAACAACTTAAGAACACATCACAAAATAATCAGATTGTCTCCCAACCTCCACTTACCTCATCATTATTTGACATGTTTGATTCATGTTATTTGTCAACCAGCTGACAGATCACCCAAGCAACATATCTCCCTCTACTTGTTTTATTTACTATTCTAAAATGCTGCTTACACATACTTGTATGTATAGACACCTTTTTTCCTTTGTAGTAACTAATCATACATAAGTAGTACAGGCATGTAAGTATACATGTTTACAAGGCAACTTGATGGACAATGTTTGATCTTAGTTTCTAGGACTGATCTGTGCAGTCTCTTGCTAATTAACAAAGGTTTCTCTTCTGTACTGAAGCTCTGTGTCTCCACCTACTATTATATGATGTATTTAGATGTCTGTGATGTAATAAAACTGATGCATCTAATCCTTTATAATTTTATTTTTATGTTTTGTTGACTGGGTTAGTCTCAGTCAGCTTATGGGCTATTTTCAGGAACAACGCATACTAGTGCTCAAACTGACTAGGGGAAATCTGCTCTGGGTACTGGGGGATTTTCCTAATTTTTTTTTGTTTTTTTTAACTGTCTGAACTTCTGGTATGAAGGCTGTTGGCAGTTACCAAAGGAATCATGGCTGAATTGGAAGAAATAACAGTAGCATAAGTTGCTGAAGTGGGATTGGATGATAATCACATTGTACAAATGACACTGGAAAGTTAAAGTGAGTTGCCAGGGGAGAAGTGCTTGAAAAGTATTGTCTAGAGGAAGGAGATTCTAGAATGTCACAATGAGTATTAACATGAAAGGAATAAGAATGTTTAGAAGAAACAAGGAGAATGAATTAACAGGATGTAAACTGGAAATCGGAAACTGCAACTTGAGAATCAAGAGGACATTTTGTTCTAGAGCAGAACAAGATGCGGTATGCTGCTGTTGTGAGGTTTGAAAGTATGAAGGTGCTGAGAGATGACAGAGGAACTACAATGCAAATTTGGAAGCCAATGTTTAAGAATTATGACCAAAAGAACTCTATGTAAGCTATGAACTGTGGGTCTGTATAACTGAGTTGGTGGAATTTACACTGCAAGAAATGAGAGATCTAATTCATTTAGATGCTAAGAAGATTTGGGAAGTGACACTTGAGACTTTTATGCTTGCAGAGAAATTTGTGACTATATTTGGCAAAAGGGGTTAATTTTTCTGGAAGGATTTTTTACAATTCCAAAGAACTTCAAATGCAGAAATAAAATGCTAGTTCAATTTAGGGCTGTTGAAACACAGCAAGAAGATTTAAGAAAATATCTTAAAAAGAAGTGCTATGACGTCTAAGATGTTAAATTACTAGATGAAAGAAAATTATGGGCTGATACTTGGGGCTTCCTATCATTTAATTAATATTTTTAAACGCTGAACCATTAATTATTGTTCCCTAAAGATTGAACCACACAATACCAAACACTACAGAACAAAGAAAAAAGAAGTTATGTTCTTACCATAACGTTCCATCTCTGTTGTTGATCTTCATTCATTCATGACAAATGGGTATCGGTTCTGTCCTCGGAACCGACTTGGCCATTACAATAAGCTCGTGCCAGCCAAAAACTCCTGAGCTAAGCTTACCCATAGCATCCCTATCTTTATCTCCTCAGATCAAGTTTGCCTGTAAGAAAGGAAAGTGAAGGCTTTGACTGAGCAAATGCCCTATCATGAAGCTAGAACCAAATCCGAACCTCTAGGAGCCTTTCAGATGGGGTAGAAGGGTGGGATGTCATGAATGAATGAAGATCAACAACACAGATAGAACATCATGGTAAGAACATAACTTCTTTATCTGATGTTAATCTTCATTCATTCATTCATGATGAATGGGTGAGAGTCCCTAGCTACTTGAATCTCTGGGAGGCCCTATGGAAGGATTTTCCTGAGCACCATTGAGCCAAAGGATGCTCTCCCCCTGGAGATCAAGCCCAATTTGTGATGAGTGATAAATCTATGAGGAGTATGCCATGTGGCTGCTGCACAAATGTCATCCATGGAAGCTCCTGAATGGAAAGCAACAGATGTAGCAACTGATCTGGTTGAGTTTGCTTTATCTTAGTTGTTAGATGGACTTTGTTTTGTTGGTAGGCAAAGGAAATACAATCTCTCAGCCATTTAGCTAAAGTTACTCTACAAACAGTTTTTTTCAATTTTAGTCCTGAAAAGGATAAGCATAATTGATTTAGTCCTGTCCAACATAATTGTCTGTGTACATCCAACAAATGCAGACAATATTCTCCTTTATTAGAAACATTGGGGAAGAAGCCTGGCAGGTCAGTTGACTGATTAATACTCAAACCCAAAATAACTTTGGGTAAGAAGGAGGGGTTATTCAGAAGTGATACTCTCTCTTTATGGAAAACCATGTAGGGGTGTTTTATGCACAAAGCTTATAGTTCTGATATTTGCCTTGCTGAGGTAATTGCTACCAAGATTAAAGTTTTCCAAGACAAAAACTTCATATTTCAATAAAAATCTGCCAAAGCAACAGAGACCTCCAAAGCAGAAACACAAGCAACCTCCACCCATAGCCGGCCTTAGGCATAGGCCAACTAGGCGGCCGCCTAGGGCGCTGCTGTAGCAGGGACGCTTTTTCAGTATTTATTTGGTGTAGGTAGACCAGGATGGGGACACTGGGAGGTGTGGGGGGAGCACCATAGAGCCCTTTTGCCTAGGGCAACAGTTGACCTAAGGCCACTCCTCCCCCCTAACACAACCCAAATGACACATAGCCCACAAACTCAGTGAGCCACTCAATCACAGCCCATAAGGCATAACAATGTACCCAACACTCTAGTCATAGGTGACTCTATAGTCAGGCACACTGATGTTCCACTCACCAGGCTAAACAAGGAGAAAGTTACGGTCAGCTGCTTGTTGGGTGTCAGGATCTGCCACATAACCCATGCACTCAGGGCACTCCACAACAAGTACAAATATAATTCTGTCATTGTCCATGTTGGTGTGAATGACCTGAGATATACCTCCCTGAACTACATGAAAAGAGACATGGAGGAGCTCTCCGATCTTGTAGCCCAGGCAAGTATGACCCTAGCCCTGAGTAGCGTCCTACCATCACCCAGAATGATACCACAATACAAGGACAAAATGATTGACTTCAACAATTGGCTAAGCTTCTGGTGTCATTCTAAAGGGATCCAGTATCTGCCTGCCTGGGATAACATGATCGACAGACCACGATGCTTTGCCAGAGATGGCCTGCACCTGTCACCCTTGGGATTCAAGATACTGGCTAAGGCTCTTGCCACCCCTATAGTGCCTTTTTTAGGCAAGGCTCAAATGACAAATTCTCCATCATAACAGGTAAAAGCAAGTAAAGCTGAAGGTAATGTTACTCAATGCTAGAAGTCTAAACCTCAAAATGCATTCACTTGAGGCACTCCTTAAAATGGAGAACATCAACATGTGTGTAGTGACAGAGACCTGGTTCAAGGCTCCAGAGAGCACCCCTGCATTACCAGGCTATAATTCATACCACACCTTTCGGCCACCTAACCTGGACCAAAACACTAAAGGTGGATGCATGTCCATGTTCATTAAGGATATCCACACCTCCAGGCTAGTTGCTCAGCATAATGCATCTGAAATTATCCAAGTGCAACTAACTCTGGGCAAGACAACAATCCAATTTGTAGCTTGCTACAGATCCCCCACCATGCCCCAGGATTCCCACTCCTCATTTCTTGATACACTGGAAAATATTAGGGTACAACCTAACACACTAATAATGGGTGATTTTAACTACCCCACCATTAACTGGGAAAACTACTCATGTACCATCTCTTTTGCTCAACGTTTTCTGGAATTCATAAATTCCAATGCCTTGGATCAATTTAGCCACACCCCCACCAGGGGCAGCAATATCCTAGACCTGGTCATTACCAACATGGGTGACCGGTGTTCCACACCAGAGGTCAATTTCTCATTGGTGAGATCCAACCACAAACTAATCACCCTAGACATCCACATCCCACCTGCCATTAGGGAAACCATAAAAAATTTCTCCAAAGCCAACTTCACTCTTCTTAAGACAGAAGTGGCAAACTTCATGACACCCATGCAGACGGACAATAGAGGTATGACTGCTGAATCCTACACAAATGCACTTTATATGCACTTACACGAGTGCATGGATCCCGAACAGAACCAAGATGCTATCCTCCAAAAAAAGGAAGCTAATCTGGTGGTCCCCTGTCATAAACAAACTCTACAACAGACGAAACTGCTGCAAAAAAGAGTAAAATCCCATGATTGGAGGACCTCCCTGGTCAGCCTGAGTAAGAAGCTGAGATCACTCATATAAAATCCTCCAAAGCTAGTTACAAAAACAAAACTGCCACTCTTTCTAAAGACTATGTTAAAAATCTCAATGGTAACACTTAGATCTGCTCTGAG
This sequence comes from Protopterus annectens, assembly GCF_019279795.1. Lineage (NCBI taxonomy): Eukaryota > Metazoa > Chordata > Ceratodontiformes > Protopteridae > Protopterus > Protopterus annectens. Next base: position 1,450,197,036 of record NC_056732.1, read on the forward strand.
TTACAGCACAATGAAATAAATATACAGAACCAACTAATATTGCCAACATCCTGGCAGATAGGTTCAGTGCTAACTTTACCCCCCTCTCACCCCCTAAAGGGGCCATCTCTATACTGGAAGAATGCAAAGTTCCTGTAATTACAGCTGCACAGGTAAAAACCACACTCTCCAAAGCCAAGAACACAGCATCCATGTGAACTGACAACATCCCAGGCTGTGTTCTACATGAACTACAGAACAAACTGGCACCCCACCTAAGTACCATGTTCAATCATAGCCTCACCTCAGGCTTTGTGCCCACTGAATGGCACACAGCAATGGTTATCCCTCTCCACAAAGGGGTATCCACCATGGACCCTGGGAATTACTGCCCCATTAGCCTGGTGGGCCTGGTCTGCAAGGTCATGGAACGTATCATCATGGAACTTATAAACAAAGACATTGGTAATCTCCAAACTCTGGACCCCACCCAGTTCGGGTTTGTAAAAGGCAGATCCTGTCTCCTAAACCTGATAGACGTCTTTCAAGCTGTCACCAAAGCTGTAGATGAGGGTAAGATGGTTCACACAGCCTATCTAGATCTCGCCAAGGCTTTCAACATGATACACCACTCTGAAATTATAGAAAAACTCACTAAACAAGGTATAAATCCCTATGTCACAAGATGGGTTGCCAACTGGCTCACTGACAGAACCCACACTGTGAAAGGTGAGGAAGTCTAGTTAGTTATCTGGATGAAAAGCACTTTATGCAACTTTTATTTGTTTTAATAAAACCTGAGTAGACTACTTTTCTTCGGTTGCCGTTCTTGTGTTTAGCAGTAGTGTTCATTCCTTTCTTTAGTTTGTATCACCACTACTGTATACATACCTTTGATTCATATTGGATACCAATTATCATGTCATTCTGTGGAGCTTTTCTCCCCGGGCCTCTGCTGAAAAAGGACCTGTGTCGAGTCAGAATTTCCCAGTAAACAAATGTAAACAAATAAATAAATACGTTTTTGAACTTCTTGAAAGGCGAACTCCCTTTGACTGGGTGGTATGTCGGAGAGATTCCTCCTGGGACTTGGAGGTGGAAGGGAAAAGGGAATGTAATAACCTCTGGATATTATGCTTATCAGCCAGCGGTCATTTGTTAGATTTGTCTAGGCATCTGAGTCCAATGATAGCCCCTGACTGCCTCCACAGTAGGCCAGTCAGTCAGGGCTTCAGGAGAGCTGATAGGGCATGTTAGTGAAGGGTTCTCTGAAGCCCTGGTTTTGCAGACCCCCTCTGCCTCTTGGCCAGTGTCTGCCATTAAATCCTCTTCCTCTGGAAGAAGAATTTTCCTGAGGATCCTGGAAAACACCTTGAGATTTTTTTGAACTACAATTTCTTATCTCCTTGTTGGTATCTTGAGAAGGTCCTTTGAGGGGTAGAAAATTAGATTCATACCCCAGACAAGTTCTTCCTCTCCTCCTCGCTGCAGGTGAGAGTGTCCTTGACAGATGGTCTGAAAAGGAAAGAACCATTGAAGACGGCATTAGTGAAAGATGCCTTAAAAGGTTCTGCAAGCCCACACAGCTTCATCCAGGCATGTCTCCTCATGGATATCTCTGTTTCAGCTGCTTGAGAGGGACCCTCTACAACGTTAGAGATTAACCTCATCAAGGATTTAGCTAGGGAAGAAAGAGTAACCAACTGGGGAGACAACTTCTTGAGGTCTTCCTCCGACAAAGTCTCTGTAAGAGAGCTGGTTATCACCATGACCAAGTCTCTTTGCAGGCAAGTAAAATGGGCTAGATAGTTCAAAGCTCTCAGCCTGAAAGTGGCTGAAGCATAGATGCACTTCCCATGTCTGTCCAAAGCCTGGGACTCTCTGTTCGGGGGATGGACTGTGAAGCTCTGCTCAGCCAGCTCCTTCTTTGTGGTTGCCGACACCACAATAGCATGCCTTCCCTGCTGGTGGTTCACAGGAAGAATCAGAAGATATAGGGGCCCTCTGGAGGGTAGTAGTAGTCTGAAGGCTAGTTTGCGGGGGCTGACCTAGGACAGGATGGATGGGCTCAGGGTTCAGAAGAGATGGAGACTGGGTAGGTTCCAGGGGAAGAGGGGATGCAACTCTAGGTTTAGAGAAAGCCCTCACCACCACCCAAAAAGCTGATGGACTGGAGTAAACCCTATCTTCTCCCAGAGCTGAAGCTACCTGGGGGAAATGAGTAGAATCTACCCTGGATCCAATGCCTCCAGATAGTACAGGACCTGAGCTGTCAAAGGTTGAGGCTTCTAGGGGAAGGGATGGATCCAACAAGGTTAGACCTGACTCCTGTCCCTTGGAGTCAACGTTGACATCTTGGATCCAAAATCTGGTCTGCTCCGATGGCATTGAAGCCGAGTTGGTATGGGACCATGATGGTGTTGAAGAAATCATTATCCTCAGATTTGTTGACAACTATCTCAGGGAAACCAGATCCTGGGATTCCAAAGCAATGGTTTGGATTGGAAAAGGAGCATGTAGAGAAAGTGATGGAGATTTCTTCAGGATCCTGGATGGGACGGTGATGGCAAAAGTTCCAAATCTATCTATGCCTTGAGAAAGCTCTGCATCATTCTGTCCATATCTGATTGAAAAAGGTTCCAAGATGACCTACAGGAAACCAAGGAGTGTGCCTGGATCTTGTCTTGTCAGTGATGAGATTTTGAAGGTAGGAACCAAGGATGCATGTTTTGATATCAAAACTGGTGTTCAGCTCCAAAACCTCATACCCGAAGCTGTGGGGTCTGAGGATGATGTTCTTGGAGTAGGAGACTCTATAATAGCCATGGTCATATCCAGTGAAAACAATGGATCTGTAGTCTTATCTGAAGCCAGCTTTGGATCTGAGCAGGTCATCAGATCCAAAAGAATTTTAGATGTTCTCAGATCTGAGAATTTTGGATCCAGTTGCATTTGTCTTTTCCCCACATGAGAAAAAGAAGCCCCTGGAAAAGCAGAGGAGGCTCTTCTTTTAAGATCCTTAGAGGTTGATGACTTAGCAGAATTTTGAGCTCTAGAAAAAGGCAAAATCCACTTCCAGAATAACTTGTCCAAGAGGGCACGCAGATTGAAGGCCATGAATATAGGACTGTCAGCCTGCAGATGTTCAGACCTCACAAGAAGTGCATCTTTTGTACCCTGTAGGCTTATCCGGTTTATTGGACATTTTGATAGATAAGCTACAAAACCACATGCACACAAACACACTATAAAGAAGAGTAAAGGCAAAAACTATTTGAAAGTCTTTTTTTTGTCAACTACAGAAAAAAGTGCCAAAGCACTGAAAGAGAAAGCGAAAGAAAGGGAAGAGTCCCTAACAGTCAAAAAATGAAAAACTATAGGAGGGGAGGTATAGAAAGAATAACGAGAAAAGTTAATTATATTAATTAATTGCAAGAAAAAAACACTTATCTTTACCACTGAAAACACTCGAGAGCTATGGACCCCATTTGTGCCGAACGTTGGCAAATGAGATCTGGGGTTTAGAACAGGCATAAGGCATTATGGGAGAGGGAGGAGCTTGAGTCTTGGATCATAGTCTTGTAAAAGTGGCCGAATTGGATCTGATATCAGATCCTAGACCCAGAAGTGAGGAAGAATATAATGGACATCAGATCTGTAGATTTCTGTACTCTGACAAGTTTATTGTCATATTCCCTCGCTATGTTTTAATGGCTTGCTCTGTTCTCTTTTCTCATTCATTACTCTGAAGACAGCATGAACTTGAGGTGGTATGCTTAAATTCCCAGTTATTTACAAAATGTTATATTTTGTGACTTTAAAATTGATGACCATTACCAAAATAGGTTTTGGAATACCATGTCTCACAAAATGTTTTAAAGAAAATCAATAACTCTAACATTATTAGAGTCTTTTATCTGCATTACCTTAGGGCATTGAGTAACAGTCCATGCACAAAAAGTGTGATCACCTTTGTAATACAACAGATCATTTCCTACCTTATTCCATAAGAGACTTAGAATATCATGATAAATCATCTGTTCTCATGCATTTTATGAAGAACTGTAAAGATGTTACACATGAACATAAATTTCTCTATTTGTCCTGATATTTTAGGCCAATATAAAATGTTGTTCATTCTTTACATTTGATTATCACTAACATCCAGTCATATACCTCTGCAAGCACGGTTTCTCTATTGGATGAGGAATAATGACAATGACTTTGTCTGCATTAAGCTGTAGACCTTGAACACAAAAAAGCTCATCTCTGTACATAATTCAATTGTATTCTCTAGGTCAGCGGTCTCCAACCTTTTTTGCACCAAGG
>NC_056732.1:1450206343-1450288843 GCF_019279795.1 Protopterus annectens
AGCTCAGTTTCATACGCAAATGCATCTGATCTAGAAACAGACAGTTGGAGATGGCCAACAGCTAGACTTTAGCAGAAGTATACGCCAATCTCTTCTTTAGTAGGTTGATGAGGTATTGGAAGATCAGCCTGTCCATGTAGGTCATTGTTTGGAGTCCCCGTATTTTCTTAGTAAGAAACCTCTGAGCTCTCTCCAGCTGCTGCAGGCATCTAATGAGGTACATGCAAAAGGGCGCATTATACTCTTATTAGTAGTGTGATGAGGGCCAAGTTCAGTGGAGTTATAGCATACCTTGACCTGGATGCTACACCCTTTCCTTATGAGGTGCACTATGTAGAAGGCTTTCCTTACCACTGTGGAAACTTGGTGGTCAAAGTTCAGACTGCTATCAACCTGTCCAGAAATAAAGAATGAATGGTACTCCATGACAATCGAAGCAGACCCACAAAATAGAAACTTAAAATCTCTTTATTTCACAGAATAAAGTAAACGCTTCATCAGACTTTCAAATCTATTATATAAAACTCCATTTAAATACTGAATCTCACATGAAACAACCAATAAAAACTCTCTTTAAAAATTCCTAATTAAAATTTAAAGTGCCAATGCTTATATATATCTCCCTAACATATTTATTATCTATTTAGACCTATCTAGCAACCATGACTTTTGTTGATGGCTTAAAAACATATACATTTATACAAATAAAGCAGTAATCAACATATGGAATCAGTAATTCTGGTCTACAAATCAATGTTTCAGAGTACGGTCCATGAGAAATGGTTTTAAAGTGACCCTCTCATTCAGCCCATGTCCTCTGTCTGCTTGTAATCTAATGATCCATTTTCTTTCTTCTTTCTCAATATAGTTCCCTATATCTCCTAACCTCTCTGTGGGATATATTAACTCTAAGACTAAAAACTTAAAATTGTGTGTTGTATCATTGTTAATAACATGTCTAGCTATTGCATTACCCACATTCTCTCTACTAATGGCATAGATACGTTCTCTTATTCTCTCTCTCAGAGTCCTATTTGTCTTCCCCACATAGAAACTATTGCATTTTTGACATATAGCCAAATAAACCACATTCCTTGACCTACAATCTGTATACTGTTGGAACTCATATTTCAGATATGTATCTGGTTGTATGAAACTGTTTGTATTAGCTATATAGCCACATTGGTTACAATGGCGACAAGAAAAAGTCCCTTTTCTAATGGATTGCAGTTCTTTTTTATTACTTTTCTCATAACACAAGATCTGTTTTAATGATTTAGTATTCTTATAACTAAACCTCGGATCTGTGCCTACTACTTCTTTTATGTGTTCATCTAACAGTAACATCTCCCAATTCTTTTTAATTATTTCTGTTACTCTATTGTTATTATTAGTATAAGGAATAACTATTCTATTTACCCTCAAGGTAGTAATAGTCCTTTCTCTATTATTTTCCTGATTACCCCTCTTAATATAAGGATGGCCGGAACTGTCACGTTTTACTTTTTGTATAACTTTTAGATCACTAGTATGGTATCCTCTCTCTACAAAATCTACTTTTACATTACTAATAGCTTTATGAAACACCTCATCTTCACTTACTAGATGAGAAGTCCTTAGTGCCTGGCTCTTAACAATATTCTTATGTATATGTAATGGATGCATACTATTACGATGCAACAAGGCATTCCTTCTACAAGGTTTCTTGAACATTTCAGTGGTAATTAAGCCATTATGCTTCTTAAATAATACATCTAGAAATTCAATTTCATCCTGGGACCATTTGCCAGTCAAGGTAAGAAAAGTTGTCGTTCCATTAATATGGGTAATGAATTCATTAAGTGTTGTTAAATCCCCTCCCCAAATGAGGAAAACATTGTCCACAAAACGTTTGTAATATTTAATGGAGCGTGAAAAAAACATATGCTCTAGAATGTAGGTATGTTCCCAATATGCCAAAACTAAATTTGCATACGAATTGGCACAAGGCATACCCATTGCTACACCTGCAGCCTGTAAAAAGTATCTCTTATCGTATGTAAATACATTATTTGTAAGAATGAGGTCCATTAACATTGTGATTTTAATAATTCTATCATTAATCATCCCCTTCTGCATCAGATATAGTCTTAAGTAATCTAAACCAATATCATTGGGTATACTCATAAAAAGTGACGTGACATCCAACGTAACCATATAGTCAGGTCCATTCATAGAACTAAAATCATTATAAGATGAAAGAGATTCCAAAAACTGTTGAGTGTCCCTTAAAATCGAGCTAGTTGATTCTACCAATGGTTTCAGTTGCTTTTCTATATAAATAGATATGTACTCTGTTAGCCAATTTCTACTAGAGACGATTGGTCTAAGTAGAGGGTTTTCTAGTGTTTTGTGTATCTTAGGGAGACCCCTAAAAGTAGGTATCAATGGTTTCTCTACCAGAAAGTATTTGTACAAGTCACCATCAATAATACTACACATCAGCATGCCATATAGATTATCATACACATCTTTAATTAATCTATCTGAGACATAGTTATGTTACTATATGTATTCATGTCTGACATCATAGCACATATACTAGAGTGATAAAATTCTTGATCTAACACAACTACCGCTCCCCCTTTGTCAGCAGGTCTAATGACAATCAAATCATTATTCTGTAAAGCTTTCAAGGCTTGCCTCTCATCCTTATTCAGATTACAAAACTCAGGTTTTAAATGCTGTATGTCTAATTGAAAAGCAGCTAACAAATCATTTTCACAAGCTTTTTCAAAACTATCTACTAATGGATGTAGATTAGGCATATAAGTTGACGTTTTTTTTAAAAGTATAATTTTGTCTAGCTGCGGTAGCGCTGCCGCCTCAGAGTAAGACATTGTCCTGTTCGATTCTCAACTAAAGTGTCTTCTGTGTGGAGACATGCGTGAATGGGCGTACCTTCATTGAAGGTTGTACATTAGGGCTGGCAACTCAGTAAGTAAAAATCTACTGCCAATCATTAGCGGACCAGTGTTCCGCTGTGGCGACCCCTAACCGGGAAAAGCCAAAAGATACAACAAAAAAATTATTATTACTACTATCATCATATTGTAAAGATAGTGCAATATTCCTAGAAAAGCATTTCACATCAACAATTAAATCAATAACATCCACATTCTGAGATGGGATGAATGACAATCCCTTATTCAAAACTGCTTTCTCAGCAGATGTTAGTACATACTTTGATAGATTTACTGTAAGATCTTGTGAACTGGTTTTAATGTTTTCTTCTGAAATTCATGTTGCTCATCTGACATTTTCCGTTTCTTCCTCATGTAGTGTGGGCTCCACGACTGCCTGTTCATGAGTCGGAATGGTAACGCAAAATGGAGTGACGAAAGATCATTAGATGATGTCTCTACTGCTGTTTCTTGAACATTTACTTTCTTTCTAACTACAGGCTCTTTAGAAAAAGAAACCTGTATATCTGTTCTTTCAGCATTTAGAGTTGGTGTCTCTACTACTTCCATAGCTTTTTCACCAACATGAGGCGGAAGTGATGTCATCCCTGAAGAAATAGATGATTGAACAGGACGTGCTGCTGTTGTTTGTCCTCCGGTGTGAGAGGAAGTAACATCTCTAGTCCATGTGGGTTACCTCGGCCAAGAGAATACATTCCCCCTACTGAAATATAAACCATCTCTCTCCAATTTCTTCTTCTTTGCTGACATTAACCTGCTATCAAGGGACACAAGTGTAGCTGACGGCTCACCTATAAACTCATCCATTTGTGTATTCATTGTTAAAAGGCTTAGTTCTTGTTCGATTTTACTTGCCTCAGTACTACGGTCTTTCTCGATCATTGCATACTGTTCTATTAAAAGCTTCATGTAGCCGAAGATAGTCTCCAAATTAAGCTTCTGCCATTTGGAGAGTAATAAAGGGTATGTAGATCCAAAAGTCACCATTTTAAGTACTTGGAGGCCCCTGGGAACTATCTTAAAGGAAACACAAGCCTCCATATATTGTTTTTCTGCCATTGAATATGTTTTAGCTTCATTAATAGATCTTCCAGTTTCCTAGTCAGTTATAATACGTTAACATTAACAGTTTCTTTTTTATGTTTGCTTGTACTATTAGTTAAATCCACATATGATAGCTGTAACAACGGATTACCATCAAACAACTGTTTAATTTTACCACTACTTGTAGTCATATCATCGATTCCTGGTAATTGCAAATGGGTCTCTTCTGTCATATCCCTTGATGTAACTAAACAAAGTCCCAAAATGTAGAAAAAGGAACACCAAATGGGTAAGGTACCTCCAAACAAAATGAAGACAATCCAGAAATAAAGAATGAATGGTACTCCACGACAATTGAAGCAGACCCACAAAATAGAAACTTAAAATCTCTTTATTTCTCAGAATAAAGTAAGAGCTTTCGCGTTTCCATAAACGCTTCATCAGACTTTCAAATCCATTATATAAAACTCCATTTAAATACTGAATGTCACATGAAACAACCAATAAAAACTCTCTATAAAAATTCCTAATTAAAATTTAAAGCGCCAATGCTTATATATATATCTCCCTAACATATTTATTATCTATTTAGACCTATCTAGCAATCATGACTTTTGTTGATGGCTTAAAAACATATACATTTATACAAATAAAGCAGTAATCAACATATGGAATCAGTAATTCTGGTCTACAAATCAATGTTTCAGAGCACGGTCCATGAGAAACAGTTTTAAAGTGACCCTCTCATTCAGCCCATGTCCTCTGTCTGCTTGTAATCTAATGATCCATTTTCTTTCTTCTTTCTCAATATAGTTCCCTATATCTCCTAACCTCTCTGTGGGATATATTAACTCTAAAACTAAAAACTTGAATTTGTGTGTTGTATCATTGTTAATAACATGTCTAGCTATTGCATTACCCACATTCTCTCTACTAATGGCATAGATACGTTCTCTTATTCTCTCTCTCAGAGTCCTATTTGTCTTCCCCACATAGAAACTACTGCATTTATGACACATAGCTAAATAAACCACATTCCTTGACCTACAATCTGTATACTGTTGGAACTCATATTTCAAATGTGTATCAGAATGCATAAAACGCTTCCATAAACGCTTCATCAGACTTTCAAATGTATTATATAAAACTCCATTTAAATACTGAATCTCACGTGACACAACCAATAAAAACTCTCTATAAAAATTCCTAATTAAAATTTAAAGTGCCAATGCTTATATATATATCTCCCTAACATATTTACTATCTATTTAGACCTATCTAGCAACCATGACTTTTGTTGATGGCTTAAAAACATATACATTTATACAAATAAAGCAGTAATCAACATATGGAATCAGTAATTCTGGTCTACAAATCAATGTTTCAGAGCACGCAAAGAACTGCAATCCATTAGAAAAGGGACTTTTTCTTGTCGCCATTGTAACCAATGTGGCTATATAGCTAACACAAACAGTTTTATACATCCTGATACACATCTGAAATATGAGTTCCAACAGTATACAGATTGTAGGTCAAGGAATGTGGTTTATTTAGCTATATGTCAAAAATGCAATAGTTTCTATGTGGGGAAGACAAATAGGACCGAGAGAGAGAATAAGAGAGCATGTCTATGCCATTAGTAGAGAGAATGAGGGTAATGCAATAGCTAGACATGTTATTAACAATGATACAACACACAAATTTAAGAGAGCGTCTTCTGCGTGGAGACATGCGTAAATGGGCATACCTTCATTGAAGGTTGTGCATCAGGGCTGGCAACTCTGCACAGAAAAATCAACTGCCAATCATTAGCGGACTGGAGTTCCCCTAACCGGGAAAAGCCGATAGACACATTTAGTCTTAGAGTTAATTTATCCCACAGAGAGGTTAGGAGATATAGGGAACTATATTGAGAAAGAAGAAGGAAAATGGATCAGTAGATTACAAACAGAGGACATGGGCTGAATGAGAGGGTCACTTTAAAACCATTTCTCATGGACCGTGCTCTGAAACACTGATTTGTAGACCAGAATTACTGATTCCATATGTTGATTACTGCTTTATTTGTATAAATGTATATGTTTTTAAGCCATCAACAAAAGTCATGGTTGCTAGATAGGTCTAAATAGATAATAAATATGTTAGGGAGATATATATAAGCACTGGCACTTTAAATTTTAATTAGGAATTTTTATAGAGAGTTTTTATTGGTTGTTTCACATGAGATTCAGTATTTAAATGGAGTTTTATATAATAGATTTTAAAGTCTGATGAAGCGTTTATGGAAACGCAAAAGCACTTACTTTATTCTGTGAAATAAACAGATTTTAAGTTTCTATTTTGTGGGTCTGCTTCGATTGTCGTGGAGTACCATTCATTCTTTCTTTCTGGATTGTCATTTTGTTTGGAGGTACCTTGCCCATTTGGTGTTACTTTTTCTACATTTTGCTATCAACCTGTGTTCTCAAGTCTCGCACCACTGGCGTGGAACTTAGGAGGTGCTGTCAGTATTGTAATTTGTAGGGGATTCCATTTTGCCAAATTGAATAAGAATGTATTTTTTGCATTTAGTTTTAGACCACGGCTTTGGGCACCAATCATTTATTTGTGTTAGCCCTTCTTGTAATAATGTTGACATCGTTGAGGGACTCAATCATTGCGCCCAGTTTGCAGTCATCAGCAAATATTTGGTGAGCCAAAGGCCATCTACTTTGGCCTGGCCATCTGAGAAATAGATGTCTAACAGTAAGGGGCCCAAGCACAGACCTCTGTGGTACTCCACTGGTGACGGGTCTACTGGTGGAGGTACAATCACCAATTTTGACAGTGTGTGTTCTGTCGGTGAGCCAATTGGCTAATCATCTAGTAACATAAGGGTTAATCCCTATCTGGGAAAGTTTCTTAATGATATTAGAGTGGGAAATTGTGTCAAAAGCCTTGGTAAGGTAGAGATAGGCTATGAGCACTGTCTTTCCTTTGTCCACGGCTTTGGTGACATTCTCAAAGAAGTCTACCAGGTTTAATAAGCATGATCTACCCTTAATGAAGCCAAAGTGGGTTGGGTCCAGCATTTGGAGGTTGCCTATGTCCTTGTTGATAAGGTACATGATAATTCTTTCCATGGCCTTTGCAGATGAGGCTGGTTAGACTTCTGGGCCTGTAGTACCCAAGGTCAGCTGATGTCCCCCCCACTTTGTGCACGGTGATTACTGTTGTTGTTCTCCATTCTGCAGGAGCATAACCAGTTCTCAAGCTATGATTAAACAGCAAGCTAGGTCTTGTTTTAGATTGTTTAGTAAACAACTTGGGATATTATCTGGTCCCATTGAGGCCATGTTTTTGGCCTTGGTGAGAGCAGAGATGACCTGTTCTCTAGAGATACTAGGCAGAGGACTGGTGTCAGGTATGCTTTGGGATATGGTAGGTGGGGATAGGGGAGATGAAGTTTGCACTGAATCTGTCAGCTAGCAGGTTGAAAATATCTTCCAGTGTAGTATGAGTGATCTCATCTACAACCTGTTTGGCACATAGCTGGGCATTCCTTTTTAGACTTTGGATGTCATTAAAGAAAGCCTAATGATTAGCCTTGGCTAAGGATGGGATTTTAATTTCATAATCTGCTTTAGAAGACTTTACAAGATTTCTGATTTTCCTATTTAGGCTTAGGAGGGAAATCTTCCTCTGCAGAGCGATACCCCTCTTGCTTTTGGACAACAGTTTCTCCCTCTTGGTTATACATCTGTTTATACCTGAAGTCCACAGAGGTGGCTTTTTTTACAGGAAGACCTGGTTTTGATCCAGTCAGGTACAGCAGAGTTTATGCAGTCTCAAGTGTTTGTGCAGGGCATTTGCATACACCTCTGCATGGGGCTCATTGGTGTCTGTGATTGTGGGTAGTATGAAGCTTTTTATGCCATCACTTAGTATGCTGTATTTAGCTTTGCTGAAGTTTTTTACAATGTTTATTCCTGCAAGGGTGTCAGTTCCAGTAGTTACTTCAAACAAGACTGATTTCTGGTCTGACCTAATCAGGGAGGGCAACGCACATGGTGAAGTACAGTGACCTCCATGCTGGGAACTACTACGTCCAGAACATTAAAGCCCCTACTGGGAGTGCAGACTGTCTGTTCCAGAGCATTTGTGTTAAAGTCCAGGAACCACTGTGTAAGTGTGCTTTTGTTCATGTTATGTCCCCTGTCTATGGAAGAACAGTCGAAATCTCCCATGACTAAGGTGTTGGGCTGTATGGTGAGTGATTCCAGTAAATCGAGTTAGGTGATGTGCTTATCCTGGTTCATGGTGGGGGATCTATAGTAATGATGTGGTATGGCTCTTTCCAGTAATTGGTCATGGAGTAGTTCGAGATAGTCATACTGTTTGACCAGTCTCGAAGTGTATTTGGTTTTAAAGATGGATACACCTCCACCTTTGGTTCCTTCACACTCATTTTGAGGTCTGAACATGTGCACAGCCAGGGTGCTCTCAGCAGTCTTGAACCATGTCTTGGTAACTGCACAGATGCCAGAATCCTCCAAGGTGAGGAGTTCTTCCAGGGAGTGCAGTTTCATGTTCAAACTCCTAACACTAAGAAGCATCACCATGAATTTGTCTTAAAAAGATTTTGCTACACTGGAAAATTTGTCGTTATGACATTGCCTAAAAAAAGGCACAATGGGGGAGGCAAGGGCCTTTGCCAGTACCCAAAAGCCTAGGGAGGGACAGGTACAGACCATCTCTAACAAAGCAGTGAGATCTGTCTACCATATTCTCCCAGGCTGACAAATACTGCATCCCCGTGGACTGACACCAGAAGCTGAGCCAATTGTTGAAGTCAATAGTTTTTTTGTTTATATTGTGCTATCAGCTTGAGTGAGGGTAGCATACTGCTTACGGCTAGGGACTTGCCTGTCTGGGCAAATAATCAGAGAGTTCTGTCATGTCTCTCTTCATATAGTCCAGATAGGTATGTCTCAAGTCATTCACTCCAACATGGACTATGACAGAGTCATAATGGTACATGTTGTTGAGGGGCTTGAATGCATGCATGATTTGTTGGATCCTGACACTTGATAGGCAACTAACCGTGACCTTCTTCTTGTCCACTCTGGTGAGGGGGACATCTGTGTGTCTCACTGTGGAATTGCCTATGACCATGTTTTAACTTAGGGGCTTATTTGTTGGGACACGGATGTGTGTGTTGATATGTGTAGTGGTTTCTTTATGCTTAGTGGTGAGTGTGGGTGGTGTGAATTTGAGAGGTCTCTGTTCTTTTGGTAGGCTTTGAGTTAACACCTCTGCATATGTGAGTTTGTATGTCGTGACCTTATTTTTTGTGAGAGGTGAAGCGTGTATGCTGGCAATCTGTTTGATGTCTAGTTTGTTCTTACATGACAGAATTGACTCCAATTCCACAGTGTATTTACATCTCTCACAGAGGGTGTTTGCTTTAGGATTAAATGGTTGCCATTATACATGAAGCAATAGCTACATTGCCTCAAGATGCCCATATCAATCAAGCTGATAGGAGAAAGAATGAGAAAATACCCATCCATTGTGGCAGGAATTTTCTGAATGTGGTATTTGGGAAGGATGTGGGCTAGCTGGACTTAGTCACAAACAGCAAAAGTGAAGCAGCAATTCAATAACATACAGTTAAAGTGCAGTGCTGGCTTAAAATATACTTTATTTTTCAGTGGAAGAGTTAGATTTCAGTGCAGATTCACACTAGACCTCTGGCTAAAGTTGCCAAATGTTGGGCAGCTCTAGTAAATGAGTGCAAAACTGAGGCTTATATATAGCAAATTTAAACAGTTTCAACCCAACTACCAATGGGAAAGCCCCAAACTGAGCCTTTCTCCAGCAATCCCCAACTTAGATGGGTCCTGAGCTACTAGCTTCTGCCACAAGGGTACAGGGAGGCCCTGTTAATGTAAGATGGCTGGTATGAGAACATAGTGATACCAAACAGTCTAGATTCAGCAGGTATGAATCTAGCCAATGCTATGAAAGGAAAGGAAACAAAACTTCTAGATGGGAAGGTGTAAGGGAGAGTTATTTAAAGGTCAAAGTGAAAGTGTTTATTAGTATACTATTAGATGACCTGCAGTGGTACCACCCACTGCACAGAATGGCAGCTCTTTGAGCAGCTGTGAACAGTAGGAGACTATGGAGCACATTTGTTATAGAGGATTTTAAACCGGAGAGGTTTGCTTATATGCAAGCACAGGGAGCCGCGTTTGCACATGAAAAATGTTCGCAACACAGAAAAACTTTACAAAACTTAGAAATATTTTGGCAGACTCACTCAGAACAGCTTTGGTAGTATCAGAGGAGGTTAGGAAATATCACAATATTGTTAAAACAATCTACAGTGGATATAAAAAGTGTACACACCCCTGTTAAAATGCCACATTTTTGTGCTATAAAAAATGAGACCACAATAAATAATTTCAAAACTTTTCCCACCTTTAATGTGACCTATAACCTGTACAATTCAATTGAAAAACAAACAAATCTGTTAGGAGAAACATATAAAAAATAAAAAACGTACAATAAGCTGGTTGCATAAGTGTGCACACCCTTAAACTAATACTTTGTTGAAGCACCTTTTGATTTAATTACAGCATTCAGTCTTCTTGGATATCAGAACGGCACATCTTGACATGGCAATATTTTCCCACTCTTCCTTGCAAAAGCACTCCAAATCTGTCAGATTGCAAGGGCATCTCTTGTGCACAGCCCTCTTCAGGTCACCCCACAGATTTCCTATTGGATTTAGGTCTAGGCTCTGGCTGGGCCATTCCAAAATTTTCTTCTGGTGAAGCCATTCTTTTGTTGATTTGGATGTATGCTTGGGGTCATTGGCATGTTGAAAGGTGAAATTCCTCTTCATCTTTCTAGCAGATGCCTGAACGTTTTGGGCCAAAAGTGACTAGTGTTTGGAACTGTTCATAATTCCCTCCACCTTGACTAAAGCCCCAGTTCCAGCTGAAGAAAGGCAATACCAAAGCATGATACTGCCACCACCACCATGCTTCACCATGGGAATGGTGTTCTTTTGGTGATGTGAAGTGTTGTTTTTGTGCCAAATATATCTTTTGGAATTGTGGCCAAAAAGTTCAACCTTGGCCTCATCAGACCATAACACATTTTCCCACATGGTTTTGGGAGACTTGCTGTATTGTTTTGCAAATTTTAGCTGGGCCTAGATGTTTTTCTGTGTAAGAAAAGGCTTCCGTCTTGCAGCCCCACCCCATAGTCCAGACATATGGAGAATATGGGAGATTGTTGTCACATGTAGTACACAACCAGTACTTGCCAGAAATTCCTGCAGCTCTTCAGTGTTGCTTTAGGTCTCTTGGCAGCCTCCCTGACCAGTTTTAGTCTTGTCTTTTCATAAATTTTGGATGGATATCCAGTTCTTTATAATGTCACTGTTGTCCCATATTTTCTCCACTTTTTGATGACTGTCTTCACAGTGTTCCATGGTATATCCAATGCTGTGAAATTTTTTTTGCATCATTCTCCTGACTGATACCTTTCAACAATGAGATCCCTTTGATGCTTTGTAAGATCTCTGCGAACCATGGCCTATTTTGCTGTAGCAGGCAACTGAGTAAATGTCAGGAAAATCCTACTAGGACAGATGAACTTTATTTGTGGTTAAGCAGAGTCTTTTTAATTGATGGCAGGTGTGTACCCAAGAAGACTGAAAGCTGTAATTAAATCAAAAGGTGTTTCAACAAAGTATTAATTTAAGGGTGTGCACACTTACACAACCAGCTTATTGTATGTGTTTTATTTTTTATATTTTTTCCCCTAACAGATTTATTTTTCAATTGAATTGTACAGGTTATAGGTCACATTAAAGGTGGGAAAAGTTGTGTAATCATTTATTGTGATCTCATTTTTTTATATCACAAAAACCTGGTATTTTAACAGGGGTGTGTACACTTTTGATATCCACTGGAACAGCAGTACAGTAACAAACATATAGAGTTTCTTTAACAAGTACAGGCTGAAAAACAGTGATAAATTCAACCAAATAAATAAAACACAGAAGAGTTAAATATCATTGAAACAGAGCAAGTACAAAAAATATACTTATATCAGCTTTGTAGCCAAGATGATTTTAGAAGCAATCCAACTCTTGTATTCACAGGTGTCCAAGCCAGACATAAGGAAGCTATGAATAAATCATCAAACTCTTACAAAACTTTAAGGCTTTTAACAAGTAGGATGAAAGACTTATAAAGTTAGAGCTTCAGGCCAATGAGATAAAAACACAATAAGCTACTGACCAGTAGTTCCAATCTTAGATGGTTTTAATTTAGCTCTCTGCTCCCACCAAAGTGCAAAAGAACCCTTCCAATGTAAAACAAACTGGTTTTGAGCTGAAGTGCAATAACAAATGCTTTACAGCAGAAGTAAGAATTCCTGCAATATCAGGAATCTTGAAATAAGTTCACTAACCCTGAGAAATGTTCACAACACACAAAAACCTTGCAAAACTTAGAAATATTTTGGCAGACTCAGAACAGCTTTTGCAGCATCACAAATTCAAACTAGTCTTGCAAAGCCAGATGGTTAACTAACCAAATGACAAGACAGCAAGTTACTTTCATCTAACACCAGCTGTCACTCCCATCCAGCATTTATAGATACTTACTGTGAATACCTCATCCAGCTGGGATAAAAAAAAATTCCTCCTAAACCCATTGTGCAAGTTTACTGGCAAATAAGCCAGAACTAATGAGGAGAAAAAGGCCAAATATCAGTTACAGCTTTATGTACTTAAAAAGTTGTTAGAATAAAAGTTTTTGCATTAGAATACATTTTCAGAAGAATAAAAAGTCTGAAACTGAAATGTCTGTTATTTAGTGACGGCAGTCCATAATGATTTGCCATGAAAAAACAAAAAAGAAATTATGAGGAACAGACCAAAATATGATGCAAAATCAGGAGCATTTTCAGGGACAAATTTTAAATTTTGCTCTTATGTACTTAAATGCTGCTACACTAACATTGTTTGCATTAGAGTATATTTACCAAAGGATGCAAACTCTGAAACTCAAATGTCTATTATTTAGTGACTGCAGTCCATAATGGCTTGCTCGGGGAAAAAATACCAAATTTATGAGGAATAGACCAAAATATTAAGTAAAGTCAGGGGCACATTCACAAATTAGGGAAAACAGAGCTATGCAATTTTAGCTTTCAGACAAATGTATCAAATATTCCAACTTGTTTCACACAAAATGCACACTATTCTTGCAAAGTCAGATTTTATAAATTGAACAAGGCACAAGAGGATAAGTTACTTTCATACACAGACAGACGCTATACCCCCATGCAGAAATTATAACTGCTTGCTGTGTGCACATCATCTAACTATAAAGTACAGTTGTGCAAAATCTTACAACAACAGTATATGTCCTCTCTTTCACTGTTGCAGTATTCTTAATATATGGGATTCCCTGACATTGGAAGCCCAACATCCGGCCAATATACCAAAGCCTACTGTTCCTTTTAGATATACCGAACGTCACACGTATGCTCTTCGCATATCATAGGGCATAAATGTGATGTTCAGATGTACCATCTCAGAAATGATTACCCCAGTAGGAACACCAGTCCAAGGAAAGACAAGTGGTATCCTGTACATCCAGGAAGGAAAAAGACTAAGGGGAAGGGGCGAGTGAATACTGCAACAGTGAAGGAAAGGGCATCTACTGTTATGGTAAGATTTTACACAATAACCAAGAAAAGGACGTTGAATCAGGAACCAAACTTGAAAAATAACCAGGAGTTTATTAAATCGAACCACTCAAGTCACATAAAAAACGTAGCACCAACCAAGAGAATCCACCACACATATTTACTACAATACATGAATGCAATAAAATAAAAATTGTATATAATTTAATGTGTGCATTTTAAATATTTTAAAACAATTAATAAAATGTTCAGAACAGATTATTTTGTTTGAACCACTGTATCACTTGTCCTATAATGCCATCTAGTGGCCATTTCTTTTATTACAATTAAATAAAAAACATTTAAAGGTTAAAAAATCTCCCTTATTAAAAGTTAATTAAATGGTATTTTTAAACACTATAAACCTAACATATACCATATACATCCTATTTTGAGCTTCAACTACATAAACTTATGATAACAGTTTTGAAAAACATTGTAAATAAATCTCAATATAACTGTTTAAAATTCATGAAAAAGACATTTTAAAAACACTTATATTTAAAATGGCCACTAGATGGCAATATAGGACAAGTGATACAGTGGTTCAAACAAAATAATCTGTTCTGAACATTTTATTAATTGTTTTAAAATATTTAAAATGCACACATTAAATTATATGCAATTTTTATTTTATTGCATTCATGTATTGTAGTAAATATGTGTGGTGGATTCTCTTGGTTGGTGCTTTTTTATGTGACTTGAGTGGTTCGATTTAATAAACTCCTGGTTATTTTTCAAGTTTGGTTCCTGATTCAACGTCCTTTTCTTGGTTATTGGTTTTGTCTGCACCTTTGACAAGATTTTACACAACTACACTATGTCTTTACATTTACTGTTGTAGTATTCTTAACATATGGGAGAGTGTCAAAGCTCAAAAATAAACTTGGGAGGAAGAAGGAGCAGTAGAGCCCGCTAAGAAGCCATGAAGAATGACCCTAGCAAAACCAGCTCTAGCTCTAGAGATAGAATCCAACTTGCAGTGCTTGGTAAAAGTATGCACAGAAGTCCAAGTAGCTGCTTCAAGAATAGAATTAGTGCCTAAGCCCTTGAAAAAAAAACACCAGAAGAAGCCACAGCTCTAGTAGAATGAGTTTTAACAGAAGAAGGAAGGCTCTTACCATGAAGAGAATAAAAATGATGCAGCATTTGAAATCCAAGAAGAAACTGGTTGCTTGGATACAGCCATTTCTAAGGACCCAGGATGAAATGAAACAAACAATTGATCAGATTTTCTGATAGCCTTAGTCTTATACAAATAAAATCTGAGTTGGCTATGCACATACAAAATATGCAGCACCCCTCCCTCTGTCAGATTACTGAGGGGGAAAAATTAGGCAAATGAACAGACTAAGTGGCAACTCATTGATTACCTTAGGCATAAAAGAAAGATTAGTGTATCCTTATAAAATATCAAAAAAGGAGGACAAGCCAGAAGGGCTTGCAACTCACACACTCATCTAGCAGAAGGAAGAACTAACAAAAGGATTGCCTTCTAAGAACAATGTTGTAAAGAAGCTGAAGCAGTAGGCTCAAATGAAGCCTGAGTGAACTTCTCCGAAACAAAATTCAGATCCCAGGGAGGAGGAGGAACAGGCTTCCTGGGAGGTCTAATGTGAAGGACACCTTTAAGGAATTGTTTATCTTCAAATCTAGAAGCTAAAGGAAGAGATAAAGGCAGGCAAGCAGAAATAGCTGATAAGTGGGCCTTAATAGAACAATAGGCCAAACAAGCATTGAGCAAATCACACAAATATGAGAGAACCAAAGAAGCATCCACAGTAAGTGGGTCCGGGTTACGAGAAAGACACCAAATAGAAAACCTCTTCCATTTGGATAAGTAGGATTTCCTAGTAGTAGGTTTTCTGGCCTCATGCAGAACCTTTAGCACATCCTCAGAAAAAAGGTGTCAGTGGAATCAAAAATCCTATTCCTATCACCCACAATGTCAGCTGAAGAGGGGACAAATGGGAATAGATGAGATCCCTTGTCTTGTGTGAGCACATTCACCCTGTTAGGTAAAATGATGATTTCCCTTGGCTAAATGCAGAAGAAGAGGGAGCCAATGCTGTCTCAGCCAAAATGGAGTCACCAACAAGATTTTGGGAGTGTCATGTAGAATTTTGAACAAGACATTTGGAATGAGAGGAAGGGGAGGGAATGCATAAAGAAACATCCCCTTCCAAGTATAAGAAAGGATGCCCACCTTCCAAACCAGAGGACTTGGGACTCTGGCACAAAATAGAAGAAGGTGTCTGTTCAGAGGGGAGGCAAATAGATCTACTTGAGGAGTACCCAACTGGTGGACAATGTCCAAAAACACATCCCTGTGAAGCATTCATTCATGGGATTGAGTTAAAGACCAAGTGTTTGCCACAATCTTTTGAACAAAAGGGATGTGAAACGCTTGAAGAATCACTTGGTATTTGACAGCAAGAGCCCAAATCAGGAATGCCATCCTGCAAAGAAGGTAATATCTTGTTCCTCCCTGTTTGTTTATATACCACATCATTGTGGTACTGTCTGTAAATATCTTGAGAGGTCCTGGACAGAAAAGAGGATGAAAAGCCTGAAAAGCCAGCATAAGAGCTGTCAACTCTGACACTGATGTGCTCCTTCTGCTGAAGAGGCAACCACATTCCCTGTACCTTTAGGAAGCCAAATGCTGCTCCCCATCCAATGTCTGAAGCTCCTGTGAACAATTCCTGAGAGGGTAGAGGAGAATGAAAAGGGAGCCCTGGATTTAGAGACAACTGCTGTATCCACCAGTGAAGTTCCTTCTTCAGACAAGGAAGAAGAGGAACTACAAAGTGTAGAGGATGTGCACGTTGAAGTCAGACTGACTTCTGGCCACAGAGAGCATAGGAATGTGGATGCCATGAAACATAGAGCCCTCAGAAACTCCCTGGCTGTAATGGAGTCCAGAGGAAGAGGAGTTTGAAATAAGGAAATGACAGCCAAGGCCTTTGGAGGAGGTAGGGATGCCAGCACAGCACTGTCTGAATCTTACAACCCAAAAAGACATGGTCCTGAGAAGGAGTCAGACCAGACTTTTTGAAATTTACTTTTAATCCCAGGTTCTTAAAAAGGGAGATGGCAAAATGAAGATTTTGCAAAAGAAGCTCTGGAAAAGATGCCTGAATCAACAGGCCTTTCAGGTGAGGAAATAACTGAATGCCTTGAAGCCTGCAAAAAGCAACCACAAGAGCGAGGCATTTGGTGAATATCCTTGGGGTAGTAGAAAGGTCAAAGGCAAAGTAGAGAACTGAAAATGCCAGAAAGCAACAGAGAAATGGAAAATCTTCCTGAAAAGAGGATGGATTGGAATATGGAGATAAGCATAGTTGAGATCCAGAGACACCATATAGGCTTGAGGGAGTAGAAGGGAAAACAGAATATGAACGGACATCTGAAATGTGGACACCTTCAGAAAAGTGCTTAGATGAGAGAGGTCTAGAATTGGTCTCCAAGTACCATCTTTTCTGGGCACTAGAAACATTTTTTTTTTCCCCACAGGTTGGCAATGTTTTTTTAAACACCCTTATTGAATTATCACTTGTGACATAGGCAAATTTAAATTTATATAAAAGTAATCAAATTGCACTGAGTTCACTTTTATAAACATACTTCACATATATATCATATAACCCAAGCAACATTACCTAAATTATTTAATTCCTGCCTTTTTATTTATTTTTAACATGAAACATCTTTATTAAACTATCACTTACGACATAGGCAATCATACATTTATATAAATGAAAACAAACCACACCGACACAATCCTAGTTGCAAGCATTTTATATCACAAACCATACTGACACACTTCCAGTTGCAAACATTATACATCACTTATCTACCCAATTATTTTCAGTCAAACATTACATAGCTCAAGCGCCACAGAAAGGACCCACTCCAAAAAGAAAAAAACACTATTTTCTCTAGCACCTTGGCTTAGACACAGCCTTCAAGGAGTACTAAAAACCATGCACATAACATTTATATACACCCATCAACAAAGAAATTAACCAATAAAATCACACATTAAATTAACATTCTCCAATTACAGTCTAAATTAAGACCTGAGGGACACAAAGTATTAAACATAAGGATAAAAAATAGCTTCCTTATACATTAATATTTTCGTATATATATTTTCTAGATAAAAATTAAAACTGTTGCCCTTAGACCACTAGGGTCCGACCTATGAAACTGTGCAAAATGTTCAATAGGATTGTCAAATTTAATATTTCTTATATTTCTAATATGTTCTTGCAGCCTAGTTTTAAATTTCTTTTTACTTTCTCCAATATAGGTTAAACTACAAGGACATTGTAAAGCATAAATAACCCCTTCACTGTCACAATTATAAAAGTCAGAAGTATAAAAAGGAACCCCATTAATATATGAGAAAATCCTAACAATGTATTGACATACACAACAATGATGCATGGATATGTCCCTAGGTCAGGAGCAGTAGAAGGGGCAGCAGGGGGCAAACAAAAATAATTATGAACTAAAATATCTCTTAAATTTCTTCCTCTCCTAAAAGAAATACCAGGAGAAAGATAAAGTACACCACTTAAATCTTTAAAATTTAACAAAAAATATCCAATACTTAACTAAAGTAACTATTTCAGAACTCAGTACACTATATGTAACAACACAATAAATTCTCTTTTTCCCTTGCCACCAACAGGCAGAGAATTACCCTGCCCATCCACCTCTCTCTCTCCCACCAGTCCCACTAAAAGTGTACTCCTCTACAGCTTTATGAACAGCAGACTCAACTAACCCATAATTATAACCCCTAGCACAAAAAACAAAAAACATTCTATTAATTTCAGCACAAAAATCCCTATGGTTATTGCACAGCCTCTTCAGACAAATACACTCACCATAAGGAAAGACAGCAAGGATATAGGGTGGATGGCAGCTATGCCCATCTAAAAACTGTCCTCTATCTTCAAATGTTCTATGTACAGATGTAAACAAATCATTATTAGAACTTAAATACAAACTATATCTAAAAATGCAATCTGTCTTTCCAACTGTAAACAATCAAACAAAAAAAAAAACAAACCTATTATTCTGTAGCTAGTCAAAAAATTCATGAACCTCATCAAGTCCACCCTTACAAACAAAAATTAAATAATCAATAAATCGATATTTAACTAAAAAATTACATTGATAAAGATATTCCAATTCAAATACATAACTAACATACATGGGGGCAAAAGAAGCCCTCATAGCCGTCCCCTGCAACTGATTATATAAACTGTTATTAAATACAAAGAAATTATTTGTAAAACAAAAATGCAAAAGTTCTATTACGTAATTTGATAGAGGTGTATTCCTCAAAAAGTATTTAACACTTCTATACTATGTATTAATATTAGTATATAAACTACACACATTCACACTCATAAAAAACACATCATCCGACCATTCAACATCATATATTTTATCCAAGAAGTCACCACTATTTCTAGTATGAGGGCAGTTTTATAACAAAAGGCAACAAAAACTCATGTAGAAAAAGGTCAATTTTAGATAAAAAAAAATACGAGCTGATACACTAGGTCTTCCTGGAGGATTCAAGCCATTCTTGTGTATTTTGGGAAGGCAGTAAAAAACTGCTATATCACTATCAAAAGTTTGAAATTTTGTATCTAATTCTATACATGAAAGGTAGCCCAATCTCAGACCTTTTTCCAAAAGAATACCATAATTTGTATCAGCTTTATATTCAAACATACTACTCTCTAAATAGATATTACCATCTTGCAGGTGTGACATACACATCTGAAAGTACTGTTGACAATTCATAACAATTTTATTACCTTTGTCAGAAGGTTTAATAACAATATTATTATTCCTAACAATTGCAACTCATTCCATTCATATTTAGTCATACTGTAAACCTTATTACATTTTCTGTCAACAAATTTCTCACAAGCACATTCAATAGCATAGCCAAGCATACCAGAAAACTGTTTGATGCCATCATGTTTAAAAGGAGGCATAAAGTCACTTTTACAAACTACTTTAGTGGTCCCTAATAGACTACAAACATTAGCACCAATATCCTCTTCGTCCCTCAGGTCTGATCAGCATTTGTAAAAACTAGTGTCCTCACTATTATCAGTAATACTTTCATTTGAATGATCAGGATCACCACAAAAAACCCTACCCCCACATTCAAAAAAGTGCAGTAAATGTAATTTACAAATTAATCTAACATCACACTTCAGGTCATAAATATGAGGCAAAACAGTAGGAACAAAATTCAGTCCAAGGTCTAAAACCTTCAGTTGAGTCTCTGTTAGGTTAATGTCAGAAATGTTGTGCACTAAAGTACCATGAGGAAAATTATTGCCATTTTCCTTTCTTAAATTGACTTTGTCCTTCTTTGCCATAACCGACCTCATTCTGATATCGCCCTCTCTTGTAGTCACTACTGGATTCTCCTTGGTCCCGTTGATCTCTCAAAGTCCCTTACAAATTTAGATGCCTCCTTAGATGGAGGTAAATAGGGAAACAATTCATCTTCTGTTTCTACATCCGCTGAAGTGTCTGAAATGTCAGACACAAAGAAAACACCCCTTACAGAATTAGGAGACTTCCTGGATACAGAGGTAGCACTCTGCCAAGCTGGGTGATCATTCGCTTTTCCATAGGAAGGAATGTCCTCCCTCATAATCACTTAAATCTCTTTTAACTGTTTTCAGTCAATCTATTCCTGCTCATACTTTTTAAGTTCCTCATTAATATCTGACAAAAAAAAAAAAGAGTCAAGACAAGCAAGAGCCAAAAGCTTGGATAATTCTACATACACTGATTTAATCTCGCCTTTTATTTTATTCTGCTTAATTCTGTCTCTTTCCAGCAGAATATTCACCCACTCCAAAGCACACCTGTGTGCCACTGCCAACCATCTCTTAGAAAATGCTTTACCAATTTCATCAGACATATCAAACAGAGTGGAAGGGGGAGGGGTCTTAAAAGCTCTAACACCCTTAAGGTGAGGTATCCAAGTCAATGTAACATTGCAAACCCAGTGTATTGAAATAAATGGAAGTTTCCTTATGGAGCAGTCATTCCAAATCTCTAACAGACCACCAAAATCACCTGATAAAGAAAAATGTGACCTAAGTCCCACTGACTCCAAGTCAGACTGCCGACCAGTCACAAATGGAGTCCCACAGGGTTCGGTCCTGGGTCCTCTCCTATTTGGTATCTACTTCTCTGAACAAAGGGACTCTGGCTGTTAAAGTTTGCAGATGATTACAAGTTGGGAGCTATTATTAACTCTCCGAGTGATGTTGCCATCCTACAGAAAGGCCTCACTGAGACCAACGACTGGTGTCAGAACCATGGCCTTAAGCTCAATGCCAAAAAATGTGTTGTTATCCCCTTTGGGAAAAAATGAGTTCCCATGAATTACCACATCGACAGTAGTCCACTGAACACAGAAGGCATTATAAGAGATCTAGGAACAAAGGTTGACAGCAACCTCTCTTTTGACCATCACATTGCCACTGTGGTCAGAAAGTCCATCTATGTGGCACATCTCATTACTAAGGGTTTTGCATCCAGGAAGAAAGAGATCACTGTCTCCCTCTACTCTTCCCTCATTAGGCCAATCATGGAGTACAATGCCCCATTTGGCAGGTACCTCACTAAACACCTGCAACAACTGGAGAGGCCGCAAAAGTACCTCACAAAGAGGATCCTAAGCCTTAAACATTTGTCCTATATAGACTAAAAAAAAACTCCAACTATTCTATCTCATATTACCTACTTAGAGATGAGCTCTGCTTGACTTGCAAAGCCATGTCTGACCCAGCTCTGTTGGAAATGCTACATCTAAAGAAATCCCCCCCCCCCACCACATGCTCCAGAGACCTCAACCTCATTACCATAATCAAGAGAACATGCTCGGAGGGGCAGGTTCATAACCTAGAGACTGCCTATGCAATGGAATAGACTTCCCATACATATCAAGCAGAGTATCCCACTGGCCCTCTTCAAGAGAAATCTTGATGAGTGGATGAGAAATAGAGTATTCACCCCAGGGATCACTCCAGTGGCTTTACTCAACACAGGCACTGGGAACTAAGGTTGGGTGGCATCATGCCAGGGTAATCCTATGGGCGAGGCTTGTAAAGGCCCCAGGTCCATTAGCCTAGTACACACCTATGAACCTATGATGAAAAAGGATTTTCAGTCCTGATTTTACACTCGTGTTCAAATCTCTCCAGTATCTGAGGTGAGTTAGATCCAATATTCAAACGGCCATTACCAGCATGATCCCCAGAAGACTCAACATGAGTAATAAAATGGCCCATATATGTAGTGTGTTCTCCACAGACTCATCTCTAAAACTGCGAGGTAAGTTAAAGGAGGGTTCGCCAGCCATAAATAACCAAACAAAAAACTACACCCGAGAAAGTAAAATCCAAAAGCCATAGGAAGGAACCACTTCAAAAAGAAAAAAAAAACACTATTTCCTCTAGTGCCTCGGCTTAGACACTGCCTTCAAGGAGTACTAAAAACATGCATATAAGAATATTTACGTACAGCCATCAAATAAAACAATCAACCAATAAAAATTATTGACCAATAAAATCATACATTAATCTCCAATTACAGTCTAAATTAAGACCTGTGTAACTTAAGAATAAAAATAGCTTCCTTATAAATTGTTTTTTTTCTTATACACATTTTCTAGATAAAAATATTAACAGACACCTTCTCCAAAATTGTTGCCCTTAGACCACTAGGGTCCGATCTATGAAACTGTGCAAAATGTTGTTCATAGGTTCATACTAGGCTATCTGCCCGAGGGCATTTACAAGCCTAGCCCATCGTTTTGTGGCTTACGCCACCCCTTTAGTATGGGGAACTATACCCATTATTTTGCTGTGCCTCTGTCGAGCAGTGACACTGAGGTAATCCCTGGGGTATATCTGCGATCTCCCATCCATTGGTCAAGATTTCTCTTGAACAAGGCCAGCGAGGTGCTCTGCCTCACATGTACCGGGATTTTGTTCCACAGCATAGGGAGTCTTTGGGTGATGAATCTATCCCTCCAGCACGTCCTATTAATAGCCGTGTCAAGGTTTAAGTCTCCCGCCCTTGTGGCTCTGATGGATGTGCAATAGGATTCCCAGTTTTAATATTTCTTATATTTCTAATATGTTCTTGCAGCCTAGTTTTAAATTTCCTTTTACTAGGTGGGCACCTTCAGAAAAGTGTTTAGATGAGAGAGTTCTAGAATTGGTCTCCAAGTACCCTCTTTTCTGGGCACTAAAAATATTCTTTTTTCCAAGGGGTGGCAATGCTATTTTTTATTTTTTATTTTTTTTTTTGCACCTTTACTGAATTATCACTTGTGACACAGGCAAATATAAATTTATATAAAAGTAATCAAACTGCACTAATAAGTTCACATTTATAAACATCAGACCACATATATTGCTATATATCATATAACCCAAGCAACATTACATAAATTATTCAATTCTTACCTTTTTTAACAAAAAAAAAAAATCTTTATTAAACTATAAGCAAGCATACATTTATATAAATGAAAACAAACCACACCGACACAATCCTAGTTGCAAGCATTTTAATCACAAACCATACTGACACACTCCCAGTTGCAAACATTATACACCACTTATTATTTTCAGTCAAACATTACATAGCTGATTTAAGCCCTGCCCTATTTTAAACCTTATTCCTCCTCTGTATGTACTGTTCCCACAATTCCCATTTTTCCCTATGTATTTTGCTCCTACCCCTTTTCTAAAGAACTCAATTCCAGTTGTTTTATCTCTGTTACTATATTCACTTCTAGTATAGTTGGTTTAGATTTTGATTTCCATTTTCTAATAACTGCTTTTTCGGCAGCCACCAAAATTAAACACAAGGCCTTACCATGTCTAGGCAATTGTGATTTTAAATCACAGCTCAGAAAAATCCTCTCTCGTGACAGCAATCTGTCCACTCAGCATCTCCAACAGTGCATCTTGCAGGGAATCACTAAAGTCCGCCAACTTACCACACTGACAGAAAATGTTTCCAATTATCTTTTTCTTCCCCATCACACCTCCACTTGCAGTCTACCTGAGGAAAAAAATACCCTGGAATCTACTTCGGGTATAAAAATATCTATGTAAACATTTCCAAGCAAAAATCCTAAATCATCTAGATTTTGTGGCATATTTGGGAGAAATACATATATCCTCCCACTGCTTCTTTGTGAATTGCTTATCCAGTCTCTCTTCCCAACCCTTTCTGATTCAGTCTTATAGTTAACATGCAATAGTTTATATGCTCTACTAATTATTCCTATTTTTATAGCAGTTTCTGTTCTAGATTCTACTAAAAACTCTACCAGTGCTGGTCTTTTTGTTTAGGACCCCCTTATTTCTTTCTCTTAGCCTATAGTCTGATATCAATCCTTGATAGGGAAGGCACTCTCTAACCTGCAGTCCAAATAAATTCTTGGCATCTTCCCATTCTATCATCTTTCCTTTGCTAGTTATTTGCTCCTAGTACCTTGGTTCCTTTGCCAGTTTTCTCCAATAACTTGCCCCAGCTTGCGTTTGTCTACGTCCCTAATTGCAGTCATCCCTATCGGCAGAACCTGCTTTCTCCATTCCCGTGTTGGCTTAGTTCTTAGGATACTTTCTATTACTTTACAGATATAATATTCTGTATGGTTATTGTTATTCTTCTTAAAGCTCTACATCCACAATAACAGTTCTACTTGTTTCTTGAGCTTCCTGTTTCATCATCATCCCTTTCCACTTTGAATTGAAGTTTTCTGCTTGTGCTATGTATAGGAGCCTTAACTTAACCTTAGTTCTGAAATACCCCTTCAAATCAGGTAATCCCAATCTGCCCTATTCTACTGGAAGAATCAGCTTGCGCCACTTGACTCTTGCTGTCTTCCCCTCCCAGATAAAGTCCTTCAGCTCTTTATTAATTGCTAACAACTTTGCCTCTGGTAGATACAAATATGTCTGACCTGTGTATAAGACTAAAGGGACTAAAAACATTTTAACTAATTGTATCTTATTATCCATATAACAAAGCTTTCATTTTTTCAGTTTTTGTATTCTTTTGGATAGTCTCTTCCCACATATCCTTAGTTGCCACACCAGAATAATTTTAATCCATACTCCTAACTACTTCCTTTTACCATGTCCCCATAAATATGGTTATTACTGAACCAATTCATATGTAGGTAAATCATTTACCACTCTCACCTTTGTGTTAGCTTCATTAATTTTATATCCCAAAAAGATCTGAAAGGGTCTTAAAATGTTCTGCAACACTGTGATGTCCCTTTCTGGTTTTCTCAGGTATAACATTATATCATCTGCAAACAGAGTCAGCTTTTCTTGACTACCATACCAGTTATATATCCTTGAATTTCTGAGTCCCTTATTTTCTTTTCCACTGGCTGTAAATATAATGCAAATAACAAATGGGAAATTATCAGAGAAGACCCCACCTACTTTAATTTTCACCTCTGATCCTTCATATATATTTTTTCAGGAAATGCAAATGCTTCCATTGCCCTGCTCATAAAACTGCAGTTCACTCTGTCAAATGTTTTCTCTGCGTCAAGACTGACCAACAACAATGGTGTTTTCTTGCATTATGCTTCTCTCTGGATCATCAATTTTCTATCTATCATCAAATGTTTGCCTCCCCTCCACAAAACCACATTACTCCATATCCATCAATGTTGGCATTACTTTTGTCATTCTTTTAGCCATTATAGACATGAACACTTTATAATCATGGTTTAGTATTGAAATGGGCTTGTATGAAGCTGGATCTGATGGACCTTGACCCTCTTTAGGTATTGCAGTGACCACTGCTTTCTTCCAGGATGTTGGTACTGCTCCTCCTCCTCCTCTTAAAATACTGTTAAAAAGAAGTTATGTACTCACCATAACGTTCCATCTGTGTTGTCAATCTTTATTGATCCTTGACATATGGGATTCTGTTCTGAGTCTCAGAACCGGTTCGGCCGTTACAACAGCTCACGCGAACCAAACCTCTTGAACCAAGTTCCTATCCAGAATGCTTCTCTAAAAATTACCTCAGATCAAGTTTGCAGCTATAATAAAAGTCTTGGAAAAGGTAATACTATAACCATTGAAGAGGCTATGTCTAAGGTCATACATCAGAAAACAAATAGCCAGGACTAAGGTCAGTTCCAAAAGGATTCTGAAGGTGAGGGAAGGAGGGTGGGGTGTTGAGGATAAATAAAAATCGACAACACAGATGGAACATTATGGTGAGTACATAACATCTTTATCTGATGTTGTCAATCTTCATTTATCCTTGACATATGGGACAGAGTACCTTCCTTGTATCTTGGGAGGCGTTATGGAAGGACATTCCTGAGCACCACAGAACAAAATGAAGCTCTTCCCCTGGAGACCAGGTCCACTTTATAATAAGTAATAAAAATATGTGAAGAATCACACTGAGACTGTACATATGTCATCCATGGAAGCCTTGGAGTGAAAACCGAAGACGTGGCTATAACTTTTGTAGAGTGTACTCCAACTGGGGCTGCCAATTTGAGGTTTTTCCTGTTGTGGACAAAAGTAATACATTCGCCTAACCACTTAGACAACATGACCTTAGAAAGTGATTTACTCATGGAAGGACCTGAAAAGGACACAAATAACTGGCCTGACTTTCTGAAATCTATTGTTCTGTTGAGATAAAAATGCAATTGTCTGTGTACATTCAATGAATGTAAACAGTATTCCCCCATTGTTGGAAAAATTAGGGAAGAAAACTGGCAATTTAATGGATTGATTAATGTTAGTATCAGATATGACCTTCAGAAGAAAGGATGGATTAGTTCTCAGTGATACCCTGTTTTTATGAAAAATCAAATATGGAGGCTTTGAAGATAACGCATAAATCTCTGAAATCCTCCTAGCAGATATAATCGCTATTAAGAAAATGGTCTTCCATGAAAGAAATTTCAAATCACAAGTAGCTCCGGCTCAAAAGGGGGAAAGACCAAGGATTGCAAAACCACAGTAAGATCCTAGGGGACAAGGAGTTCCCTATAAGGGGGCTTTAACCTTAATGTTCCCTTTAGAAAAGCCTTGCACAGACTATGTGAAATTAAAGAGTGCCCTTCAAAATCGTTACGGAAATTAAACATAGCAGCAAGCTGAACTCTGATGGCAGAAGAAGCAGCTCCTTGTTCGAAGAGTGTAGACAAGAACTGCAAAACCTCCAACTGATGCAGAGAAGGGATCAAGTTTATCTGGCCATATAAAAATATTTTCCATTTGCTGAGGTAGGGTCTCTTTGTGGAAGGTTTAGGGGAAGCTGGCAAAATGTTTCAAAATGGGGAAGATAAGTTATTTTGCCTGGCAATCAGTGGAACTGAGGCAACCAAGCTGTAAACTTGAGGTTTTTCAGGTTGGGATGAACTAGACCCTGAGAATGGGACAGGAGATCTGAATCTGGGTCTAGAGTCCAAGGACTTTGAAGTAGATAAAGCCAAAGAAAGGGGAACCACACTTGTTGAGGCCAAAATGGGGCAATGAGAATCACTTTGCTCAACCTTATGGCCTTCTTCAAGAAAAGGGGTATTAGAGGAATGGGGGAAAAGGCATAGAGTAGTTCTGAGGGACAACTTTGAAGGACAGCATCTCTTGGGGACTCCCCCTGTGGGGGGATTAGGACAAAGTAGCTGCTGCACTTGTTCTTGGGGGGATGCAAATAGGTTGCAGCAAGGATGACCTCAGTGATGGAAAATCTTTGCCACTCTGGGATTGGGAGACCATTCGTGGGACAGGAGGATGCATCTGCTCAATTTGTCTGCTGTCACATTTGTGTGCTGCTACCAGAAAGCGATTTGAACAGATCACCCATTGCCACACTCAGAAGGCTTCTCAGCAGAGGGGGTAAGTCTTGGTTCTGCCTTGCTTGTTAATCTACCAGACTACTGATATGTTGTCTAACTGAACTGCAATTGCTCCTTGAGGGAGGACAGCTCAAAAGGCTTGCAATGCTAACAGCACTGATCTCAGTTCCAGAATATTGATATGCAGTCCTTCCCTGAGAATGCCCCCCCCCCACCCAATCTGGGAGGCATCTGTGGTCACTATGGCCTGGGGAAGAGGAGAAACAAATGGTCAGCCCAGACGAATTTCCTCTGATTCCATTCACCAAGATAAATCCTTCTTGCAAAGATTGTTAATTCAGATGCAATGAGACAGAGGATGAGTGAGGATGGACCATTCAGAGGATAGAAGCCACTGTAGGATCCTCATGTGGAATCTTGGTAGAGGTGCTAATGTGATAGCCACCGCCATCGATCCCAGTGCCTGTAGAACTAGCAATGTGGGAACACTGTCATTGGAAAGAATCATGTCTACCTGAGATCTTATTTTCAGCAGTCTGTGAAAAGGAAGGGAGGCTATGCAAGAGGTCATATATTCAGGTTGGCTCCTGTGAATTCCAATTATTGGGTGGAACTTAGTTGAGCTTTAGTGAGATTCACTGTTATCCCTAGATGACAGAAAGTGTGTAGTGTGAAATCCCTTGTCTGTTCGAGTAGATGCCTGGTGGGGACGGTAAGGAGCCAGTCATCCAGATATGGAAACATCCAGAATCCATGCAGTCTCACATGAGCTGCTACCGTTGCCATACTTTTGTGAATACCTGGGGGGGCTGTGGCAAGACAGAAGGGCAGGGCTCGGAACTGATAATGACCGTCTCCCAGCCAGAAGCGGCGGAACCTCCTGGATCATTTATCCATTTTTATGTGGTAATGCGCATCCTGGAGGTCTACAGAGCACATCTAATCATCTTTCCCTAAGAAGGGAAAAATAGCATGAAGCGTGACCATCTGGAATTTCATCTGCTATACAAAGTGATTCAGAGAGCTAAGATCCAAAACTGATCTCCAGACCATCTTTTTCGGTACCAAAAAGAACCTTGAATAGAATCTGGATCTGATCTGGTCTGGCGGGACTTCTTGGATGACTCTTTTTCTAGCAGCTTTTGAATTTACAGAGCTGCCTGATCCCTCTGACTGGGTGGAACATCGGGGATCTTTCTTCCTGGTTCTGGGGTCAGTTCAAAAGGAATATGGTAACCTCTGTTAATGATCCTTAGCACCTGAGCATCTGTGGTTATCTTTTGCCAGGCCAGTGGGAGCAAGGCTAGTCTTTCCCTGATTGCCTCCAGAGTCAAGCAATCGGGCCTCCCTTCAGAAGAGTTGGTAGGGTTTCCCTGAGAAGGAATCTCTGGAACTCTGATTTTGCGGGACCCTTCCATTATAGCACCCCCCTCTGCTCCTGGGGGAGTCACTACCACGTGTGTCCTGGAAAGGCCCTTGGGTTTTCTAAAACCACATTTTTGTGCTTCTCTGATTCCTGGAATAGGAGTGTTGGGGAGCAGAAAAATGTAAGTTCATAGCAGAAAGGGCTTTTCCATCTTTTTCACACCTGGCTAAGGTCTCTTTAACTTTAGGGTCAAAAAAGGGAAGAGCTATCAATTGGAGCACTGACAAATGAAGACTTGAATGGCTCTTCAAACTCACACAGGCACATCCAGGCATGCCTCCTTATGGCTACACCTGAACCCGCTGACCCAGTCGTCCCTTCGGCTGCATATGCAATAAGTCTCATGGACTATTTAGAGATAGAGTCCAGGGTGGCAAGCTGGGAGGCTACTTTATCCTGAACCTCATCAGACACAACTCCCGTGAGGGTACCTGAGATCTCCTTGATCAGATCCCTTTGAAGTCTGGTGAAGTGTGCTAACAAATTCAATGACTGCAAGGTGACCCACTTCATAATCTGTCCATTGCCCAAGACTCTCAGTTAGGGGGATGAACAGTGGAACTTTCTTCTACCAGTTCCTTCTTGGTGGCTGACACAACCACAATGGCATCTACTACTAAACCTTTGGCCAGATGCTGATGGTCTTCCGGAGCTGAAAGTATTTTATCTGGTTTCCTGGGGACTGGTTCTATGGAATCAGAGATCTTCCATGCCTGCCGGGTCATAAGTTTGATAAGACTGCCCACTGGCAGAGTCACCCATATGTTTGATGGGCGAAGACTGAACGCTTGCAAGTACACAGACTCCTCTAAGGATGGATCTTGGGGCTTCCAGCCACCGCTCTACTTTAATATTTTAAGAATGTTTCCAAAGGTGACACCTTCTAGGGGTGACCTGGGGGAACCCTCCCTGTTATTAAAATCCATGTCTTCTGTGAGAGATTCCTCAGGGGAATCAAGGTGTTTTCTCTTACATGACCTCTTCCGAGGCACATCCTCAGTGGGAGCTTCTGTGGAGGAATCGGAAGAGGTAAGGCCCTGTGCAGGGGTGTCCTGCAGTGTAGGTGCTTGCTGTTTGGGTGAGTAGGTTTGTGGAAGCTCCGGTGGGAGCCTGCAGAGGCCAAGGCCCTCTCCATAACTTGAAAGGCACATCCCATGAAGAGGGATGGGAGCCCAGAACTTGGAAGGACAACCTCAGAACCATGGTCCCACCTCGTGCCAAGGAAACCACCATCAAGGTCAGAGCTCACAAACGGTGGCATGCAGCTATGACCCTGGGAGTCCAATGGGTTTGAGCCAAATGAGGAACTCAGGGTGGAGATTGGAGCTGAAGACACGACAGCTTTTGGTACCAGGACATCTGGAATCAGAGAAGTTGGAGCAGAGGTCTCTAAAACCACACTGGTTAGAGGAGGGATGTCTGGTGATGTCCTTGGAGAAGGATACCTATCTCCAGCAGGGAGTGAAGCCTGGGAAGAAGTGGAGAGACACCTCACCACGAGGAGCTGATCCACCAACCTCACAATGTCAACTTCCGTCAGACTCCTACAGGACCATACCAACAAGGCTGAAAGAGATTCTGGCCTCTCCAAAAAGGGACTTGATAGTTGCCCCACAAAAGGGTCTACTGAAGGAGAGTATCTGGTTTTGGGAACTGAAAGAAACCATGGTTCCTGGGCTATAGGCACCAGGGAGGGAAATGGTTCTGAAAATGCTGTCGGCACAGTAACCAGCACCAAAGAAGGGGAGGCACTTTCGAGGGTCGACACCGATGTGGCATGTGCCAAAAATGGAGGTGCCAAAGTAGTCACTACTA
The DNA here is from genome assembly GCF_019279795.1 of Protopterus annectens. Taxonomy (NCBI): domain Eukaryota; kingdom Metazoa; phylum Chordata; order Ceratodontiformes; family Protopteridae; genus Protopterus; species Protopterus annectens. The sequence continues at coordinate 1,450,237,275 of NC_056732.1, forward strand.
CTGGATCTGATGAAGACAGTTCCATAGATTTTCTCAGATCTGCCTTTGGTTCCACAGAAGCTGTGGAAACCAAAGGTTTTGACTTCTTATGAGCTAGGGCCGAGGGTAAAGTTGGCACCCAGTGACTTCTCTTTTTTAAGGATGATGAAGGAGAAGGTCCCTCAGATTTAGCACCTACAGGCTAATCAGACAAGACTACTTCAAAGGATATTTTTAATAAACCTTTTACAGTAAGTTTATTTTCTTTCACTCAACTAGGGTGTGGTGGCTAAAGGCTTGACAAATGTCACATTGCTGTTCTAAATGCACTGGGCTCAAGAAATACACACAAAAAGCATGACCATTGGAGTCTGACATTTTTCTGCCACAACCAGAACAGGATTTGAAACCAGTAGTTCCCTTGCTTTTATCTGCCATATTGAAAGACAAGGATCAATGGCAGATACACACATACACACACACACAAAAAGAGAAGAAAGAAGGAAGGCTACCAATGATGGTACACTAAAAACTACCAGAGATAGGGGGAAGGGATAGGACTACCAACAATGGTAGGACAGGTACCGAATAGTACGAAGGAAGAAAGGGATAGAACACTCACTCCAAAAAATGGTAAAGATTAAAGGAGAGAGAAGAAAGAGTACTATAAAGGGTATACACATAAGCTAACTGCTTAGGAGACTGAAATTCTGAAACAGAAATGAAATAAACAGTACATTTTACATAGCTCAAGAAGAGCTAGGCTGACGTGTCTTTACGAGAGGAGTGGCAAACAAGATCTCAGGAAATTTAGAGAAAGGCATTCTGGGTAGGAACTTGGCTCAGGAGTTTTTGGTACGTGTGAGCTATTGTAATGGCCGTGCCAGTTCCGAGACTTGAAACAAAGTCCCACATGTCAAGTATAAATGAAGACTGACATCAGATCAAAACTTTCCAGCTCTTAATCATGTTTTCCCTCCTAGCTTCCAAACTTCCACAGGAATTCCATCTATTCCTGGAGACTTTCCTGTAGATTGATTATACATCACAATTTTTATCTCATCCCCTCCTATCCTGTTAGTAATTGAGCCTCATCTACCTCTAACTTTGGCATATTTCATTCTTTCATGAACATTTCCACTTGCATCTTTTCTTGATTTCCATATATCTGTGCGTTATATAGACTTTCACAGAATTTACAAAATATTTCTAATATCTCTACAGGATTTTTTGTTACCTTCCTTGTTATAAGCTTTCTAAGTTTGGCGACAGGCCTTTCTACTTTTTATGGCCTGAATCGCTGTGCTAAAAGTTTTTGTGCTCTAGTGTTATTATCAAAAACATTTGCTTAACAGCAATCTTTATAATCCCATGTATATTATTGAGGTAATCCCTTATTTTCTGCTTAGCATTCTGCAGTTGATTCTCTTCTTGTTCTGTGATATTCCCCCATTCTGCAATAATTTAACATTTGTTAGTCCCTCTAAACAACTCTTCTTACTTCTAAACCATACCTCCTTTTCTTTTATTTCCAGCCTATTTTTAAACTCCATCTTAATTTTATCCCACTCCCTAGCTATATCTTTAGAGGGAATTTTTATCCACTCATACAGCTCCTGAATAATCTCCTTTGCCCATTCCATAAATTTCTCTCTTTTCAACAGATAGGTGGGAAAGCACCAGTGCCTCATTTTTATTTCATTACTCTGTGTTTTTATTTTAGTTATTATTGATGCATGATCTGAAATACTTATTGGGTGCATATCAAGACCTTCAACGAAATGCACATGTTCCTGTGAAATGTAAATTCTGTCTAGCCTAGCCCAGTCTTTATATCTTGGGGAATAATATGTAAATTCCCTCCGAATTCCTATTACTGAATTCACATCTTCCATGTCAAATATGTTCATAAATTTCTTCAAAAATCTATGCTCCTTTGTTATACTTTCCCTTCTGAGCTCCCCAGACACATCTTTACTACTGCAAATCAAATTCCAGCACCCACATACAAGTAATATTCCTTGCTGAAAACTGATAATTTCTCCCAGAATTTTCTTAAGCTCCATTATAGCAGTTTTAGGTGGAATATAAATACATGCCAGTGTAATCTCCTCCCTTGCCAGTAGCCCCTTAGCACTATAAATCTTCCATTATATTTTATATCCACTTCTATCACTATTGGATCACCTCTTGCAATTAATGCAAGTACTTCTCTTTTCCTTTGTCCCAGGTATTCTGCTGAATAACCATCCTGAAAACATTTCTTTATCAAATTCACATGTTCAGTTCTTTCCAAGTGTGTCTCCTGTAACATAATTATTTGCACTCTACATTTTTATATAGTTCACTATTCTTTTTTGTATTTATCTGTGAGACCATTGGCACTTAGACATTACAGAAAGCATCACTATCTTAAAAAGTTATTATTCCCATCTTTTAAGTATAACACTTTTTTGTTAAATATGTAGTTCCAGCTTTTGTGTTACATGTATGGCAGGTTGAACTTTTATATAGTTGTTTCTTGTCATATCCAAATGAGCCTATGTCACATCTTACTAAACTTTTTGTTTTATTTAAAGCCCTCACAAAAAATTCAAACCCTCAATACCCCCAAAAACCTATTAATACTAACACAAAGAGCCATGTACATCTTCAAATATTGAAGTTTTACTCTCATAATAGGAACAAATGTCACAAAACTGACAGTCACACTCACATACATGAGTTAACCTAAAAGAAAGGTTATCCATGCTAAGATGCATGGTGCAGCCATTGCTTCTACTAAATGCTAACTGGTTTTGTCTTACCTTTATAGCTCTCCCAGCTGTGAAACCCCAATTGCTTTCAGAGAATATTATCTCTTAGGCAGTTTCTCTTTTTTCCCCCAGCCAATTACTCTCCACCAGACTGTAACCAATTTATCTTTATAAGATTGTCTCCATGCAGACATGAGAACCAGACAGTCAAATTCTTTTTATCAGACTGTTTCCATGGAGACATGATGACCAGGTAAAGAAATGCTACTAAACATACATTCATTTGATAGAAAAAATCCTCATAATATTCATTGTTTTTTCAGGTACTTACTTTCTCTTAAAACTTGTTACTAAATCAATATAAGGTCCTTAATCCAGTTATTCCCCCATGCAAGAATGAGAAAAAGCACATTATTTTTTCTCATGCTCTTGTAAATAGGCTTTTTTACACTGCAGTGCCTACATTTCTAAACCTGAATAAGAAGAGAGAAGGGAGAAAGAAAGAAAAAAAAAAAAAGAAGAGCAGAACCTATTAACAATCCACATTACACTTTAAAATAACTGAGAAAACTTTACAGCATGGAAAGAAACCTATACACCACAAAAATAATAGTATTATGAAAAAATGTTTACTTTTCTTATAGTTAACTTTCTCCCCATCTTCCCCTCCCCAAAGCATTGTTCCATACATTAATGACATAAAATAGGGCATATACTTTAGAGTCCCCCACAAGTCCAACAGATTCTGAAAAAGTCCAATATTACCAGATTTTCTTTTTCTGTCATATTTCAGAAATATAATTACATTCCACATTCATTTACTGGTTTTATTACTGTTCATCTCCATCTCCCAAATCCTGTCACTGCTTCATTTCCAATATACTCTCTATTCCTCTAGTCAACTTTTGTGCTCTCTTCTCTCTCCAACATTTTCCATTGAAACAGTGGAAATGGTTTCACAGGTACAGTCTCTCTCTGTGGTCTTTATTATGAGAAGAACAAGAAGCAGAATCTCCTGTTTCACAGCTCACTTTCTGTTGGACAAATGTTTGTATTTCTTCCTTAGCATATATTTCATCAAAAAATGACTTTGTCCTTCCAGGGAAGAATACCTTCAAGACAGCTGGGCACAGCAATTTGAATCACTCACCTGTGTCTCGACATTCCCTAAATACTGGAATGAATTTATTCCTCTTCTGCCTGGTGTACAATGAGTAATCATTCTCCACAAACACTCTGCTGTCTCCCACTTTTAGTATTTTGCCCTTTTGCCACAGTTTTGTCAAAATCAACTTGTTCTGCTGGTAGGATTGCATCTTTATTATTATTATTAAAGGTCTAGGTTGCTTTCACATTGCCAGGTTTTGAGCACACACATGATGTGCCCTTTCAACTAAACTGTTGTGGAATACCAGTCAAGTGGCTTCTTTGTGCTTTCATAGGTTGGTACTAGGCTATCGGCCCTAGGGCCTATACAAGCCTAGCCATAACAATTCCCTGGCTATTTCTTCCCACTCTATTTACTTCCCTAGACCTCTGTCTAGCAGGGCGACTGATGTGATCCCTGGGGTGAATTTCATTTCTCCCATCCAATCATCAAGGTTCTTTTGAAGAGGACCAAAGAGGAGCTCTGCTTGACATGTATCCAGTGTCTGGGGAATCTCTGGGTCAGGAACCTATCCCTCCAGCATGTTTTGTTTATTGTGATGACAAGGTTTAGATCCCTGGAGCATGTGGCTCTGAGGGATTGGGATTTCTTTAAGTGTAGCATGTCCAACAGCTCTGGGTTTGACATGGCCTTGTATGTTAAGCAAAGATCGCCTCAGAGTAGACGGTATGCGACAGAGTATAGCTGGAGTTTTTTAAGGCAGTCAGCATAGGGCATATGCTTTAGGCCTGTGATTCTTTCAGGGAGGTATTTCTGCAGCCTTTCCAGTTGTTACAGATGTCTTGAGAGGTACATACCAAATGGGGCGTTGTATTCTATATATCTAATGAGGGATGAGTACAGTGGGACAATGACCTCCTTTTTTCTGGATGAAAAGCCCTTAGTGATGAGGTGTGCCACATAGAAGGATTTCCTGACTGTTCTGGTGATGTGGTTATTGAAGGTGAGACCACTGTCCACCTGTGTCCCTAAGTCTCTTATCACACTTTCGATGTTTAGTGTACTGCCACCTATGTGGTGATTCATGGGTACATGTTTTTTCCCAAAGGGGATCACTATACATTTCTTGCCATTGAGTTTGAGCCCATGGCTCTGGCACCAAGCATCTGTTTCTGTAAGGCCCTTTTGTAGAGTATCAACATCATTTGAGTCCATAAAATTAATGCAGTCTTTTCCTTCAAGCTTCTCTGGTATAGCTGAAAATCTCATGTTTTCTCTACATGCTCTGTCCTCTAATTCTCCTATTTTTTGAACATCTCTTACTGAGCAGTCTCATATTCAGCCAGCCTTTTCTTCATTTCACCCTCTGATTTCTGCAGCTTTATCACCACATCAGAATATCTGTTTAAAGCTTTTTCCATTTTTTCCAGCCTTTTATTTGTGTTGATATACTCCATCAGTGTTTCATTTATTTTAACCAGATATATGTGCAATTGTCTTATATCTTCCTGTAGGCTAGTGGAAGTCATGTCTGGAGGTTGCATTGCTTTCTGCTGAACAGCTGCAGAACTTTCCCCAAGTCAGTGTTCTTCCTCGCTTTTTGTAGCTGATTTTTTTTTCAGGTGCTCTGTATTTCTTTTTTTCTGGCATCCAGGCAGTACACGTACTAGCCAGTTACTGAAATTTACCCACAAACACAAAAGTCTACTGGCCTTCTCTGTTGTGTTTCTGCTTCCACACAGGGAGAGCTAGAGTTAAGCTGTTACTCAGTGTGCAGCTATCTTGGAAGTGGCACTAGAAACATTAATGAATAAAACCCCTTCCCCCTTGGGACACAGTCACCTTTGAATAGTACCCTGAGACAAAAGATCTTGAAGATCCTCTGGGGGAAAAAAAGGAAGTTGTTCCTGAGGAGGCTGAGGAATATCCATAAAAGCTGGATGGGACTTCCATACCATGAAGTATCCCTGGCAAATAATGAACAGAACCCAAGAATCCTGAGTAATTTGAATCCAAACAGGAAAACAAAGAGAAAGGCAAGAGAAAGAGGAATGTGGCTGGGAAGAGACAGTCATATAGCACCTGGTTTATTAGGAAAGGAAGGCTTCTGAGCCCCTGAAGTCTGAGTGGCCTTAGCAGGAGGACCCCACTTGCCACTCTTTTTACCCTTAGTAGGAGGGCAGGATTGCCTGTGCACAAAGGCTGGCTTACTGGGGTAGTTTCTCTGGAATTTAGACAGAGGAGAAACAAACACATGTTTAAGCTCCGATAAGGCCTTCCTCTTATCCTGTAGGCACTTAAACTTGCAGCTGATTCCCAAAGGATCTTATCAAGAGGAGCATCCATTAACTTAGCTTTAAAATCATCAGGTGAAGTTTAAAGCCTAAGCCAAGAATATCTCATCACTGAACCAAAAGCAGAAGCCCCAGAACAGGCATCTGCTGCATTATAACTACACTTGACAGGAAGACCCTAACAAGGAAAGAGCAGAAGTTTTGCCCTCAGAGTCAGGGAGATCAGAAATAAGCTGGTAAACCTGACAAAGGAGAGCCAACACATACCTGGACATATGGATCTGATAATTAATGGCCCCAAAGGCCAGAGAAGCTGAGGTATAAACATTCTTACTTAGCCTTTCCGTGGTTCTGATGTCTTTATGAGAAGGCAGTAACTTGGGCAAAGGAAGCAATTGAGAAGGCTTGTCAGAGACTATGGACACCACTGAGGGTTCAGCAGCAAGACATTTGTACAAAAAGTTACAATCCTAGGGCACCCTATAAAACCTATCAGGGTTCTTGGGAGCAGTGGGCAGAGAATCAGGAGTTTTAGAGGCATTGGAAAAGGCATCCAACAAAGCAGCCAAAACAGGAGGAATAGCAAAAGGTTTCGGAGCTTCCAACTGTAGCAACACATGGTACTTCTTATGGATGTCAGAGACCTGAGCATAATCAAACCTAAAAAATTCCATCATCCTAGACATTGTATCCTCAAATGAAATTTCTTCAAAAGGAGCATCTGGACTACTAGATTCATCCTCCTCTGACCCATAGTCCAAAGGAGAAGGAATCTGGGTAGAGGAAGCAAGAGATTTGTCATCAGAATCAGACTCTTCCTCAAAAGAATCCTGTTCTCTGGGCTTTTTAAAGGGAGTAATGGACCAAGGGGGAGCTGGAACAGAAACCCTCTGAGGAGGTTTTAATGTCATTAAAGAATTACCCAAATCCTGAGTGAAGGCCTGACACTCACTCTGTGGATCCTTAGGAGTTGAAGTAACATGTTTAGCTTTACTTCTTTTTTAAAGGAATGCCCGCCCTATAAATCATAGAAGGCTCTGACCCAGGACAGCATTCAATAACTATAGTAGGAACTTCTTCCCCAACTAGAATCTGTGGAATACCCCAAAGCCACTCAGAAATGATCAACAGTGGCTCCCCCTGAATGTCCGAAATGGATGCCTGCAAAGCCTCGTTGGACGTGCTGCAAACCAAATCCTCACTGGCCTCCAACCCGGTCATGGCAGAGGAATCCAACAACAAACCTGGGCAAGCCTCTAGGTTCTCAATGACCTTGGGAGAAACACTCAGCAGGGGCTTGACAGCGGAAAATTCCAGTCTTAATTTTTTCACCACCTTCTTCCCTAACAGCTGACCCTTGGGGTGGGAGGTTCCTTCCACTGCATCTTTAGTGAAAAGGTTAAGGCTCTGGTTCTCAAGATATAAAGAAAAGGAACAAAGCCTACTATGAAGGGTTTTTAGTATAAAGCTTGACAAATCGAACATGTATGGTTGTGAGAAGTTCCCAGGCAAAAAAGACACTTACAGTGGTGGTCTTTATGAGGAATTTGTCTCTCACACTGGCATTTACCCTTCCTGGATGACATTAACCCCTAACAGCAACAAAAACCCAAGAAAAAAATCCTAACAGGGTACTTATCTGAAACAGCTAAGACTTCAGCAAACAAGACACAATCGTTCAACGGAGTACGAAAATACATTCAAACTAGCAGAAAACGCATAGATGAACAGATTGGCAATCAGGAAATGCGTTCAGACTATCAGCAAAGTTGTTCTGAGGATGGTACGTTTGAATGTCACCTTTATACCCTATGCTATTGCATGTGATGTTCGGTGTACCTTAAAGCAATAGTAGGCTTTGTAATACAGGTCAGGTATCAAGCTTTCAATGGCACTGAATCCCATACATTAAGAATACTGCAACAGTGAATGTAAGGAGATCTGAAAATACCTCTTTCATCTTTCTGTGGTATTGCACACACTGCATCCAACTAATGGGTTGGGAAGGCCACAAATTGCAAGCTGAGCATATTAATCCACAATACTGTAATTTGGTACAGTCCACAGTTTTAACTGATATAGCAGATGCTCTGTTTGCATGCGGAATCACACTGAAAACAGATATCTGCATACGGTGACAGTTTGCATGTATACCATGCATGCACAGAAAAACAGTACTGCTATTTCTTTTTTCCATAACTCAAGACAACCGTAATTGTTTAGTAGCTGTGTAATCCTCAACACTTTGCTAGACAAAAATATTGATATCAGAGAGAGCTGAAAGGAATTTATTTACTTTTACTCATTTGCCTGATGTTCTGATATTTCCAGTTCTCCACCTGCATCACATAGTTAAGCTCCAACAACTATCGCTTTGCTCCCAGCATCTCTTTACCGTGGAGTGGCTGCTTGAAAAGATATACTGGACTTACAAATAAGATTCAGCAATCTGTATAGGTAAATACTTGCGATTGCTTTTTAAATACTTTTTATATAAAAAGAAGGTTTATGAGTCTAGTGACTGTTACATCCAGCATGCAAGCTAATTGAAATATTCTCCCTGAAGTCATAGGCTCCAGGCAGCTACCTGAATTGCTCCTATTATAATCTGTCATTGAAGGTAGTCTGTAAGCTTCCCTCTTCTTTACCTTTCAGTAACCAAGCTCAAGCACTGCTAATCATGGCAGTTTTCATGTCATGATCCAGCAACACTGCAAATGTAGATCCATAAAAAAAAACTTGTACGTTTTCATCTTACTGGACAGTACATGCAAGAGCACCTCCAGACTGAAAGTTAGGAATGAGATCTAAAATCTGACAGCTTCAGAAAAGAGATGAGTGGTGGAAGGGGTAGGGTATGCTCACCTAATCTGACTTGACATTGCAAACAGTGCACCAACAGGCAGTGTGAAACCACCAAGAGCCAGAATGAGAGAATATAGTGCTTAGTTTGGGACAGCAAAAGAAGAAATCCCAATAATTATCCATACTTCAGATGCAATAGATAGTATATTAACAAAAACATTTTCCAAAATGACAGATATATCTGCATCATCTGACAATAAAGATGCTAAGAATTTTACAAAAGCAATATACAAAACAACCACAGCATACATAAAAATATGTAGTACTAACTGCATGGGATTTGGGAATAAAGCAGTACCTTCTAATATCAGTTGTGGAGAAAATATTCTGCATTCTAGTTTCCTCTTATAATGTGAAGTTAAGCCAGTTTAAAGGTTGTATTTACAAATAATCAATTTTTATTTAAATATTAAAAATAAATGTTTACTCAAAATTCTGTCACACCAACAAAGAAAATCAGTTTCACAGCTCATAGGTTGGCACATTTCAACACTTCATAGCTTACATAATACACAAGGTGCAGTTCAGATGTGACCTATAATTCTGGCATGCATTTGTGTACAAGAGAGGATCAAAATATGCCCACATAATTAAGTAGTGCACATGTGCTATTTTGTTAAAGGTGCTGCATATGAAGTCTACACATAGACTGAATTTTTTTCCATTATCAGTAAAATGTCTTTATTTTAAATTTCTGGCTGTAGGTGCTGCTCAGGGAACAGGTTCTGAAAATTTCTGTTGTTCTTTGTTTCGTTTACGGAAAAAGGACTTCCCAAACTCATATGTGCTAATCATTATGGCACATGCTGGAGCCACTTTAATTACTCGAGGCAGGAAACCTGAAAACAAATCAATTAATGTGTTTTAATTCAGATGACTAAAAGATGAACAGCACTTTATTATATGAAACATTTTTAATACCATGTTACTAAATCTGCCCCCAGTGCAAAACCTTTTCAAGCAAGTTCTCTTAGATGTTTACCTCAGCTGCACAAAATCAGAGATGGATTTTTTTAAACCAATGAATACCACAATTCTTCTCAACTGAGGTATTACTGTAAAACAACATAAGAATCTGAAACTTCAAAAATTGGTCACCTCAGTCAACACTTTTGTCTGATTCTGGGAACTCAGCGTAAAACAAGGGACACTCAGCTGCAGGGACTCCTCTTTTCCTGATCATCTCCTCTCTCTCTCTCTCCTTCTAATCTGTGTTCAATTAATAGGTGATAATGAGGCTATTAATTTATGAAGATCTTAAGAAGCCTAACCTTACAATTCCCAGGATAGTTTTCAGCCTTTATATTTTGTGTACAAATAACCCAAATATGGTCAGAACAAAAATGTCAGGAAATTTACATTAACTGCTTAAAATTTCCAAAAATTCCTCAAAAGACCTGAACTATCATTATCCAGTCAACAGATTATATATATATAGCATGCATAAAATGTGTATAGTATATTATGTGTAGCTGTGTGTATGGGTGTGTGTGTATGTATACACACTATGCACATACTCACAAGGGTTTATGGGTCAAGAGCACAGGTTGTCAATGCGGTGATTAAAAGTTCCATTTCAACAGATCACAGTTTATCAAAACATATGCAGTTAGGCCACAACTACGTAGGAATAAGGAATGTATTCTTTCCCAATGCTGTTTGTTTGCAGAGCTAATATAATTACAGAAGTAGGACCCTTCTCATGTGGGACCTCCTATATCACCCACCCAAAACATGGCTGAGAAATTCAGTCTAGCAGCAGATAACAGGTTAAATGAAGTACCCTTGTAATAAAAACAGTGATATCTTAGGGAGAAAAAAGGATACTTTCCATGGGATTCCAAAACATCTGTTCAAATCCACCATATCCAACAACAGCATTTAGGCTCTTTGCAACAGCAGGGACATGACCAACTAAACAGTCACCACTGAAAACAAGGTATAATGGTAGAAGATTTCATGGTTGCAGTTAGGATATGGACCACTCTCAAATGGTATGCAGAGCCCATGGCTAACAGGGGAACCGGAGAAAAGTACAGTTGTGTACACTTACCATAAATGTTGATGTTTGAGTGTATTCACTGTTGCAGTCATCACATTTGGGTTATCCCTGCCAGGATAGCCCTCGGCCATCCCAAATACCAGATGCTTAGTATTTCTGTATTAGTTGCTGTCGCTTCAGGACTGATGCCAGGTCGTCAGTAGTATAAAGTAAGGCAGCCGACACCATTACATCAGTTTTTCTTGCCCTGTCAGGAGCCCCCAAGTAGGAGCGAGGATATGGTGGAAGAACCCCACCAGTAGACAGCAAATACCAAAAAGTTCCTTGTAAGGAGAGAGAGAGAAGAAAAGGGGGGGTGGAAGAAGGGAAACCAGGACTGCAACAGTAAATACACTCGAACATTTACATTTATGTTAAGTGTACACAACTGTACTATGTTCTTCGTGTTTCACTGTTGCAGTCATCACATTTGGGTTGATTCCCAAAGCTGAGGAAAAGGATGGAGGCAGTCAAGAAGACTAGGGGCTGGCTAGGGTGCCCTGCAACACTGCAGTGGCAAAGCCTGCCTTGGATTTGGAGAAGATAGGCAAGTGGTAATGCTTGATGAAGGTGTGAAGAGATGTCCATGTGGCAGCCTCGAGGATGTTCCTGGTGGGGACTCCTTTGAGGAAAGCTGCAGAGGTGGAGGTTGCTCTGGTAGAGGGATTTATATTAGAACACTGAACTTTCAAAATTTCGAGTGTTCTAATATTGACCCGTTTTCAGAGAACGCTGAAAATATTGAAGAAACAGAAAACCAAATTTTTTCCTAGGGAAAGAATTTGGTTGTCCATTTCTGTTGCTTCGGTATTTTCAGTGCTGTGGTGGAAAGTTATGGGTCGGTTTCAGGTAAGTGTGTGATTGTGTGGACATGAGGGCTAGGGCAGGGTACGTAAGTTAGGGTTAGGGTTAGGGCATGGGCCAGGTAAGTGTGCGATTGCGTGGACGTGAGGGTTAGGATGGAGTAGAGACATTTTGTGAAAACTCTGGGAGCAGTAGACAAGCCAAAAGGAAGCGCAGAGAACAGAAAGTGCAGTGATCCTGCCCTACAATGTAGATATTTCCTGCATGATTTCCTGATTGGGATGTGGAGGTAGGCCTCTTTTAGGTCTAGGGTGGCTAGCCAAGCATTCTCAGACAGCACAGGTAGTAGTTGCTGGAGGGTGAGCATTTTGAATTTTGGTATCACCAGGAAGATGTTTAGAATGGATAGATTGAGGATGGGGCACCAGGTGCCCTCTTTTCTGGGTACCAGGAAGAGTCTGGAATGGAAACCTTGGCCTATCTCTTCTGCAGGAATATGCTCTATTGCCCTCATAGAGAGCAGGGAAAGGACTTGCTTTTTCACCTCTGCCCACTGTTTTGGAGGAAGATCTGGGAACCCTTTTGGGGTTGAGTGCGTGGAAAGGAAATTTGTATCCCTGGGACACTATGCTGAGGACCCAGCAGTCATTGGTAATGGTGGCCCAGGTGCTTGCGTGGAAGGAGAGTTTTCCTCCTAGGGGCAAGTGCAGGTGGGCAGAGGGAGGGGTGGAAGTAGAGAGTCATTGTGAATTCTTACCATGAGGGGGTGGTTTTGCGCTCCCTGGTTTTGAAGTGGAGGAACTCCATTGCTTTGATCTCTGCATTCCCTGGGGCTATTGTCTGGGGGGGTCTGCATCCTCGGGGTCTGGGCTGAACTGACCCGGAGGGGGCAGGAAAGGACCAGTGTTTGGAGGGGCAATGCCTATTGAACCTGGGTGGCTGGACCTGTAGGAAATCCTTAACTGTCTGCATAGATTTAGCTTTTTCTTCCATCTTTTTTAAGACCTCCTCTGCCTTGGTGCCAAATAAGTTGTCTTTATGCAAGGGTGCATCCAATAATTTAGATTTGACATGGTCTGGCAAGGGCTGTTTCTTAAGCCAAGCATGCCTTCTAAGGACAGAACCGGTGACTGCTGCCCTGCACGAAGCTTCTAGGGTGTCAAAACTACAGTGTAAGGTGTGCTTATTTACTTGACTTGCAGAATGCATCAACTCTTGTAACTCTACTTTCTGCACAAGCAGAAAAGGATGATATTTTTTGTTTGAGGAGTTCCATGGTATGTGGCTGAAATTTTAGCATTTGGAACTGACAATTTAGTGCTCTGACAGCAAGAGTAGCAGAGGTGTATACTTTTTTACCCCATCTGTCTAGTGCTTGGGAATCCCTATCTGAGGGGGTGGGATTCTTAGCAGAAGTTGCTTTCATTCCTTTATTCCCTTGAGAAATAACCTCAGGGTCAGCAGTATGAGTTTTCAAAAGAAATTTGTGTGAGTCAGGGACTCTAATACCTGCCACCTTTCCTGGGAGCAGGAGGGAGGGTGTCAGGAGTCAAACTAGATTCCACGAAAACATGATCCATAACATCCAGGACAGGAGAAATGGCCAGGGGTCTGTGCTTTGGAAGGTCTAAGAATTCTATGAGTCTCTTTTTAGACTGAGGATAGTCCAGACATTCCCATTGGAAATGCTCCCTTAAAGTATGAAGGGTTTCCCCAAAGGAAAAGTCCTCGGGTGGAGAGGCTGAAGGAATGGATTCCTCTGCATTAGAATCCACATAAGCAGAGAGGGGTTGCATGTCTTCATATTCAGATGCATCTGAGTCATCAGACTCCTGTTCAGATAAAATTACTAGGGAGAGATCTCTTTTTCTTTAGGAGGGGGTGGCTTGGCTTCCCCTGATCAGCATAATAAGGTCTTCCACCATTTTAAGCATTTGAGACTGAGGCAAGGAAGCAGGTGCTTGAGATTGGGTCATCGGTTTCTTGGGCGCGGTTCGTATAATGAGCCAGAGAAACCCGGTAGTTTTCGAAAGAATGGTATATGCGAAAGAAGTAATCGGTTTGTGTCGAGAATCGGTAGTGCGAAGTACTTCCTCGGAAGCTGGTGCCTGCTCAGCGGCTCCAGACCTATCCAAGTTAGAGACAGCCGCAGGATCCTTAGTCGAAGAAGAGTTGTGCGGCATACCGGACTCCAAAAGGGTCTCTGTAGCAGCCTGCGAATCCACAGAAGCAGGCATCAGGGCCTGCAAAAGCGCCTCACTGAGGACCGGAAAACTGACGACTAGCTTAATGGAAGCGTCATCGATAGGTTTGGACCTGTGTGTTCTGTCTCTGTCTTTATCCTTACGTTTTTTCAGAATCTGCTGATGGATGGCTTACCGAAGCCATATCGGAATTCGAAGGCTGTGAGTGAAAATATCTAACTACAATAAGGGCCCAACGATGTATAGTTCTGGCGTTGAACAAAGGACAAATGCGACAGTGAGGGACATCTGGTCTGGGCCTAAGCAAGTGACAAAGTAAGAATGAAAGTCTTGGTGTGGTATTTGCTTTCCACAGGCAAGACAATTGTTAACTTTTTCTGACATCGGTTAGAGCAAGAAAAAAGGATCCCCAACAGGGTACTTAGCTTTAGAAGACTTAATCTTCAATTTGGAAGATGAAACTCAGGTAGCGGCCGACCGGCACTCGTGCAAACTGCTTCTGTTTCGGGCTCCTCAGCAAGAAAGACTGATGTAATGGCATCGGCTGCCTTGCTTTATACTACTGATGACCTGATGTCAGTCCTGAAGTGACAGCAACCGACGAAGAAATACTAAGCCTCTTGTATTTGGGACGGCTGAGGGCTATCCTGGCAGGAATAACCCAAATGTGATGACTGCAACAGTGAAACACGAAGAACATCTATGAAGTTAGTTTGAGGTCCTATAGGTATGGGTGAGGGTTACCTGATAAGTGAGATAGTAAGACTGGGTGAGGCTCCAGAAGAAAGGGCTTCCCTTCAAATGAGGCCAAACACAGAGAACTATAGTTATTAAGGCCAAACCACAGCTTTGAATATAGCTGTGGTTCTGCACAATGTGAATTTCTCTTTGAATCTCATTATTAGGGGAAAGGGCAGGAAGGCAAAGCGAAGCACTACTAGGCACTGATGAATACAGCATGCAAGGGAGTTTGCCCCCATAAAAGGAAAATAGAGAAAAAGTTCTTGGAATTTATTTTTGGTTGGGGATGTGAACAGATCATGGTAAGGCTTTCCCCAGTAACTGAGTAACATCCAAACTGTCTAAACAAGGGATAACAGAAGATACCTGCTGAGCCTGTCAACAAGTAAGCTGGCACAACGAGACACATGCACTGCTATCAGAAAGCATTCAAAGTTTAAGGCTCATTTAAACACATTCATTGGTTTTCGACAGAGGGGATTAGGATCTGGTTCCCCCTTGTTTGTTGATGCACAATGTGCATACCTCTCAACCTGGAAACATCAAAAATCTGGACAAGGCCCATGAAAAATAGGTACAAATCTGTACGCTGATTAACATCAAATTTGCATATGTAATTATGTAACTCCGCCCGCTCCAGTGGAATTGTGGGATACCAACTTTCAAACGCAAACTGAAGAACAGACAACCAAAATATGGCACCAGAGTCTCCCTGTAGCCATTCATGTGCCCCATTACCTGTCTATTTTGCCCCATTTACCATAAATACTAATGTGTGCATATATACTGCTTTACTCTACAATGATTATTTGGATTTTATTTTTTTACATTTTATAGCACAATGCACAAACACCAAGACATCTGCTAAACAAAGCTGCTAACACAAAGCAATACTGTCTCACAATGTAAATAGAATTGGCATTAAAACTTCTCTGCCATTGAAACCCACACATCCAAAGAAAATGCATTTGACCAGTGATGGATAAAGCTTATCTAGTTTACAAATCATTGGCCCCTTGCACACAAAACAAGAAACATACATATGTTTTTTGATACACCTTCCTGACTTTAATTATATTCCTTGTATAATACAGCACACTTGTTAGAATTTCATCAGTCTGTTAGCAGGACTGTCACCTTGCACAGATTTTTTTTAAAGAAAGCTCTCAAAAAATGACAGATATATTATTATGAGCACCTTTGATGGTAAATGTTTTATGGCGACACATTTTAAAGTCAGAAATGTCCTGCCTTTGCTCATTAATCCATAAAATCAAAGTGCTCTGCTTTTAAAAGTTTTGTTAATTTCCTTAGCATTCTGCAAGTTTTTGAGTAAACACCTGTATACTAACACAGTTTGCAGTTCCATATACAACAATGACTTAGAGTTCACAATAGCCATTGCACTGTTATAGTCCCACAATACATTCAGTAAAAACCAAAAGTGCAACCCAATTATACTTTATAACATGTCCAAACATACTACCTAGAAATACTAACATAATTTGTAGACCACTTTTAGAGATACATACAACCCTGCAATGGTAAGCATTGCCAAAAGGATGCACATTAGTATGCGTCAGGCAGCAAAAGTTTAATGAACCATTGTCTGCAAAAAGCAAGGCCATGGTACAAATACTATACATTTAAAGCATATGTACTGAGCTGCTATAATGAGGCAGAGTGCATTTCTTTCTGAAAGTGATATTAAATGTTAGCTTGAAATGTTGCCCAAAAATTCAAGATATGGTTATACTCCAAACTCTACACATATGACAAAGTATTTTAATATCTTTCATTAAAACATGCACTATAAAATTTCAGTTTCAGAGCTACAGCTTTTATAACAAGAGGAAAAAACATCTAAGGCCATTTGACACTGAAAAGTGCAAAATTACAAAATGTTCACTTTAGAGATATTCATTTGTTTGTAAAGTAGAGCAAATCTGAATACAGTCAAAAACATTTCATTATAATGCCATATCTAAAACTATTATCTGACTGAAAGCAGTGTTCAAGCATTTGAATTATCACACTGAAAAAATGTCAACCTTTCCCCTTTGACCCCTTCTAGCTATTCCTGTTTTGCAGTTAATGATACTTTACAAAATCACAGGTGGAAGGGAGTGAATTGTGGCCAAGCATGATGGCATAATGGAAAAAAAAAACTGCTTAGTTTATCATTCAACAAGGGTTGCACTTAAAGTGATGTTTCATGGCTAAAAAAATGCTTTTGTGTCACAGTCCATCTGTAGGGTCACTAAATAATTAGATACGAACACTATAAAAAATGCCTTAGTTAGCACACAATACAACAAACATAACATTACACAGCTTTGTCTAATTCATCAATCCTAACTGGACCAAGAATAATTTTTAATAATAACAAGATGCAAGCCACACAAATCTTACCCCCTAATAAAATATCAACAAACTCCCTTATCTTAGCACTTTATGTTAACAATAATATAATCTAGAAAAAACAAACTACACTTAAAATACTTAACTAAAAAATATTTTCATTGCATCGCAAGTTCTCAGTAAATTGCTTAGATGATTAACAGTTGGGTCAACACTAACGACTATGAAACTAGACAATAGTAAGTTCAGAATTATGTAATTAAAAAAAGCTAGCTAAGAACAATTACAGTAATAGCAGGGACCCGTTTCTTACCTGAAGGCTGCCGATGAGACTTGAATTGATATGGGGACTAGGCAAATATGGCTACCATTATCGTTGCTGCCTGTTTCTCGCTGCTGCTGTATTCCCGCTCGCCGGAAATAATGATTTGAGCTCCTTGAGCTCAATTCCGACTGGCTGGTAGCCCTGACGGCGCCGACGTCATCGCGCACGTGATGACGTCAGCGCCGACAGCGCGATTTTTAAAAAAATTAAAAAATTGAACCAAAAAAATCGGAAATGAAGGGGTGCCCATCGGGAATTGTGGCACCCCATCATTTGGACCCCAAAACTCGGTAAATACCGAGTAATTCGGTATGGTTGGGAGGTCTGAGTCAATGTGAAGTGGTAATGCATCTTGGAGAAGGCAGTCTTGAAATGCCTGCAATGCTAGGATAATCACACTCATTGCCAAGTACTTTAAAAAAGGACTCTTGTACAGACCTACTCTCTTGGACTATATGTCCTAAACAATGTGCCCTTGCCAAGTACATGTATCCATGGCGACTGTGACTGATGTGTAGTGGAGGGGCAAAGGGACAGTCTCTGTTCCAATTTGTTAGATCCATCCAACCACCAATGCAGATGTCTTCAACAGGCTTAGAATTTTGGATAATCAAATTATTTCATACATGGGGTCCTATAGCAGAGAGCTCTAAACAAGGAGAGTCCAATGAAGAATGCTTATGTGGAATCCTGCTATTGTTGATACGATCTTAATGAAGTATGTAGAAAAAGAAAAACAAATTTGCAAGGACTTGTGGGCATTTTTGGCAGCTATTAATTGTGTATGTTTCAACAAGGATGTTCATTTTTTAACAATAGATGTTACAGACTTGTGTTTTTCAATACCACACAAAACAGGTATTGAATGGGTAACTGATAAAAATGAGATACCATGGAGCATCAAACACTGAAATATTAAATATTTCAGTGGCTTAGTGCCTTCCTTCACCTTTATTCAAGATTTAACCTATCTTCCAGAAGTTTGGTCAACTTTTAAATAGTGTCCATGTGACAGCCTATGAATACTGGGTCTTGTGATGGATCCATCTGGGACTTGCTGTATTCACTGATATTTGTAAGGGCAGACAAAGATGAAGAAATTCCTTGGAAGTAGAGCCCAGTAAACAAATATCCACAATGGGGAACATTCTGATTCCCGGCAGTCTCACGTGAGCTGTGACCACAGCAATATATATGAGGAACACCCAAATGGCTGGGGTGAGACTGAACTGATGATGTCTGGCTCCCACCTTCAAGTGCAGAGACTTCTTGGAAACCCTGGCTGTCTTTAAGTGCAAGTAGGTGTCCTGAAGGTCTGTTCAGTGTATCCAGTCTCCCTTCTACAGATAAGCCAGGATTGAGTGGACTATGACCATCTGAGCTTGGTTTACCTTTCATAAAAATATGTAATAAATCTTGGTTCATTTCTAATCTTGAGAGCCCTACTGGATGACTTTTTTTCTCTAAGAGGTTGGTAAAAAAATCTCAAACTTGGCAGTTTTTTTTATTATTGTAACCACTCCTAGTAGAACTGCAAATTACTATAACGACCAAAACAGAATGACCAGTGAACAACAGCTCTACTTTCAAAACAATTTTAATAATGAAATATGACACACTCATACCTAAGGGTATGAATAAGGAATGCAATTGGCATAGTTTTATATAATGTTTTTTTAACTTTAAGAAGAGAATTGGATAATTGTGATACTTTAATTGGCAATTAATTAATTAATAGAAAGTGTTTAAATAAGAAACCTTTTAACAATGAAAGTTTTTTACTCTGTAAAGGCTACGGCCGAGGCGCTAAGAGAAGTGTGTTCTGTGATTAAAAGTGTTTTGAAAGTAGAGCTGTTATTCACTGGTAATTCTGTTTTGGTCGTTATAGTAATTGGCAGGTTTTTTTTTTGTATTATTTACGCCCCAGTACCTGCTGACCATTAAGCCTCTGAGGTTCAGTAATCCAGGCAGCTGATAGAACATTGCACTGTCACCACATCTCCACAGTGACAGTATTTTCATTTAGGAACCTAACTCACTGCACCTGGTTGTAATGTGAGCACTTTCATCACCACAAGCCTCCAGTCCCTCGGTCCTCACATGCACTAAAATGGGGCTATCATCACTGGCTTAAGCGGTCGTGCCCACATCCCCCAGCCCAATCCCAGCAATCTCCGGCTCTCTAGTGGGTCCCTATCAGTGATGCCATTGTGCAAGCTGGGCAAGAACTTACCATAATGGTAGATGTCCTAACCACTGTTGCCATATTCCAATACTGATGGGTTATCTCGCTGAGGTAATCTGACATCTGTCTGGCGTAACAAAGCCAAAACCTTCTATATGGCATATGACCCAAGACCATGGACATAGGGGATACACAAACGGACACAGGATTGTGAGAGCCTTAGACTGCCAACGACCAGGAGACCCTGAAGAAGACTGAGTAAATACAGCAATAAAAAGGTCATCTAAGAGGAGGAGAGGGATACTGCCCCCCCCCCAAGTCAACAAGGTACACAGAGGTTACAGAAGGGGCAAAGGAGGGAAGAAGAGAAGTTGGGATGTAATACTGCAACAGGGATCATTAGGACATCTGCTATTGAGGTAAGCTTATAAACAACTGCACTATGTTTTTTTTTTTTTTTTTTATCAGTGTTGCAGTATTCCAATACTGATGGGTGATTCCTAAAGCTAAAAGGTTGCACAGGGCAGATGGACTGGAGATGGGCACTGTCATCCCATCTCAGGAGGATGAACCTGGCAAAGGAAGCCCTTGATCTTTAAAAAGAATCAACTCTGTAGTGTTTTGTGAAGATGTGTACAGAAGACTAAGGGGCTGCTTCCAGAATAGCTCTGGAGCTGATGCCTTTGAAGAAGGTACCAGAGATGGATACTACTTTGGTGGAATATGCCTTCATACGTGAAGACCGGGATTTGCCACTGAATGAATAACAAAAAGAAATGGATTTTGAGAAAGGAAATAATGAGCTGGTGCATTTTTCTAGTGTCTTTAGTCTTATCTAGGCACAGTCTAAATTTTTGTGCACATCCAGTGACTGGAGAAGTCTCTCACCCATGTTCAGTGAATCTGGAAAGAAGATATATAACTGTATAGTTTGGCTGAGAGACAATTCACTTGGTATCTAGGGTATGAAGGAAAGATTAGCTCCTAATGAAGCTCTATACCTATGGAAGATAAAGAAGGGAGGGGACGGCCGTAAGGGCCCGAAGCTCAAAAACCCTTCTATCAAAGTAAGGGCCATCAGTAAAACAGTTTCCAGGTACAAAATTTATGAAAGCGGAGGCTGCTGGTTCAAAACGTGGTAAGGTAAGTTTTTCCAACACAAACTTAAGATCTCAGAGGGGTGGAATACCCTTCCTAGATGGGTTCAAGTGAAGGACGCCTTTTAGAAACTAACACAAATAGGATAAAATTGCAAGTGCTTAGACTGGAAGGCAGATTCCTGTTTTTCTTAAGACACCAGATAAAAAAATCTTTTCCATTTGGAGATGCACGATTTTATAGTGGCAGGTTTTTTTGCCTTCTGGAGCACATGAAGCACATTCTCACTAAACTTGTGTCTGAAAGGAATTAAGACCCTATTGTCAACTTCACATACTCAGGTTGAGTTCTTGCAGGTTGTGTTAAAGAAGTGGGCTTTTCCTGTGCGAGTGAGTCCATTTTGTGGGGTAACTTGTTCTGAAGACACTGGATAGATGAAGATGGAGGAACCAATGCTGTCTAGGCTAAAAGGGAGTCACCAACAAAATATATGGCTTGTCCCACTGGATCTTAAGTAAATCCTTTAGAATTAGAGGAAATGGGAGGAGAACAGAGGTACTCACCCCCTCCAAGAAAAAAGACATGACATCCACCCACCTCCCAAGCCTGAGGACAAGGAGTCCTGGAGAAAAAACAGCTTGAGCTTCCAGTTCTGAGTGGAGGTAAACAGGTCTGTTTGAGGGATAACCCCATCTGTGGACTATGTCCCAGAAGAACTCTCTGCTTAATGTCAATTTGTGTGAAACTGACCTGCTTAGAGAAACTGCGAGAATGCTGTCTTCAGATGGAATGTAAACAGCCTGTAGAGACAGATTTGCTTTTATAGCTTGGTCTCATGCAAGCAAAGCTAGCTAGGACTTGGTCTCTCCATTTTTTGATGTACAACATGACTGTGGTGTTGTCTGTGGAAATCCTAGAGGCCTTGGGTTCCATAGGTGGGAAAACACCTGAAGAGCTTTAAGAAGGGCCTTCATTTCTTTGACACTGATGTGTTCCCTTAACTGTTTGGGGAACACTGGCGCTGAACTCATGCGGAGCCCATCCATGTTACCCAAGCTAGATCCAGGTTGTGAGTAGGTGGGCAGAAGGGTAGTCCTTGATTGAGTTGAATTTGGGAAATCCACGACTTTAACTCTTTCTTCAGAAAAAGCAAAATGAGAATTTAGAAGTCCAGTGGATGACAGTGCTGACACCAAAGTTATTTCAAATACTACTGGATCGTTCTCATGTGCAGCTTGGCAAGTGACATCATGGGTATGGTTGCTTAGAATTTCCCTTGCAGAAGTAGAAAGAAGGGGAAGAAGAGATTGAAAGAAGGTGGAGAGAGACGGAACTTTTCTCTGTGGGAGAAAGTCTGTCATCAAGCTAGTAATTGGTCTGCAACCCAATAAACACCAGGTCCAGGGGGGGTCAGAGAAGATTTCTGAAGGCTAAGGGTGAATCTCAGTCTTTCCAGAAGCAAGACTGTGAAACTGAGCTGCAGACACATGGTGTCCTTGAGGAAGGCCTAGATGTGGTCATCCAGGCATGGGAAAATTTGTATTCCCTTTGCTGCGCAAAAGACAGTAGCTGGAGCGAAGCATTTTGTGAAGACCCAGGGAGTGGTAGATAAGCCAAAAGATAAAACTAAGGAATTTTCTGCAGGAGGGGTGAATTTGGATATGTAGGTATGCATATTTCAAGTCTAAACAGACTAGAAAGGCATGAGGATGGCTAAAAGACAGAAGAGTTTGGAGAGAAAGCATCTTGAAAGATGGTACCTCCAGAAAGGTGTTTAGATGGAATAAGTCCAGAATGGGCATTAAATACTTTATTTTCATGGAACCAGGAAAAGTCTTGAATAAAAGTCTTTTCCTAGGTCCTGTTGGAGGTAAAGACTTTATGGTGTCTTGGGAAATGAGATCCTGGAATAGAGGTGGAAGGATTTAATTCTGATTGGAAGGGGGTGGAGGAATTACCCTCAGGGAGGGCATTTCCCAGAAAGACATCTTGTAATCATGCTGTATGATGGGCAAGACCCACCTGTTACGGTGATTAATTCACAGGCTGGATGGGACAAAGTCTTTTGACAGTGGAAATCTTGCACTGAGGAGGTAGGGAGGCAGCAGAAGATAAGCAGATGCTGATTTGTCTGGAAATGGGGCTTTTCCAGATTTAGAATCCCTGATAGGTTTCTTCCTGAAATCTCTTCCTGGGTTGTTTCCTGCCCCTTTGCGAGGGTTTCTGTCTCTTATGGGCAAAGAATGTGGGTTTAGAGGGGTAATTTCATTGACACCTAGGTACTGATATGAGAAAAATTTGTTTAAAGTCTTGCATCATTTTACCCTTCTGCAAAATCTTGAAAAGCTCTGCTGCAGAAAGACCTCACAAAAAGTCCCTGTAAAGGGGGAATCCAAAAGCTTGGTCTTGACATCCTCACAGAAGGACTGAAGGCATAGCCAAGTAAATCTATAAACGACAGAACCAGTGACTGCAGCAATGGAGGAAGCCTCTGCAGCATCATAGCTATATTTAATAGAATGCCTTGCCACTTGTGTAGCTTTGTCCGAGCATAGAAGCCACTTGTTGCTTAATATTAGAAACCTCAAGGTTGGCCATAGTTTTATACGACTCCCCTAGAATGGACAAAATGTATTTTGTCATTTGATTTTGGAAATTTAAGACTCTAAACGCCAAAGTGGCTGAGGTGTAAACTTTTTTTTACTATACTAGTCTGATCCTACCAGTTTTGTCTAATGGCAACACATTAGCTGTTGCTAGTGAAAGAAATAAGGATAAAGATCTGTTATTGTGTTTTTTTTTAAGAAGCTTCATGTCCTCTGGTCCTTCACAGAACTTGTCAAGCTTCTTGGAAGCTGGAGGTTGAAAGCCAGGAGAGTTAGAAGTGGATGAAAAAGCATTCTGAAATGCCCTTAAAAGTCGAGGAACAGGAAAATGCATAGGGGCCCCCATCTTGGGAAAGTTGTAGTATCTTTTTTGTATGTTAGTGACCTGTTTAGATTCCCAATCAAGACGCTGCATCATTTATGGATAGTCTCCCCAAAAAGTACAGTTTTGTACCTACCATAAATGTAGATGTCTGATAGGAATGCATCTGCAGTCTTTACAAATGGGTTGTCCTGTCGTCAGGCAGCCCTTCGGTCGGCCGGATTCCAAAGTCTGGGTCTGGCTTCGGCTGGTGTCGCACTTCACCCGACGTCATTGCGGCAGTTGTTCGGGTATAAAGGCATCAGCCGACGCCATTTTCCTCAGTGTTTCTTGCCCCAGATGCCAGGTGCCCTCTTGGATGGCTAAATTTGGATAAATGCCAAAGTTTCCAAATAGTAGAGAGCAAACACACAAAATAAGCATGTATGTACATATATACAAACAAATACACCATAATAGATCCCCCCCAAGCTAGCTGAAGGTTGGCAAATACCCTAGGAGTACCTCAGAGGGGAAGGAGGGAGGGTAATCCTGACTGCAGATGCATTCCTATCGGACATCTACATTTATGGTAGGTACAAAACTGTACTATGTCCTTCAAGGATGCATCTGCAGTCTTTACAAATGGGTAGAATACCATAGCTAAACTAGGGGAGGAGGAATGAGTAGAGATTATGGTGTAGTTAGGATCCCTTGCAAAACAGCAGTGGCAAAACCAGCTCGGGATCTAGAGTATAAGGGTAAATTATAATGCTTGGCAAATGTATGCACGGAGGTCCAAGTAGCAGCCTCTATAATGTCCTTGGTAGCCACTCCTCGTAAGAAAGCTGTGGTAGTGGCTGTAGCCCTTGTGGAGTGAGGCCTGATGTTCTCTGGAGTTTTCTTTCCATGGAAGGAGTAACAAAATCTAATGCAATTTCCTATCCATTTGGAGATTGTCTGTTTTGAAATTGGTTTTCCTTCCCTTCCTGTTGCATATGCTACCAGAAGCTGGTCAGTTTTTCTATTGGTTTTTGTCCTGTCCAGGTAGTAGCGTAATTGTCTATGCACATCCAAGGTATGTAGTAGCCTTTCTCCCCTGTTCTGTGGGTTGGGGAAGAATGTAGGAAGGTGGATAGCCTGATTTAGAGAGACTCTGGATACCACCTTAGGCATAAATGTAGGATTTGTTCTCATGGACACTCTATCTTGATGGAAGATCAGGAAGGGTTGCACTGCCATTAATGCCTGTAGTTCAGAGACCCTTCTTGCTGAAGTTATTGCCAGCAGGAATGCAGTCTTCCAGGATAAGTATTGTAATTCTGCTGTAGCTGCTAGTTCGAAAGGGGGAAGTGTCAATTTTTCTAGCACAAAGTTCAAGTCCCATGCTGGTAATGGAGGTTTCCTGGGAGGTTTCATATTTTTAATTCCTCTCAGAAACTGTCTGAGCAGAGGATGCGAGAAGACAGGAGGATCTAAGCTGTATTCTGCTGAAATAGCTGAGGCATGTATCTTGATGAAAGAATAGGACAGGCCTGTATGGAAGAGCTCTGCCAAGTACTCCAGGATGTTGGCTATGTTCACCAGTGTCACTTCTTGCCCCTTTGCAGTACTCCAAGTGAGATATCTTTTCCATTTTGCTGCATAATTCTTTCTTGTTGAAGGTCTTCGAGCCTCCAAGATTATGTCCTTAACCCTTTGGGATAAATTTGGGTTAATTGTTGTCATGTAATGTTCCAGGCAGTTAGCTGCAGAGTTTTCAGGTTTGGATGCAGGATGTTGAAGTTGTTCTGTGTTAACAGTAATGGGAACAGGGGCAGTGTCCATATTTGTTCCCGGGACATGCTCCTCAGCAATGGATACCAATGTTGTCTTGGCCAATCTGGAGCTATCAGAATGATCCTCGGATGTTCCTCTTTGATCTTCAGAAGCACCTTGTGCATCAAAGGAAGTGGTGGGAATGCGTATGCTATCAGGTTTTTCCAACTGAAAGATAGGGAGTCCACCTTCCAAGCAAGTGGGTGGTACGTCCTTGTGCAGAATTTCTTTAGCTGGTGATTGAGTGGGGAAGCAAACAAGTCTATTTGTGGTAATCCCCATTCTCTTGTGATGGCTTTGAAGATGTCCGGATGCAGCATCCATTCGTGGGCATCTGTGGTAGTTCTGCTTAATATGTCTGCTAGAATGTTTTCCTTCCCTGGTACATAAATTGCTTGTAACTGAATGTTGTAGCTCAGAGCCACATCCCATAGGTCCAGTGCCAGCCGGCATAGAGGATATGAGTGTGAGCCTCCCTGTTTGTTGATGTACCACATAACTGTGGTGTTGTCTGTCCTTATCATCAGCTGACCTTCTTGGAGCAAAGGTCTGAAGGCCTGGATTGCCAATTTTACTGCCATCATTTCCTTTAGATTTATGTGCAGGTGCAGCTGGTCTTGAGTCCATAGGCCTTGAATGCACCTGTCCAGCATGTGTGCCCCCCAACCGAGGTCTGAGGCATCTGTCGTGATGGTTTGTCTTGGTTGGCTTTTGCAGAAGGGCAATCCTGAGTTTGATTGGCAGGCCTGAGCCCACCATAGGAACTCTTTCTTCAGGCAGGGAATCAGTGGAATTTTGGTTTCTAGGCTGTGCTTGTGTTGAGACCACAAATTCTTTAGGTACCATTGTAGCTTTCTCATATGCAGCCTGGCATGAGGGACCAGTATTATGCAAGATGCCATGAAGCCTAGAGCTTGCAGCACTTTTCTTGCAGTTAGATGGTACTGCTTTGTTAATGCCAAGAAGTAGAGAGGAAGCTGCTCTTTCTTTTCTGCAGTTAGGGATGCCATTTGATTTGATGTGTCCAGTTCTGCACCCAGAAAGGTTATTCTTTGGGATGGAATCAGCCTTGACTTTTCTATATTGACTGTATATCCCAGGGCTTGCAGCAGGTAAATGACTCTTTGTAGGTCCTCTGTTAGTTTTATTTTGTTGTCCGCTTGTATCAAGCAGTCGTCCAGGTTGGGATAGATTTGAATCCCCTGAAGTCTGCAGTGAGCGATTACTGATGCCAGGCATTTCGTGAACACTCTGGGCGCAGTAGATAAGCCAAAGGGCAATGCTGAGAATTGATAATGCTCTGATCCTGCAAGAAATCTGAGGTATCTTCTGCAAATTGGTCTTATGGGGACGTGCAGGTATGCCTCCTTGAGATCTAGAGTTACCAGCCAAGACTCCTTGCCCAGCATGGGAAGAAGCTGCTGTAGGGTCAGCATTTTGAATTTTGGAACAATGAGGAATGTGTTTAAAGCGGACAGGTCTAGAATAGGCCTCCATTTGTTTTCTTTTCTTGGTACCAGGAAGAGTCTGGAGTAAAATCCCTTTCCTTGCTCCAAAGGTGGTACCTTTTCCACAGCTCTCATTCTTAATAATTGAGATATTTGCTTTAGAGCTTCTGTCCTTTGAGTAGGTGGCAGGTTTGGCATTCCTCTTTTGCTTGGTAGAGTATGGAAATGAAACCTGTAACCTTGGTTTATAGTTTGCAAAATCCATTTTTCTCTTGTGATGCAATGCCAGTTCTTTGAAAATAAGGTTAGCTTTCCGCCTAAGGGTGCTTCTAGTTGTTCCCTGGTAGGCGGTGTCACCGCCAAGTCACTGTGATTGAGTTGTTGTAGTGGTGGTGGTTGCATCCGTGCCTCGCTGGCTGTTACCTTGCCACTGGCGTCCCCTGTAGGCACCCCTGGTTTGGTTTCTGCCTCTCGAGCGTCTATTCCTGCCTCTTTGTGCCCTAGAGGAGTCTGGAAAGGACCAGTTCTTGGAGGGCCAGTTCCTGCTAAACCTTGGAGGTTGAACTTGTAAGAAATCTTTCACTGTTTGTACAGATTTTGCCTTCTCTTCCATCTTTTTTAGTACCTGCTGCGCAGGGGAACCAAATAAACTGACCTTGTCCATAGGTGCATCCAAAAGCTTTGATTTGACATGGTCTGGTAATGCCTGTTCTTTCAGCCATGCATGCCTCCTGATAACTGTGCCAGTCATGGCTGATCTAAAGGAAGCCTCCAGTGCATCATAGCCACATTTTAAAGAATGGTTACTAACCTGCTGTATGTTATGTACCATTTCTTGAACATATTTCTTATCTAAAGATTCTTCAGAGGACAGCTTTTTAGTCAACTGGTCAAGCATAAACTCTTGATATTGAATCATATGAAATTGGCAGTTCAAAGCTCTAGCTGACAAAGTAGCAGAGGTGTAAACTTTTTTACCCCATCTCTCTAAGGACCTGGATTCCCTTTCAGAGGGGAGGAGGTTTTTAGTGGAAGTAGCTGCTACAGCTTTAGGACCCTGGGAGATAGTCTCTGGATCTGCAAAAGGAGCCTTATATAAATGGTGATGAGTGTCCGGGACCCTGTAGAACCTATCGGGCTTAGCAGGAGCCGGAGGTAATAAATCAGGAGCAGTGCAAGCATCATTAAATGCATCAACAACAGAAAGCACTGGAGGTATAGCTAAAGGCCTATGCTGTGGCAAATGTAGAAAGGTCCTAAGCCTTTTTCTGGAGTCTGAGAAATCTTGGCCCTGCCACTGAAATTGTTCCCTCATAGCATGCAAGGTTTCCCCAAAGGAAAATTCCTCAGGAGGAGAGGCTGAAGGGATGGACTCCTCAGCATCAGAGTCTTCGTAAGGAGAATAAGCAGCCTCAGGAGGGTCTGTATGTTCTGAATCATCAGAGGAATCATCTGTGGATACTGGCTCAAGGGGCTCTGCTCTAGGCCTTTTTTCTGGAGGAGGGAGAGAGGCCCTGTCTGGATGAGGCTGGGCTCCACGAATTAAAGAGATGAGATCCTCAGCCAAAGTAAGCATATGGGAGCTGGTGCTGGGCCTGAGAGAGGGGGGCTTGGCAGGCACCGTTTTTGATGCTTTGGCTGCTTTAGCCCTGGCAAAGGCCTTAATAGACATTGCTGCAGGAGGCCTAGCAGCTCCACATGCAGGGGTAGAAATATCCAGGGGAATGGTATCTGATAAATCCTGTGAAACCGCAACAGACGGTTGGATTTCAGAAGCCGTTTCTACCAGGTTAGAAGAGGCCTCGGTAGAAGGCATGATTTCGCTGAAGAAAGAACCGCTTGCTCGGTTTCGCCGAAACCGAGACACTCGTGGTTTGCTTAACCGCGGTTTCGCCGAAACCGCGGACCGCGAGTGTCTGTCCTTTTCTTTGCGTTTTTGGTACTTTGCGTAGACGGAGGATCCGACGGCATAATATATGCAAAATCGGAGCCGAAAATCTGTTCAGCAAACTCCGACCGACACCTAAGCGTCCGTCGGTTAAAAGAAGCACAGGCTAGACAAGCTGCTACGTCGTGGTCTGGGCCTAAACAATGTATGCAATAGGAGTGGAAATCTTTATGAGGTATTTGTTTCCCACAAGATAAACAGTTATTCACTTTCTCTGACATCGGCTGAGGCAAGAAAGAGTCCCCAACGGGGTACTTAGCTTTTTAGAAGTCTTCGAAGTAATATTCGGTAGTAGTAATCTCTGGATCTGACCGGCCGGCACTTGCGAACAGCTTCTGCTTCGGGCGCCACGCGTCAAGAAAGACCGAGGAAAATGGCGTCGGCTGATGCCTTTATACCCGAACAACTGCCGCAATGACGTCGGGTGAAGTGCGACACCAGCCGAAGCCAGACCCAGACTTTGGAATCCGGCCGACCGAAGGGCTGCCTGACGACAGGACAACCCATTTGTAAAGACTGCAGATGCATCCTTGAAGGACATCAAGTTTCCTCAATGGGGGAATCAGGGGACAAAGTGTCATCATCATCAGAAACAAGCTATCCAGGAGAATGATTTTATGATGAGTGAGCCAAAGAACTTCATCTAAACCAGATTTTTCCTCCTTCTCGGAGATGCATGTTGTCTTTTTTTTTGGGGGGGGGGGGTAGTGAAGGACTAATGAGAAAGGAAGGGTGTTTTAAAAACAAACATTGAGGTATACCCTCCATTCCCTCTGAAATGATCGACCCAGGTTCCCCCTTCTCAACCATATTGGTATGAACAGTCTTGAACTTGCAGGAGTCAAACACCATAAGAGCTTCTGATGTGGTAACGGAAGTGGGCAAATGAGAAAGAGTTGTAAATACCACTAATTCCAGCAGCATCTCAATGGGAATTGGACTGGGCAGTAGAACATTCAAGGTTAGTTTTCTTATACAACTTTTTAGGGGTGAACAGGATGTACAAAGCAGAGGGTTGCGCCATTTTGGTTTACTTGGAGAGTTTCAGATGGTGAATCTCTAAGTAGGTATTTATGGAAGAAAGCCTAGTATGTAGAGGTTTTGTAACAAATGATTGGTGGCACTTACAATTTCTGTCTACCACAGCCACTCTCACCTCCCTTAGTTGACATTAACAAATCTTTTTGGGAAAAAAAAAACAAGAATAAAGAAGGTTCCTCCAACAGGACATTTATCTGAATAAGTCTACGCAATGATAGGAGCAACAACAATGCAGAGAACAGACCAAGTGTACTGAAGATCCCATGTTCAGACTGATGTCAAGATTGTCTGAGAATCTCACACTCCTCTCCATTTATGTACCCCTATGTCCATGGGCTGAGGTCATATACTGAATGTACAAGTGTATAGAAGGTTTTCACTTTGGTATGCCAGCTGGCATCAGATTATCTTGGTTAGATAACCCATCCATACTGGAAAACTTCAACAGTGATCTAATGAGGGAAATCCATCATCCCTCTCCCCGGGATGGGCACATTGTGTTGCTTCTCGAACTTGGCTCTCTTTGGCTGTAGTCATGACTTTATCCCTCTATGCCACTGGTGTAGCATACTTGGTTACCACCTTCTGACAAGGCAGAATATCTGGTAAGGGAAGAAGGGCCATGTGGGACTCACACAGAGGATGTCATACAGGCTCTAGATATAATGTCCCTAATCCAGCTGTGTTGTGTGATGGCTAGTAATGCTTGCAGATGCAATGACAGTGTCAACCCCTATCTCCTTCAAAATAAGACAGTAGGGCAAGTCCTTGGGGATGCTGTTATTTCATGGGTAGGGCAACAGAACCACAGATTCTGTAGTCCATCTCTATATCTGAAGTTGCTTCCATTACAGAAACTCTCATAACTACAGATTATAAGACTAATACTGAGACTTGGGGTGCCACAAGTTTTTAGCACCTTTCTGGTACCTACACAGAAGGATCACTGTAGGGTAGTAAACTTCACTTTGGCAGCAGAGAGCACTTCCTCATCCTGTTTATTCTTAAACAGTCACCCCTTCACCGTCAATCTGAATAGAAAAGACACATTGGAAAGGGCACGAGTAAAAAAAAGCTCTAAATCTTTTCACAAACACACACAATCTGAGGCAGGCCTGTCTTCTCATGACAAAGTCTGTCCCTGATGAACATGTCTTCCATCGGGTGCATTATGAACAGTGGAGTGATATTTTGCATAGGTTGCAAACTGTGACTTAACCTGACGAAGTAGGGTGATGTGAGGCAATTTCTTCAAAAAGTTAATGTTTATTTCTCCATCAGCTCTCAAAGAAAACCAAAAAGGTGCTTTAAGTAGTTAAGAATCCTGACAGCAAACACACCAGACATCAGAGCACACCTGCCCACGCTGTCCACTGCAATCTCCGACTGGTAGATGTACCGGTACATTCTCCTTGACGTACTCCCTTTTGCTGGCCAACATGATCAAATCCGTAAGTGTAGCCTTACTCTGGGTGGAGACAATGGCTCAGGATACCCTCGGTCTCATTTAATGTCAAATTTTGCTCCTCAAATCTGTGATCATCTGCAGGGGAACTGCAGAGAACCTTCCTCTTTATCAAGGTCTGTATCTAGGGTGGGGGACTCATCAGTCAAGCTGCCTCCTCTTGCACCTCTACCTCCTAGGAATACGTCCAGTGGATTAGTCCTAGTGTTCTGAACAGTATTCTCCCAATGGGTAGTATCTGCATGGACTTTTCAGAACAGACTGTTGCAGGGATACTGATGATGGGCCTAAAGCTCCAAACAGAGATCTTCTTTGGAAAGGAGATGAAGTACAAACCGCTTCTCCACTAACTATCATCACAAAGGTTATTTTGTTAACCATTCCTGAAAAGACAAATTCAAAAGTTGAGGCTGTCTATGCAGGGGCCACTGGTGCTGTGGCTGACAATGACCCCTGCAGGGTCTGTGCCAAGTCTTTGACCCCATCACCTGGTATCAAAGGCATGACTGGTGCCAAAGATGGTTTTGGCACTGACAGAGCAAAGGTTGACGAGAGACACTGAGAAAAGCCCTGAAGTGGTCAGTGCTAACCCTGCAGTTGAGCCAACATTTACTTCATGTTTAATGGTTCTTGAGATCAAAGCAGGCAGTGTTATGACACCAGTTCCCTGGGGTCATTGCCAACAGAAGCAAGATCACTGTTGCCAGAGAGAAGTATAGGTAAATCACTGAGCTCTGAGGCTATCAATGCCAAAACTGGGCCCAGGTAAGAAGTGCAATATACAGACAGTATCAGTCCTTCCCTAGCTAGTCTGGATGCATAGAGGAGAAAAGTGGATACCCAACTCTGTTTAGGCCTTGAACAAGGTCCTCACCATGTGGTTCAAAGCCGTACATGGAGAATGGGGACATTGCAGTGGTCTCCATAGAAAACTGCATAGCTATGACCGCAGAAATGTCTCTTCTATGTAATTCAGGGGATGAGGGCCTATCATTGTCCCCAGCTCATCTTCTTCTAGGCTTTCCTTTCTTTCTTCCCTCCAAATCTTGCTTTTCTTTGGAGAGTAAGACACTTTTAAGTATTAGTTTATTTTTTTCATTTCTGAAGGGTTCTAATTCCAAACTGCTTGCAGACTTCATGGCCTACTTTGGAATCTACAGGCCTTTTATATTTTTAAACACCTTTACTGAATTATCACTTGTGACACAGGCAAATTTATGCTTGTACAAAAGTAATCAAACTGTATTAACAAATTAACATTAACAAACATTCTACTTCACATATATTGCTATATATGATATAACCCAAACAGCATTATATAAATTATTCCACTCCTGACCCTTTTTTTTAAAAACAAAAAACATCTTTACTAAACCATCACTTATGACATAAGCAATCAAACATTTATAGAAATGAAAACAAACCACACCGACACAATCCTAGTTGCAAGCATTTTACATAACAAACCATACTGGCACACTCCCACTCATTTAAGTCCTGCCTTCTTTTAAACCTCATTCCTCCCCTATATGTATTGCCTCCACAGTTCCCATTTTTTCTATGTAGTTTGTTCTTACCCTTTTCTAAGGATCTCAGTTCCAGTTGTTTTATCTTTGTTAATATATTCACTACTTCTAATATAGTTGGATTTAGATTTTGATTTCCATTTTCTAGTAATTGCTTTTTTGGCAGCCACCATAATTAGACACAGCAAGGCCTTGCCATGTCTAGGCAATTCCGATTCTGTATCATAGCACAGAAAAATCATCTCTCTCGTCACACTAATCCACTCACCCAGCATTTCCAACAGTGCATCCCACAGGGAATCCTTAACGTCTGCCAACCCACCGCACTCCCAGAAAATATGGTTCCAAATACCTCCTTCTTCCCAGTCACACCTCAAACATTTGCTGACTACCTGAGGAAAAATTCTCTGGAGTCTACTTGGGGTATAAAAATAACTAAGCAAAAATTCTAAATCATCTAGATTTTGTTGCATAATTGGGAGACATACATATATCCTCCCACTGTTTCTTTGTGAATTGCTTATCCAGTTTCTCTTTCCAATCCTTTCTAGCCTCCTCTGATTGATTCTTATAGTTATCATGCAATATTTTATATGCTCTACTAATTATTCCTTTTTTAATGTCAACTTCTGTTCTAGATTCTAATAAAAACTATACCAGTGCTGGTCTTTAGGACCCCTATTTCTTTCTTTGCCTATACTGATATCAGTCCTTGATAGGGAAGGCAATCTCTAACCTGCAGTCCAAATAAATTCTTGGCCTCTTCCTATTCTATTACCTTTCCCTCTCTAGTTATTTGCTCCCAATACCTTGGTTCCTTTGCCAGTTTTCTCCAATAAATTCCAGCTTCCTCTTGTCTACTGGCTATATCTCTAATTGCAGTCATCCCTATTGGCAGAACCTCCTTTCTCCATTCCCGTGTTGGCTTAGTTCTTAGAATTCTTTCTGCTACTTTATGGATATAATAATCTGTATGATTACTGCTATTCTTCTTAAAGGTCTGCATCCAAAATCACCAATATTAACCTTTCATCTCTTAGTTTGAATTTGCCTCTCCTCAACCATTCCTGCATTTGCTCTTGATCAACATGAGATTCTTCTAGAAGTTTTCTATACTTGCAACTATATTTATGCATCTTCCACATTTCTTGCCTTCACATCTGGTCCGTCACCTTATATTCTTTTGTTTTTTGGCACATTCAGTTGCTCCTTGATTTTTATATACTTCTGGTTTGCTTTCCATTCATGACTGACGCCGACATGCTTCTGCTAGATTAAGTGGAGACGTCATCTTAGATTTATTCTCCTCATGTTTCAAAACTTTTACTACGTTTGGGTCTTGTGAGGTCAGCAAATGCGTGGAGTCGCACAGTTGCAGATCTATACATATAATCAATTTCAAGGAGACCCATACATCCTTCGGAATGGGGAATATATAATCTTGGTAAGCACTGATTTTTATAAATCATTTGGTGAGGATGAAGCATCCTTCTTATTTTCCTATCTAATCTGTGCAACATGTTTTGGGGCCAGTCAATCACTCCAAAACTATGTTAGGACAGGAAGAGCAAATTGGTTTATAGCTTGGATTTTGTTCCTAGATGTCAGTGCTGTTTTCAGGATTAATGCAAGTCTTCTGAAGTATTCCTTACTAAGTTTTATTTGCATTTGTTCCATGGTTTATTGTTGATCTTTCATCAATTCCCAAATATTTATACACTCCTTCTTGCTGAAGTTCTTTTATATCACATTCCTGTCCCAAATTGATGTTTTCCTGGTGTTGCAGTTTTCCTGCTTTAAAGGTTGCTTTTTGCACATTTATCAAGACCAAATGACATTCTTGTATCATCTGACAAAGTTTTGACAACTTGCTATACAGTTTTAAATCATCAACAAAAAGAAAATGAGAAGTCTTTACACTTTGTTGTTTTCTAGGAGCCAAATTATAGCCATGGCCTAAGCTGTTAAGTAGACAGCTTAATGGGTTAAGGGCAAGGCAGAGTAGCAGCGGTGACAGAGTCACCCTGGAATATCCCCTTTGAATTTTTATCCTTTATCATGGCTTAACTGCAAAGTGATCTGCCACTGTTTCATGGACACTGTAATGTAGTTGGATCAGTGTAGGGTGTATCTTATAATTTTTTAAGCACTCTTTAATCCATAAATGTGGGATACTATCAAATGCTTTTTTGTAGTCAATCCATGCCCATACTTAAGATTCTTCCCCTTTTTGCAGTTCTCCACTATGACTTTATTTAACATATGCTCCTTTGTTACATATGATTTTCTTTTATTGCCCTTTTATTCTACTGCCATAATTGAGTTTTCTTCTAAATGACTATAAACTCTGTCGGCATCAATTCCTGTGTATAGTTTATATGTTTCCAGGCAAGTTATTGGTCTATAATTTTTAGGGTAGCTTGCAGGTTCACTCTCAAGTAGGAGTATTATTTT
Source organism: Protopterus annectens (assembly GCF_019279795.1). NCBI lineage: Eukaryota > Metazoa > Chordata > Ceratodontiformes > Protopteridae > Protopterus > Protopterus annectens. The sequence continues at coordinate 1,450,272,643 of NC_056732.1, forward strand.
TCCTTTTGTTAGCTAGGTTAGTGTCTTCTCAGAGTAAGCATATAAATAGTTCTTAGTCATGACTAAATCTTCGTGCAAATATGTCAATACTTTCAGCCAAAAATTAGGTACTGCATCTGGGCCTGGGGTTTTCCAATTAGAGGCTTTTCTTAACTTTGTTTCAATCTCTCTGGCTGTTACTTCATCCCACTTCATATCCTGTAACTTTAAACCTCTTAGTCTTTCTTTAACTTCTTCTATCCATTTAGCATCTTTGTTATATTCCACATGATCTTCATAGATACTTCTCCAAAATGTATCTATTTCTTCTTTTTTGGCAGTCTTTCAATTCCTTTTACCTTGTTTCCCAATTCTCTATAAAACTTTTGTGGGTCATCAATAAATTGCTTATTTTGTACTTTTCCTTTATCTTTGTATCTTCTAAGTTTTTCCACCTGTGCTGAAATTTTTAGTTAACTTGAGATAGTGCATGATAGATCCTGCTCTGTTCTGATACTGCACATTGCTTTTATCACATCTTTCTTAGCATTTTTGTTGATCTGTTTCCTCTTCTATAGTCTTCTAACAGTAATACTTTTTGTCTTACCTGCTTTATAGTTTCTCTGTTCGTTATTTCCATGATGGTATTCGACTTCTCCCCTTCCTTTCCCTCACTACTCTGTGTTCTTGTGGTAGAACTTTATCAGTTTTTAATTTAGCTGCACAGAAATATATCCTGTTTACGTCTGTTATACTGCGTGGATCTCTATAAACAGTCCTAATTACGGTGTTCATTTGTTTTATCAGACTGCTGACTTTTTGGGTTTTATTAACCTTCCGCAGTCTATTTCGTTCATTGATCTTGATATATATGTCTATGTCTATTAAATCAAGCAACTCTTCTCTCAGCTCATTTTCTTCCAAACTGAGGGCACATCCCTTGTTTTCCAATTCCTGTGGGCATTCTATAGAAGGTTCTATATATCCTCTTGTGGCACATTCTCTTCAATTTCATCCTGTGCCATCCGTTGCTCTATCATATGGGAACTCACTGGCCTATCACTCATTCCTCAACATTGACTGCATCAAAGTTTACACAGTTTTCTGTTCCTTCCCCTTGCTATCTAGTTTCAAGGGAACGTTTATACTGGTTTTCTGTGGAAGGCTCCAAATTGTCTTCATATGGCACCTGACTAATTGCTTCCTGTTCCACTGGTTTCCTCTTAATTTGGATATCCATTACCCTATCCTGTTGTGGTGCTTTCTGAATTAGATTTCCTACACTGAATCCTTCACTTTGCAGGTAACTCCATAACCTCAGTTTCTATTTCTTTAACTTCTCTTCTGCACCAAAGCAGGCTATCAGGAACAAGACTAAACCTGCCCCATGGCTTGCAAGGGAAACTAGACAAAAAATCCTATTGAGAAACAAATATTGGGCTAAATGAAGAACTTCAAAAAAACCTACAGACCAGCATTTAGACAAATCAGAAATAGTACAAAAAAGCTACTCTCTCAGATAAAAAGAACTTCTACTGCCAGCTACAACAAACAAATATAAATAAACCACAAATGTTCTGGACTAGCATTAATATGCTGCTTCACCCTGGGCACTCTGCTACTCCTGCCCCACTAGGCACTAAACTTGACAACCCCAAACAAACTGCCAATGCCTTTAATTCTTTCTTTACAGAAGCAATCCAATCTCTTGCTAATCAGCTATCTCCAAATAGCTCTAATCTCCCAACCACCAAAATTAACTCTCTACATTCATTTCAGTTGCAAGCAGTCCCAACATCCCTTATCTGCACCCTCATCCAAAAGCTTAAACCTTCCATTCCCTCAGCTGACCAGTTACCTGCTGATTATTTGCAGAAAGCAGCTAAAACCATAATCTATCCCATTTCTATACTTATAAATAGAATCATTAGTGAAGGAACCATACCATCCACCTGGAAAATCTCTCATATTATCCCCCTCCACAAAGGCGGTAATTGTAATGAATTTTCTAACTATCGTCCCATAGCATTACTTTCACCCTTGGCTAAAATAATGGAAAAGTGTATTCACAAACAGCTAATGAACCACCTAATCCAAAATAACCTTCTTGCAAACTGTCAACATGGTTTTAGACCATTTCATAGTACTACTGCTGCCCTCATCCTTCACTGACTGCATTAACAAAAACCGCAACAATAACACTCTCTCCTCTGTACTATTTATCAATCTGTCTAAAGCTTTTGATATGGTAAACCACCAACTTCTTATAACCACGCTTAGATCTCTTTCACTAGATACCCAAGCAATAAAATGGTTCCAAACTTACCTAAATAATAGGCAGCAGGCAGTGCTTTAGAACAATAACATATCTACTCTCCTACCTATTACCCTATGAGTCCCACACAGGGCTCCATTCTAGGGCCTCTCCTATTCTCTATATTCATCAATGACCTACACTTGACAGTTCCTCAAGCCACCTGCATACAATACGCAGATGACTCCACCTTAATATGCTCTGCGACTACAACACCCGAATTATAAACCCTAACCCCGAATATTTTCTGTATAGTCGAAACTTGGTTTCTACAACGATGCCTCCTCCTGAACCCCCCCCCCAAAAAAAACTCTTGCTTTATATCCCTTACTCGCAAGCCCTCTCCAATTGACTTCACAGTCGTATCTAATAATGGTACTCTCATATCTCCGGATCAAACTACCAAACTACTAGGAACAACAATCGACAACAATCTTAACTTTGATACATCAACAATACAATAAAAACAGTGAATCAAAAACTAGGATCCCTATTTAGGATCAGACCCTTCATCACTCCTTTAGCTTGAACTACTATTGCACAAACCCACCTAACCTCAACACTCCTTTATGCCTCACCTATCTATACTAATCTAACAAAAAACCTTAACAAATTAGCAATTTCCTACAACATCGTTAGATTTGCCACTGGCTTATCTTTTAGAACCCACCACTGTCAAAATCTAAAACTGCTAGGTTGGCTAGAGCTACAAAACCAGCTCCAATTTTTTCAGCTGACCATTGCTAAGATCCTGTATCAACTTTCTAAAAGCCCAATACTCACTAACCTCATCACCCCCTACAACAATCTCAAAACACTGCGCTCTTATATTATAAAATAATTATATATTTTTTGAAGGGGAATACTTTCAGCAACTTAAAGGGGTTGCCATGGGTGCTGCCTGCGCCCCCTTGTATGCTAACTTAGTTCTCCTGGGTTGGGAACACAAGTGTATTTTTCAAAATGAATTACTTTCCTCCAATGTTATATATTACGGTAGATTTTTGGATGATATTTTTATTTTGTGGAAGGGATGCCCAGAACAAATATTTGAGTTTGTTCAGTATTTGAACCAAACTACAGAATACCTAAAGTTTACCTACCAGTTTGATAAACAAGAAATTAATTTCCTGGATACTAAGATCATTAAAGGCCAGGATGGTTTTATCTCCAAAATCTACTGTAAAAATACGTTTTGCAATAGTTATTTGCATTATACTAGTCACCACCCAATTAATCAGAAAAAAGGCATTATAAAGGGCCAAGCTATAAGAATAGCTAGGATGACAACTATGAAAAATGACATGATAACAGAGTTTAAAAATCTAAGGGATATGTTTCTAGAGAGAGGGTATCCAGGACATTTTATTGACCCTATACTTGCAGATGTTCTTAATAAATGGGGTGACACTTATATACCCTTATTAGGTACTGTTGGTGACAGATTAAATAACGAACCTAATGATATGATAGTTCAGGATCAACCTAATTTCCAACAGGCTTGTGTAGTGCAATATAGTCCTTTGTATTCCCAGATTAAAGGAATTTTGACAAAAAAACTGGAACATCTTTAAAACAAATACTGAGATATTCCGTATATTGGGTGACAAACCCATATTTTCCACAAAGGTAGGACTTAATATGAAGTCCCTGTTGGAGGCAGGTCATGTTTCCAACAATAGACAGGATAAAAGATGTGGAAGTAAACCTTGTGGTAGGTGCTCCTATTGTTCTTATATACTGCAAGATAGCTCTATTGCCCTTGATAATCAAAATAAAAGTCATGTTTTCTTAAAAAGTGGCAATTGTTGTTCTAGCAAATGGAGTACCTGTTCTTCCTTTTATATAGGGAAGACAGAGAGAATGTTCAAGACCAGGATATATGAACATCTTTATGATATTAAAAACAAGAACGATACCAATGCATTATACAAGCATAGTATTTTATGTACCAAGTTTACATGCTTTAAGTTTGGTATACTTGACTTTGTAACAGTTGAAGCGAGGGGTGGAGATTGGCAAAATGTGTTGTATAAAAAGGAGCTATTGTGGCAACTAAGGCTAGCTGCTGATTATCCACCAGGACTCAATGAGCATATTACTATAATGTCCATTCTTAAAGAAAAAGCAGAGTTAGTTTAGTAACATCAAAGTAATTTGTAAAAACATTTGTGGCTATATATACATATTTTTTGTATGATGAGTTCATACTGTGATGGACTAGTATTTTATATTATTTGTGTTTTGAGAGTATTTGATTTTTGTTTTATTTACTATTGTGTAAAATTATTTTAATTTTAACTAACTGGTGTTTATATATTCATGAGCAGTGATTTTTCATTGATAGAATTGGTTGGATTAGAACCAATGACTAACCACCAATATGTATTTAAACTTGAAATTTTTAACGGTATTTTGTTCTGAAGAAGTCATACTAGTTGATGAAAGCGCTTAACAACTTTGGTTTATTATTTTTAATATTAAAATAGTACTGTGGACTCGCAACGTTGTGCTCCCTTATTTTACTTGTTTCTCTTCAAATATCTTTGGTGCTGTTCTTTTTGTATTGTTTAGTTTTGCTTGCTTTCTCCTTTGCATAAATATTACACCATAAAAATCTATTTTTCTTTATCATATCCATATTTCATCTTCAGATGTTTCCTGATCTTCCTGTTTCTCCCTACTTTGGGGACTCACTCCATCCTGCTGTGATGTAACCTGTGTTAGACCTTTTATACCAAATCCTTTACTTCACAGGCACTCCACAACTTCAACTTCTATTTTTTTTAACTTCTACTTTACTAATCTTCTTTTCTACATTCCATCTTTGTGATATTATTTTCTTTGGGGAAATCTCTTTATAATTTCTCCAAATCCTTTGGGTTTCTAATACCATGATGGGAATGAACCCCATTCCTAAGTTAAAGTACAATTTAAGTTCATGAAATTAGCACTGTTTCAGTGTCTGATGTCAGCCAAAAGTGCTCTTTGCAGCACCCACAATGTGCCCAGTAATGACCCCTACTGCAATTCGTACAGAGTTACATGGATTGGTAACATATCTAAATACGACTGTAGATTCTTTTTTATAAGACCCGCTGCTCCTACTACTATTGTAACTGTCTGGGAATCTTTCTTCCACATTGCTCTTGTTTCTGCCTGCAGATCCTGATATTTTATGATTTTGTGTTTCTCTGTACGCAAGACACTGTAGTCAATGGGTGTGGCGATTTCAATGATCAATGCTACTCTTGTCTTCTTTTCTTGGTCCACTACATCCAGTTTTCTAGCATCTATCTTTTGAACTGTTGGTAATGGGTGATCCCATGTGATATAAACGTCATCATTTTCTATGATGCTTTGTAGCTCATATGTCCAGTGTTTTTCAGCCATTTCAATACCACAATGTTTGCACAATCCCCAGTGCAACAATCCTGACACATTATTATGCCTTTCAGTATACAGTCCTTCCACCATTAGTAGTGATTAGAAATCTCGTGGGCGACTGTCCTGATGAAGTAGATGGACTGGATCAAGAAAGATCTGACAAATGTAACAACCTGGTAGCTTTCACCAGTAAAGTGTGTGAATTTCTGATGCATGTAAGAATTGCTCTGATACGGCTGTGTATACTGCATATATAAAAATATCCCTTCAAGAAGGAACAAAAGTAGTGCTAACAATTAAAACCAGGTACCAGCAATTGTATAAAGAAGAAGGGGCTGTACAGGCCAAATCAGAAGACCAAGAAAAGCTGTGGGAGTCTCGTAAAGTTAAGGGACAGTTATCACCCTTGGAAAAGGGCAATGGCTTTGAAGAAAATATACTTTCCAAATACGATGCATCAGAGAAAGAAACCTTTAAGCTGACTGCCTGAAGAAGACCAAAATCACAGACTTTGTATTCTCAGTTTTAGGTCAGCACCTCAGCCTGATAAGAAAGTACTGTAACTGGCATTCTGTTTTAGATCACACACATCTATTTTTATTTTTGCAAAATCAGCCTTTAAGTTTCGTTATGTGAATGAAACAGTTTTAAATTAAAGAAAAACATTTTTGTTAGCTGCATTAACTTTATATACACACACACACACACACACACACACACACACATACACACACACAGGCTTTGGGATGCAAACACCTCCAAAAACTTGAGACGTACCTCCCTGGACTACATGAAAAATAACAGAGGAGCTTTTGGATTATGTAGCCCAGCCGGGTATGACCCTAGCGCTGAGCAGCACCCTACTGTCACCCAGAATGCTAACACAGTACAAGCAGAAAAAAAAAAAGAAGTTATGTACTTACCATAACGTTCCATGTGAGATGCTCATCTCGCATTCATTCTTTACTGATGGGTTTGGAGCCGATCCCTCGGCTCCTATATGGCCAATTGCAAAGCTCGAGGTCTTCAAATAGCTCGAGGCTAAGTCCCTATCCCATGATGCACCTGGAATTACCTCAGATCTTGTTTGCTGCGTATAACAACACCATATGTCATTCTTTCACTCCCAAGAGAAAGGTAGAGAAGGATTGAGTAACCAGGATGGATCCAGCATCTCGGTCATCTATCAGCCCAGGAGTGGGTAGGAGGGAGGGATGTAAGAATGAAGGCGAGAACAACAACTCACATGGAATGTTATGGTAAGTACATAACTTCTTTATGTGAAGTTGTTCAATCTTGCTGCTCATTCTTTACTGATGGGTAGCATCCCAAGTACCATCAATCTCAGGTGGCTCACGGGAGTATATTTCTCAGGAATGTGTATCCAAAGGAGGCCCTGTCCCTGGAGGCCTTGTCAACTTTCTAATGAATGATAAAGGTATGAGGTTTTGATCAAGTGGCTGCTGCACAAATATTATCAATGGGAAGTCTGGCAGAAAAGGCAGATGATGTAGAAACTGCTCTGGTTGAGTGAGTTTTAATCTTATGTTGCAAAGGCATATTGGCAGCTGAATAGGCAAAGGTAATACAATCAGATGACCATTTAGACAGAGTTGTTTTAGCCGCTGGTCTCCCCTTCCTGGCGCCTGAAAATGAAACAAAGAGCTGGTCTGATTTTCTGAAATCTTTTGTTCTATCCAAATAAAATCTGAGCTGTCTGTGAACATTAAGTTTGTGCGGCATATACTCTAAATTATTGGAATGGTTGGGGAGGAAGACTGGAAAATCAATAACTTGGTTGAGATCGGTTTCATTGGAAACTTTGCGCATGAATGAGGGATTTGTTCTAAGTGAGACTCTGTCAACATGGAATATCAAATAGGGAGACTTGATGGATAAAGCCTGAAGTTCTGACACTCTGCGGGCAGAAGTAATAGCTACCAAAAAGATGGTCTTCCAAGACAAAAATTTGAGCTCACAAGATGAAGCTGGTTCAAATGGCGGAAGAATTATGCGGGAAAGCATAAAATTTAGATTCCACGGAGAACGGGGAGATTTCACAGGTGGCCCAATATGAAAAGTGCCTATGAGAAAGGCTTTGGATAACTTTCAGACATGATCTTCAATCCTTCAAATCCAAGATGAAAATTAGAAATAGCAGCCAACTGAACCTGAAATGTTGCTGCTGCAGCCTCTTTGTTAAAAATCATAGTCAAGAACTCTAAGATGGAAGCCATAGGGGCTTGGTAAGGATCAATATTATTTTTAGAGGCCCATATAGAAATTTTTTCCATTTGCTAAGATACAGCTTCCTAGTAGAAGATTTATGAGAAGACAAAAGGATCTGTTTTGTCTCATTGGACAGGTTATGGAACCTGGCTATGATGGGAACTGGAGCAGTTAAGCTGTCAGCTTCAGGGACTGCAGAGAGGGATGAAGATCCCCCAACAGGTGAGTCAGAAGGTCTGGAACTGGGTCCAGAATCCAAGGATCCTCCAAAAGATGAAGTCGAAGGAAGGCGAACCAAATCTGATGAGGCCAATGAGGGGCTACTAGAATGATGGTCCTTCCCAGGGTTTTTGCTTTCTCTAGACCTTGGGTATCAATGGGATTGGTGGAAATGCATATAGGAGACCCGGAGGCCAATCGTGTATGACTGCATCCCTTGGGGCTTCTCCCGGAGGGGGAATCGGGGCAAAGTAGCTTCTGCATTTCATGTTCATGTGATTGGCAAAAAGGTCTCAGCAAGGCTGGCCCCACCTGTGGAAAATCCTGTCCGCTATTTCTTTCTTGAGGGACCACTCGCGGGCCAACAAAATTGCCCTGCTCAATTTGTCTGCTATCACTTTGGATTTCCCCAGGATGTGCATTGCCAACAGAAAGCGCTGGGTGGAAATAGCCCACTTCCAAACTCTGACAGCCTCACAACAAAGGGGGTAAGATCTGGTTCCTCTTTGTTTGTTAAATACCAGACTACCGACATGTTGTCTGTCTGAATCGCAAACGTACCCCCAGAAAGAGAGTCCTGAAAATACTGCTACACCAAAAGTACTGCTCTCATCTCCAGGACACTGATATGCAGATGTGTCTCTTGATCGGTCCATGTGCCTTGGGCAGTCTTTCCATGAAAATGCACCCCCCCACCCTATCAGGGAAGCGTCAGTGGTCACTGTGGCCGCTGGACAGGGTAGCACAAATGGGCATCCTATCGTGACATGAAGTGAGGTCAACCACCACTGAAGGTCCTTTTTGCAAGAATTTGTGATCATTATAGTGCGAGTCATGGGGAGCTCTTGGTAAGACCATTGAGTGAAAAACAGCCATTTAAGTATCCGCATGTGCATACAAGCTAGTGGTATGGCTAGAATTGCTGCTGCCATCATGCCTAATAATTTCAGAACTTCTGATGCTGGTGCTCTGTCTTTTGATATCAGAATGCTGACATGCTGACGAAGAAGAAGGACTCTTTCTATTGGAAGCCTTAGTCTGGTGGTGGTGGTGTGCAACTCTGCCCTGATAAAAACAAAATGCTGAGATGGCGACAAGGCAGATTTTTCTGAGCTAATGCCCAGATGATTGCAGAGTGACAGAGTGGACTCCCTGGCCTGAATGAGTTGATGCCTGGTGGTAGCGGTAAGGAGCAAAGCGTTTAGGTATGGAAAAGTACAGTTGTGTACACTTACCATAAATGTAGATGTTCAAGTGTATTCACTGTTGCAGTCATTACATTAGGGTAATCTGTTGGCAGGTTGCCCTCAGTCGGCCTGATTAACAAAGTCTTGGGTCCTGCATCGGTTGCTGCCCCTTCTTCCATGATGTCAGGACGTCAGGGGTAAAAAACATGCTGCCGACGCCATTACATCACTTTTTCTTGCCCCAGATGTCAGGTGCCCCTCTAATGGGGAGAAAATAAATACAAAAACACAAAAGTATACCTCCAACCAAAAGCAAATACACCAAAAAGGCTTTTGAAGCATAGTAAAGGAAAGCAGAGGTATAGCCAGAAAAAACTAGGGGGCTGGAGGGAGGGTAAACAGGACTGCAACAGTGAATACACTTGAACATCTATATTTATGGTAAGTGCACACAACTGTACTATGTTCTTCATGTTTCACTGTTGCAGTCATTACATTTGGGTAGATTCCCAAAGCTATGGTTGGGAAGGGGAATTTATACAGCGTTAGAGCCAGCTAAAAGGCCCTGCAAGACAGCGGTGGCAAAGCCAGCTCTGGATTTAGAGTCATTACATTTGGGTAATCTGCTGGCAGGTTGCCCTCAGTTGGCCTGATTAACAAAGTCTTGGGTCCTGCGTCGGTTGTTGTCCCTTCTTCCATGATGTCAGGTCATCAGGGGTATAAAACATGCAGCCGACGCTATGGTTGGGTGGAGGGAGTTATACAGCATTAGGACCAGCTATAAGGCCCTGCAGGACAGCAGTGGCAAAGCCAGCTCTGGATTTAGAGAAAAGTGGTAAATGGTAATGTTTGGTGAATGTATGAACTGAGCTCCAGGTAGCAGCTTCTAGAATGTCCCTGGTAGGAATACCTCTGAGAAAGACTGTTGATGTAGATGCACCCGTGGTGGAATTAGATCTTTTCTCCTGGGGTATAGTTTTTCCATGGTGCATATAGCAGAAATTAATACAATGGCTTATCCATTTGGAAATGGTTTGCTCTGAAATAGCCTTTCCCTCTGCTCCTGCAGAAAATGCCACCAGCAGTTGTTCAGATTTTCTTTGAGATTATGTCTTGTTTAAGTAAGATCTAAGTTGCCTGTGTATATCCAATGAATGCAGACTCCGCTCCCCTTTGTTCTATGGATTGAGAAAGAAAGTTGGCAAAAGAAATGTCTGATTAAGAGCCACACTGGATACCACCTTAGGCATGAAGGATGGATTGGTCCTGAAAGATACCCTGTCCACATGAAAAATGATGAAAGGCTCCACTGCCATAAGAGCCTGTAATTCGGAAATCCTTCTAGCTGAAGTGACTGCTAAAAGGAAGCTGTTTTCCAGGAGGAAATTTTAAGTCTGCAGTAGCAGCTGGCTCGAAAGGGGGGAGAGTGAGCTTCTCCAATGCAAAATTGAGGTCCCAGGCAGAGGTTGGTGCTCAACTGGGTGGTTTTAAGTTTTTGGCCCCTCTGAGATACTGCTTTAGCAGGGGATGAGAGAAGAGGGGAGGTTCTGTAATGAGCTGAAATGGCTGAGGCATGGATTTTTATGGAAGAAAAGGACAGGCCCTTGTGAAGCATCTCAGATAAGTGTTGCAAAATCTGAGGAACTTGGGCACTGCTGTCCTTATCCCTTGAGATTGATTCCAGGCACAGAATATTTTCCATTTGTCAGCATAAGATTTTCTAGTACTAGGTCTTCTTGCCTCCAAAATGACATCCATCACAGGTTTGCTGAGGGATGCTAAGGGTGAATATAGGTGATTAGCCATGCTGCAAGATTCAAAGTTTGGAGCTGAGTGTGCAGAATTTGGTTGTTCTGCTGAGACAGTAAGGTGTCTGAGGCAGGTGCCACGGTGGAAGGTGTGACACATTGTGCAGGAGTGGGTACCAGTGCTGGTGAGGCCAGTCTGGAGCAATCAAAATCATTTTTGGTTTGTCCTGTTTGACGTTTGGTAGAACTTTGGAGAGCAGAGGCATAGACTGATAGGTTTTTCCAGCTGAAGGATAGAGCATCCACTTTCCAGGCTTTTTTGTGATGAGTTCTTGTGCATAATTTGCCAACTGATAGTTCTGGGGGGAGGCAAAAAGATCTATGTCTGGGCTCCCCCATTTGTGTGTCAACATGTTGAAAATCTGTGGTTCCAGTTTCCATTCGTGTGGGTCCATGAGATTTCTGCTTAGTTCGTCTGTCAGAGTGTTCCGCTTTCCTGGCAGGAATTGAGCTTGTAGTTGTACTTGATAGGTCAAGGCAGTGTTCCACAATGCCATGGCTAGTCTGCAAAGGGGGTAGGAGTGTGTACCCCCTGCTTGTTTATGTACCACATAACCGTGGTGTTGTCTGTCTTTATCATTAATTGTCCTGGATGAAGGCAGTCCTTGAAGGCTGTCAGTGCATTCTGTACAGCTAGAATTTCTTTTTGATTGAGAAGGTGCATTTGATTTGGGCTCCATTTGCCCTGAATGCACTTCTCTGCCAGATGTGTCCCCCAAGCATAGTCTGATGCATCTGTAGTTAGGGTTTGGGTGGCAGGGGCTGGTGTGAATGGCAGTCCCTTGATTTGGTGGCAGGCCTCTGCCCACCATAGGAACTCTAGTTGCAGGCAAGGTATGATAAGAATAATTGTTTCCAGGCTGTGACAATGTTGACTCCATAGACTTTTTAAGCACCACTGAAGTTTCCTCATATGTAGTCTTGCATATGGACTTAGAAGAATGCAGGAGGCCATGAACCCCAAGGCTTGCAGTATTTGCCTTGCAGAAAGCAGGGTTTTTGTGGCCACCTGTTTGAAGTAAGTCACCACATGAATTTGCTTCCCTGGCGTAAGGAAAGCCATCTGGGCAGCTGCATTCAGGAATGTAATTTTTTGAGAAGGTACCAGTTATGATTTATTTTCGTTTATAGTGTACCCTAGACAAGTTAGAACCCTTTTTACAAATGCCAGATGTTTTAGAAGAATGTCCTGGTTTTCTGCCTGAATTAGACAATCGTCCAGGTATGGATATATTTGAATATTTATTTGCCTGCAAAATGCAATTACTGGAGCCAGGCACTAAGACCCTGGGCGCAGTAGATAAGCCAAAGGGCAGTGCAGAGAATTGGTAATGCAAGTAGCCCGCTTTGAAACGGAGGTATCTTCTGCAAGATTCCCTGATTGGGATATGCAGGTAAGCCTCCTTTAAATCTAGAGTTGCCAACCAGGCATCTTTGCCTAGCATAGGAAGTAGCTGGTGAAGTCTCAGCATCTTGAATTTTGGGATGTCCAGAAAGGTGTTTAGAATAGATAAGTCCAGAATTGGATGCCATGATTTGTCTTTTCTGTGTACCAGGAAAAGTCTTCAATAGAAACCTTGTCCCTTTTCCTCTTCTGGTACTAGTTGAATAGTCTCCATGTTCATGAGGGAAAGTACTTGCTTCTGGGCCTCTGCCCACTGATTTGGGGGCAGGTATGGCCATCCGTTTGGAATTGGCAATGTGTGGAAATGAAATCTGTATCCCTGGGATACTATATTTAGAACCCATTTTTCCTGGGTTATAAGTTGCCAGTTTTTTTGCATGTAGAGCCAGTTTGCCCCCCAAAGGGGCGGCTAAAAGATAGTGCTTGGTAAGTCTAAAGGGAAGTCATTGAGACTGCTTACCATAGGGAGGTGTCTTGTTGTTTCCAGATTTGGAAGAGGAAGCACTCCATTGTTTTGTTCTGAAAGTCCCTTGGGACTGAAACCTGGTGCCTTTGGAATGTCTGGGTTTGACTTGAGTGGCTCTCGAAGGAACTGGAAATGACCAGTTCTTAGTAGGCCAGTGTCTACTAAATCTTGGAGGCTGTACTTGTAAGAAATCTTTCACAGTTTGCATAGATTTAGCTTTATCTTCCATCTATTTTAGAACTTCTTCAGCCTTATTACCAAAGAGTCCTGTTGTAAATGAGCATCTAACAATTTTGCTTTAACATGATCAGGCAGATTTTGCGCTCTGGGCCAAGCATGCCTTCTTAGCACAGACCCAGTTACATCAGCCTTGCAACAGGCCACCAAAGAATCAAAACCACATTGCAAAGTATGTTTTCTAACTTGTTCAGCTGAATGCAATAAATCCTGTAAATCTTTGTTTTTCACACAACCAGAAATGAACATCATTTTCTGTTTAAGCAGCCCCATGATATGCTGTTGATATTTTAGCATGTGGGGGGGCGTGGCCAAGGATGAACACAGGATAGCAGCAGATTTCTTCAGCTCCACCAATTTCATTACATTGACAGGAATTAACTACTTAAAAAAATAATTTTTGAAGTAATTTTCTTTCTAAATATGTTTGTTTTATATAGTTCTTGAACTATATCTAAAAAAGAAAGGAAATCTTAATAATATTCTTGTCAGAAATTACTTTGGAAATTTTCCTGTCAGTTTATCAGTCTGAAATGAGTTCCAGTAAGACAAATTCTCAAGACTCCAGCATCAAGAAAGAACTTCAGTCTCTGATAATTATAGTCCAGCAACTTACTGCTAAGATGGATAAAATGGATACTAAAATAGACACTTTCATAGAAAAACTACAAAACAAATAGACTTGTTACATATGGACCTGCAACAACAGAAGATCCAGATGACAGGCATAGAAGAAGCTGTGAATTACATGGAAAATAGAATACAAGAAGAGGAAATCAACATTGAGTTTCTGCTGAAACAAAATACACATTTACAAACAAAGCTGGATGACCTGGAAAATAGATCTAGGTGCAATAACATTAGGATTTTTGGACTGCCAGAAAATATTGAAGGTAACAATATTACTTCTTTTTAACAACATGGCTCCCTAAAACTTTAGATTTACCAGAAGCATTCTCTTTTGGTATCGAAGAGCACATAGATCTATAGCTAATGCTAACTCTAACAAAAACTATCCTAGATCAGTTATAGTTAGATTTCTATCATCTTTGATAAAGAGATGGTTCTTAAATCTGCTTGGGCTAAAGCTCCTGTTAAGATTAATGAAACAACTGTGCTTTGACAATGACTATTCTTCCATGGTATTAGCTAAAAGAAAAGTTTTTCTGCCACTAATAAGGGAGCTTAAAAAGCACAGTTTAAAACATACCTTCTGTTTCCTGCCAAGCTTAAAATATTCCTTCCTGATGGTCCTAAAATTTTCGATGACTTAGACTCTGCTTTACTGTTTATCAAAAAATAAGATTTTGGAAAAATAGAAGAAATGGAATGGGCTAGTCCTTCGTTAAAGAGACTGGCAACTGAAACTTCGTGGAAGACTTCAGAGAAGAAGAAGAGACTAAAAACAAATGATTTGTACTATGTTTTTTTTTTCTCTCATCATTTTATTTTATTATTAATCTTTTAAATATAGTTCCTGCATTTCCAAGAAGCAACAAATATTTTGAAAAGATTTAATCAAAGTTATTTTCTGTGTGCAAAGAAATGTTTTGTTTCATAACTAGTCAAAATATCTGGAGATTTAATGGCAAGCTGTGATTTAACTTGTTTCTCTTTCTGAAGAGGAAAAATAAGGTCAGTAATTTGATACATTTTTTTTCCTTTAAAAGTTTATATGTTCTTCAAATGCTATTCCTAATTATACTTTCTTGATGACACTGCTTATGCTTGTTTGTAAATAATCTGTCATGCTTTAACCAATAATAATTAGAACTAAATAATAGTAAATAATATGTTTTATTTTTAACTCTATTAATATAAACAGTAAGTAACATTCTATTGTATATACTTCTTATAGCTTTCTCTTACATTTTTTTATTTCTGCCTTACACCCTTTTACTTTCTACTCTCTTTTCTTTTCTTTATTAATATATAGAAATGCTTTTGATCATATAGACACAGTAAATAATAAGATTTGCATAGGAGTTGAGTTGGGACAAAATGTTGAGTTTTGTTACTTATTAATAATTTTGGGCTTGATTTCACTTACATAGAGTCTGTAATAACCTGTAGAATGCATTGTGAAGGTTTTGTCATGTTTAGATGCATTTACACTGCTAAATGAATGTTTGTCACTAGTTTTTAATAAGTTTCCCACCAAAATGTTAAGAGAGACAATCTGGGATGTGGGCTGTCTCATACACAGTGTCCATGAGCTACTTCAAAAGCTTCAACTCTCAGAATTCTCACAGAGAAGCTGAAAGCAGCTAGTCTCACCTTTGACCTAGATATCACACTGACACATCACAGATACAGGAATGACACTACCTAATTATACTTTCTTGATTACACTGCTTATGCTTGTTTGTAAATAATCTGTCATGCTTTAACACTGAACACAAACAAGTTAGCTCACAAATATGTCATACATTTAAGAGTAACTTTTTCATTAAATTAAGGCTCCCCGACAGGGGAGTTGTTGAACATATTGAACATGAACTCCTTAACTGTGTATGGATTTTCAAAATGTCTGGATTTTTTGCATCTTCCAATTTGTGTCTTTTGCTTTATTAAAAAAAAAGTCATCCAAGGTAATGCAGTAGGCAGTAGTAAGAATGAGACAGCAACTGTAGATGATTATTAAAGACAGAGACTTACGGACTGTGGAGAATATGTTTCTTTGTTTTTTCAAACCTAATACTTGCATGCTGCAAGTAGATTTTTTTTTACATAGCTTCTTGCCATTTACAGTGGATGGATATTTAAATTTAATGGGCAATGTGTGTGGGGCATGGGCTGTGGGGTTCTGAAGGATGCCAAAGTCTACCACTGCCAATGTGTTGTAACCTATGTGTTTTATTTATTATTTTTAATGCATTTGTCATTTTCCAGCATGGTTTTCTTTTTTGCAAAGAAGGCACTGAATGAATGAGCCATATATAATATAACTGACAATGGGATAGAAAGAAT